>NC_054604.1:9849483-10155252 GCF_004785595.1 Juglans microcarpa x Juglans regia
GAAAAATGTTTTATATTTCAGTAATATTTAAAAATTAAATTGTGAGAAGTTTTGAGAATTCCATGTTTGTCAAACATCTCTTAGGGGATGGCAAACATGAAAGTATCTCAAATTCTCAAAATCTCTAAAATTTCTCGTAATTTCATTCTCAAACATCACACAAATCTAAAATACCTTTTAGTTTCAGATTTTCAAATTTTTTTTCTATTCATTACCTAAAAAAATAACAAAACTTCAAAATAAAAATAAAATTAAAAAATTATATTCAAACAATTTTATAACTTTATCTATTCATTTTCACAAACTTCAATATAATTTTTATTTTAAATATATTTTTATTCAACTTTTTCTCTCTCATTTTTCAAAATTTAATAAAATATTTTTACTCAATCTATTTAGGGGTGGGCTCCGACTCCGACGGAGTCGGAGTTGTCGTTTCCGACCTCCGACTCCGACAAAAGTCAGAGCCGAATTGTAACTCCGACTCCGAACTAGAGTCGGAGTCTGACTCCGATTGGAGGTCGGAGCTCCGACCACCTTTCGGAGTCCCCGATCGGATGTAGGAGCTCCGACCTCCGATAGGTACTCCGAACGGTGGTCGGAGCTCCAACTCCAAATTAAATTTCTGAACTCCGTTCGGAAATAAATTTCTAGTTGTTGTTTTCTGTTCTTTTTTTTTATTTAAATTTTGTTGTTCAATTTCGTTTCAGATAGTGAGCAACATATATATTTTTTTATAAGTGAACCATCTACACATATTTGGTTTATTCAAGAGTTTTCAATACTTTAAATATTCCTTCTGATTTTGTTACTGAATTTTGATTATATCTTTAGTCCACTTGAAATTTAGCATTAAAAGTGCTCATGACTCATGAGTCGAAAGTTACACAAATTTTTAACTGACTTTAACCCTTGGGTGCACTACAAATTGCAATTGTTTTGTTGTGGTTAATTTACTAGATGAAAAAGCAGTGGTTCTATGATCTATCTCATACAACACCTAGAGGGGGTGAATAGGTGCAATTCAAATTTTCTAATCTAATAAAATTTAATGACAATAAGCAATTAAAAGATGACACAAATCATACAAATAATCAACACAGAGATTTGGTTACGAATTAAAAACTCATTTGAAGAACGTCTTCAAATTTTAAAACCACTCTGGGTGTAAGCCACCACCTAAAATCTACTATAGAAAAAGTTTGTTACAATCAATGTAGAGACACTCACAAAACCTTTGTAGTTCCTAAACTTGGCTTGCAACATCACGAGTGACTCACTCGATCTCTACATGCATGTAGTGTCGGAACTCCGACCTTTCTATAGCATCCCACGAGAACCTCTCGATCTCTGCATCAACAGCAGCTCCGAAAACCTTCCGGCCAAACAAAACGTCCACTTCAATGGACTTCGAATAAGATTTTATCTTGAGTGTGGTGTGGTGGAGATGTGTTTGTCCAAGAGAGATTCACAATGTAAGGAAAGGTTTCTCTCTATGACTTTTGAAGCAACTAGGATTTTTGCTCTGTTTCTCCACACTAAAGAACAAAAACAAGCTGTTCTATTTATAGTCCCAGCAAGACACGGCGCTCAAAATCATGAATTTTAGGTTGTCTTGAACATTGGCTCGAGCAAGGTGTCGAGCGAAGGTCGAGCACACGTTGTCTTCTGAAATAGCTCTAGCGAGACTTCGAGCGCACATAGAGTGAACCACTCTGTATGGGTTCTGCTCGAGCGCCACGTCAAACGTACATCGAGCGAATCTCTTTAGATGGGTTCTGCTTGAGCGCCACGTCGAGCGCACATCGAGCGAACCACTCTGTATGAGTTCTGCTCGAGCGCCACGTCGAACGCACATCGAGCTAACCACTATGTATGGGTTCCGCTCCAGCGCTGAGTCGAGCGCACATCGAGCGAACCTCTCTGTATGGGTTACGCTCGAGCGCTGAGTCGAGCGCACATCAAGCAAACCTCTCTGGATGGGTTTTGCTCGAGCACTGATCGAGGGCCAATTGAGCCATGTTGAGCACACTTCAATCTTTTTCATATTACACTGCTTCAACACTTGTTACAACTCAATTTTACACAGGTTTTCACAAGAATATGTCAATCAACTAATTTTTCCCTCAACACTAGAGTATGGAGGCTTGTTGTTGATGCAACACTTGCTCTTTCAAGGCTTTTGATGGGCATAATTTATCCCTTCAAATCTGTTCACATCACTAGTTGTACTTTTAGACCACAAGTATCCTCCATATGCTGAGGTAAGCTTAGATGATGTATGTATATATAGAGAAAAATTATGGTACGAATTTGTATAATTCGATTAATTTTAGTTGGATAATAAATTATAAACGTTTGAGAGATGATGGATAAGTACTAATAGAAATTATAGAATAAAGAGTACTTATCCCACGTCTTTGCTCGGGATATAACTACATAAATATAACTACATAAATAGTTTAAAAAGTAAATAACATGTATGGTGTAGCCATAAGTTATAACAGTCCCATTTATAACGTAATAACAATATGACTCAGCCTTGAAATATAACTACATAAAAATTAAACACGGATTTCACTCAAATGTTTTTTGTTCCATTGGTCATGCCTAAAATGAAGATAGAAAGTTGCAATCAATAAATGAAAAAAAATTGATAATAAAAAATTGAACACGGTAAAAGAATAATTCGATTCTTACCAATAAAGGGGGTTCTCTCAACTCCATCCCAACTCTCAAGTGGCGTCCATTCCATACTCTCAATCATCCGCAATTATATTAGGGTTCACAATTAGATCTATAAAATCATAAAAAGTAGAAGTTAGAAATATTAAAAATAATTAAATCATCATTTAAAAGCATATAAACTTTCCCGATTCAATCCTATAGCTCTCGGCATCAATGCCAACGATATCTAGTCCAATGGGCGTTTCACTTATTCAATTCTGTGTGCAAACGAGGGCCTCCACGGTTGACGGTGACAATGAACTCCGATAAGCATCCAACACGCGACCTCCAGTGCTAAATGCCGACTCTGAGGCAACCGTATTGACAGGAATGGTTAGCACATATCGGGCCACATGGGAAAGGACTGGATACTTGGTGGAATTAACTTTCCACCAAGTTAATAACTGAAATACATCACTAGGTGCCTCGACAGCTTCCATAAAATATCGTTCAACCTCAGATGTACAATGCATAATATTCCTTATTGACATGAGCTAATGATACTGTCGTATAATACGATTGCCTCTAACCCCTACAGATGGGTCAGTATCACCTGAGGAAACTGTCGATCCTGTCGGCCTCCAATGTGAGGAGCTACCAGCTGCGGATGAAGGCTGACAACTATTACTGTAGTGATTATATAAATCATCAACATAACTTTTTAGCAATCTAATAAACTCTGCAACCTTCACTGCCCCAAGGACGGAATTTATCCAAAATTCTAGAATGGCCAACTTAACTCGGGGGTCAAGGATCACAACCACAAATAACAATCTATTTATCTTCTCAATATTCCCCCAATATTTATCGTATTTGATCTTCATCCTCGTAGCCATAGCAGATAACAATCCAGCAGAGTCAGTACAACTATTTTCCAACTGGAAGTGAAGCTCCGAGAGCTCGCTGAAGAATGAGTTCGCAGTCGTATATTTGGATCCAGATAGCTGCATGGTTATGTCATAAAAAGTTCTTAAAAATTCAACAAAGTAGCTCACACTGGTCCAATCATGTGCATCCGGCGCACTAAGCCTCTGTCCTGTTGGCTCCAACAAATCATATCTCAGGCCCCCATCCTTGACCTTCATCCGCTCGAATACTTTTTGATACTTCTGTGCCACATCCAACATCATGTATGTAGAATTCCATCGAGTCGGAACGTCCAAGCACAGCATACTAGAACATTCAATCTTAAGATCTTCTATTATTGCCTTAAACTTGGCAAGCCTTTGAGGGGAACCCCTCACATATCGTACAATGTTGTGGACTCGGATTATGGAATCATCAACCTCTTTTAACCCCTCAACAACTATGAGGTTAATGATATGAGCACAACATCGAACGTGAATAAACTCGTGGGCCCGAATGACATCATCTCTCACCGTCGTATTCCGCTTAAACCAATCAATTGTTGTTTCATTTGCACTGGCATTGTCAATTGTAATACACAACACTTTTCTAATTCTTCAGTCATTTAAACAATCATTCATCTTCCCCCCAATGGATGGACCTTTGTGATCCACACTTTCTTTAAAACTAATAATTGTTTTATACAAAATCCACTCACTGTCAATGTAGTGTGCTGTGATACACATGTAGCAGACGTTCTGTATCGAAGTCCATGTGTCAGTCGTAAACGACACTCTCTGGGCAGTGGTAATAAACATCTTCCTCATCTCCTCCTTGTCCTTCGCATGCCTCTTCATACAATCTCGCATCACTGTATACCGTGATGGAATCGGAAATCGTAGCTCAACAAAATTTAGAAACTTTCGAAAGCCTCTTTTCTCGACTGTGGTAAATTGCATCTCATCAGTGATTATCATCTCTGCAAGCATATCCCTCAACATCTTCTCACTATATTGAGGGATGACCAATTTCTTACTTTGTGTACCATCAGTGGCTGTAGAAGTTTGGTAACTGAGGTTGGTCTGATCAGTGGCTTGCAATCCCTTTGCTATCTTATATCGTTGGCAACCATTTAGATGTGCTATTAACACACTGGTACCTTGCTTCTTCGAATGGCATCCACAAAGTGATCTACAGTAATGACATCTTGCTACTAGGTTCGCAACATCACCAGGAATTTTGGTAAAGTGCTCCCATGTCCATGACCTCTTTTTAGAAGGCCGTGGTGGTTGATCTTTCTCAATGAGCATCTCTTTCTCTTCGTTGAACATATCCTCATCCTCTATATCGAATGGGAGTGGGAGTCGACTACTCGCACAAGAAGTAGCTGCTCGAGATGTAGCTGCTCTAGATGTAGCTCTAGGGGTGGAAGTACCCCCGGTGTAGGAGTTGTAGCATTGGCATCCACCACATCTTCTTGTGGATAATCCATGTCATAATCAAAGAAGCTGAAAAAATAATAATGAAAAAAAAAAATTAGTTTAATAATTCAAATGAGATAACACGCATATATAAATTAAGACTTGAATCCTATATATATATATATGTATATAGAAGAATAAGCCAATAATCAGATAGCGTTCACAATTTAAACTAGCTAGATATTGAGGAAGTCTTTGTACTAAAAACTACATTTATAATATAATAAACTATCTTTATGCTGCTTATGATATAAGTGATAACCCTGGCCTAGACATTACATGATGAAACTGATAAAATATATGCAGAAACTTCATTTTCAGATCCAGTATTATAAGTAAATGTCTTCATTATATATATATATATATATATATATATATGGATGTATATAGTTTACATTATATATTAATTTTTTTAAGTATTTATTTTAAATTATATATGTGTAGTTTGAAAACTACTCACAGGTGGAGACAATCTTGGAAAAGCTGATAGATCGTCCAAGGAAGTAATATTAGTTAACCAGTTATTTTCAGAATTCAGAGTTGAAGCCTGAAGAATGTTGTGCTGTTATGCCGTGCCTTGGGAATACGGGAGCAGCCAGCCATAAGAGTACTTCCAATTCATTGTGTACATGTCTATCTACTTTATCTATTCAGCTAATAGCTTTTCAAATGTACTCTACATTAGATTATACATATATATATATATATATACCTTTTACTATAGCGCTTAAATATTCTTTTTCTTTTTTCTTTTTTGGATAAAGTACATTTATTTTCCTCTGTTTCGATACGTTTAAAGAGTAAATACAAGCACTGTTTCTCTCACGCTAAAAGTTAGATGAGATCGGAGGTTGGGCTTGCAATTCCTGACACTTATCTTATGTTTTTAATTTTAATAATGGTAGGGTGGTAGAAATCTTTTGGACCCCTGCACTTTTAATTGCACACATTCTTTTTTAATTGTTTGATCAAATTCATCTGATAAAATACTACAGAATATGGTCATAAATTATGTGTAGAATATTTGGGTATATAAAGTCGTTTGGGACAGAGCAATTGATAGTAGCAGACTTTCTAATTGAAATGAAGTTTCTTTTCAGAACTTATTTGTCTCCATGTTTATTATAATAATAGGGTATAGGTCCTGTTTTCTTTTGTTGCCGTGGATGCTTCATGCTTGCGTGGTTTCACTTTCTTCTCTATTTATGATTGGGTCACTGATTAGAAAAACAAGTAAACGTGCAAAAACCATGAAATACATGAATGTTTGGTAAGGAGATATATTAGAGAGGATAAGTCATGACAATAAATTGTGCAATAAAACAATCAATATAAACTAAAATGCTAGTGAAAAGATCATTTTCATTTTATGCTTTTCCCAGGCATACTTGTGATTTTAATCTCGTCACTACAGAAAATGCCGAATAAAACATCAACTAATGTTTCCTGCTTCATTTTGGAATTATGCCACTAGCAACACATATTTAACTCAAAAATGTCCTCCCCTCCAATGTCGATGTTAAGAGGTTACACTACTCACTTCAGACCTCAAAAGTTTATGCATTAGGACATTATGAAGGAGATCCTATGCGATACCCCATTATGATAAGTGATATGAATTACCCACACCTTCATATTTATGCCACTTCGTTGTCATCACATTTGCCACAGGCCTCTCACTTGCCACATAATTTCGTTTAATTTGAATCGAAAAATTTTATGAAGTTTACGGTAACTTCATCTTCTATATTGTAAATATGTTGTTGCAAATAATCCAGCCAAAGCAATAGGAATTAGACCTAAGACAATTCCAAATAGCAAAACTTCAATCCTTTCAATTTGTTTGAAAGGAGAAAGAGAGGGGTAATATCTATTCTTAAATATTATTATGTATTGCACATGAAGCTTTTTTTTTTAATCAATAAATAATAATTTTACTAAAAATAGGCAAAGCCAATTGCACATGATCTTAATGATCAAGAATTTGAAATTGACACGGTAAGAAACAGACGATTGATTCAATAAGTTCTCGTTCTTGTCATCAACCATGTCAACTGAATAGAAACATTAAACTAAAAGTTCATACAAAATGAGCTCCGGAGACGATTAGTGACAAATGTGTCCACCCAGCTGTAGGGTAAAAGAAATGGCTGTTCTTCGTAATTCTACCAACACCTATCTTACCAAAATTGATGGTGCACTTTTTGTGAAAACTATTTTAAACGCTCAGTACAATCTTCCACACACAAATTAGAAGTGATAGGCAAATAAATTTTGGTAGAACTTGGAAAATAAGTCTTTTCATACCCATCCATGTCAACACACTATGATCATCGACATAAAGACACTACCAGCAGTTGGGTGGTTTCAATGACTTTGTTATTTGTTTTACATGTAAAGAAAACAACGCAAATGAAGCAGCTTGACTCTATGCACATCTTTTGACTCTTATACATCTCTTACACATTTTATCAAACACTATGCATGCATACAAAACAAATTACAAACACATCATACATTTCATTAAACACATTTCCTTACTACAAATTTACAAAATCAATTCATAGGAATCACAACAAAATATCAATTCATAAGAGAGTGAGAGACGTTTACATAAAATTAATTAATTAAACTACTAAATTTAATTCTAGGGCTCGGAAGTTCGGAACCCGTCACTCTCACCATATGCTAAAGCTCGGCTTGAAGTCGCACGGAGGAGCAACGACGAACATTAGCAACGGAGATGCGAGACGCGAGAGAGACGTGAGACGCAGCACAGCAGCAGATCGCGGACGCAGCAGATGCCATACAAGAGAGAACAGAGAAGTGAGAAGGAAGAAAAAAGAAGGGAAGGAGGGGCTCCTGCGCTTTGGCCCCCTCCATTCCATAAAACGACGCCGTCCCACTTAAAGTGGATGTGCGGGAAATTTCAGAATTTCTGGAATTTTGCCCAGCCCTAAATCTATTACACTATTATTCACAACATTTTAAGATATTCTGAACATCCAAAGATGATCTTATAATTTTAAACTTCCTTAATTAGAGATACAGGTGCATGTGCGGGAAAAAAAGTTTGAGAATTTCCAAGAAAATACTTATTTTTATTTACAATTCTTTTAAAAAATTAATCCCAAATATCCTTGAATAAAATCCGAGAAATGTCTAATTTCTTTTTTTCTTTTATTTGGGTTTGAAAGCAGAATTTACTTTATGAATTAATTTACGGTACAAACTAGTTCCACGGCACAATGAATTTAACACTTATAGTATATTTTCTATTTCATTCTTTTTTCCCAATGCTTTTGCATTCTTCAACCCGTTTTCTTTTCTTTATCACATTGTCATTCTTCAACACCCAAAGTTATTTAGAGAATCCAAGACCTCTGTTAATGCATAAATTCTCACAACAAATTGGGACGGGAGAAAGAGCCATTTTTGGCCCACGATATAATTCGAACCTTGACGATGCAGTCGGAAGCCCACAAAAGTGGCTTACGATGCCGGTACAATGGTCATACATACATCTATAGCAGTAAAGAATAAAGGAATACATGAAATGTAAATAGAGAATGAGATACACTAATTTACGTGGTTCGACACAAACCCTACGTCCACGGATCTTTTGGAGGGCAAATTCATTATGATGTGAGTATTTTACAGTTGCTTATGATCCCTTGTATCTCACAGTACAACAGGGGTCTGTGACCCCTTTAGCCTAGAGAAGATAATATCTCTCGTGGTGAGGTTGAAGAACATCCCCCCCGTCCTCCTCCCTGAGTCGCCCTTAAGTCTCCTTTCATTGAGGCCTTGGGGGGTAGTCGGCAGAATTGTCAGCTTTAACACTTCACCATCTCCCTTTTGCCTGTCTAACATGCCTTCTTCCTTCATCTTTTATTTTTTCTTGTCTCTTCCTTCATTTTACTTCCTAATGATTGCTTTATGGTGAAATGGGCCTAGTGCATCTGGAGCCTAGTATATTTACCCCTAACAACCTCATCTTCTACTTTAATTATAGGGGGAAGATGAGGTTTTCTCCATGTCTAATTTGCAAAGTAACCCAAGTTCTCTAGATTTGACTTGTCCATCCAAAACTTCATTTTCAATTAAGGCCGAATCTAGGATTTGTCTACCTTTGAAAGTGCATTTTGTGGCTTCAAAATTAACTTTTCCACCACTGAACTCAATCTATTCGCTAGCAGTTTAGAAAGAATCTTGTAAACTTCATTCACAAGGATAATGGGGCAATAGTCTCTAACATCCGTGGACCCCATCTTTTTGAGATTAAGTGCTAAAGAAGGTAGCATTAAGACTTTTTTCAAATCTAGCATTAGTGGGAAAATATTGAAAGACCTGCATAAAATCACCCTTAATCACTTCCCAACAAGCTTGGAAGAAGCTCATGGTAAAACCGTCAGGGCTTAGAGCCTTGTCACTAGCCATGCCACGGATTACTTTGCACACTTCATCTTTTTCAAAAGGCCTCTTTAGCCACCCTAAGCATTGTTGATCTAATGCTGAAAAAGTTATACCATTCACTTTGACAAGAAGACTTGGTGCAAGGCTCCGGGCGACTAGATTAGATGACTAGTCTAAACGACCAACTTAAGCGACTAACCTAAACGACATCGTGGGCAACAACTAGCAAAGGCGAGCAGCTTTACCGCCCGGTAAGTTGGCAAAAGGAGTCTGTCAACCCAGTCAGGAACCTTACATCTTGGCCATTGGGCGATGAGACTAGTTATATTCAGTGCACACAACATTTACTCGACAGGACCCTTCTTAGTTCTGCAATCAATTTACTGACCACCAAATCCTCCTGAACTCTGTAAATCAAGTCGTTTATTACTGAATCTTCCATTTATGACTTAACCCTTTATTTGTCTAAAAGATGAAGTGCAGTTGAGATAAAATCTCATTGGTCAAGTGATCAGTTTTTTATTTATTTTAATGATAAAATTGAGTCAATTGAAAAATATAACTAATTTGGTGTGAAAATTGAAGCTTTTTTAATTGGATGTAAAGTAAAAGCTAGGTATAAATTGTGGGTAAAAAGTGTAATTATCTTAAAGTTTTAAAATCAATCATAAAAATACCAATCAGAGCGTTAGATTAATCTCACATTTTTGAAAATGAAAAAAAACTAATATATCTATAATAAAAGAATGAGTTTAGGGGTTACAGAATAGTAATTCATATGATAACTTGGATCAAAATGCCCCTTTACAGATCTTATGTTGGACTAAAATATTCCTACTACAAATACTGATATGAGTAGAGTGCCCCTACTACAACTCTCAGGTTAGGCTAAAATGTCTCTACTATATATCCGAATGGTCAAAAATACTCCTACAACATACCAAATCATGTAGAAATAGCCATGATCCAAATCAAACTAGCAAACCAACAATCAGAAATCTCCAGAACTATTGACAAACGGGAATCTCCATCTCTTATTTCTATCAATCATGGAGCAAACATAAACCCACGGTGGTATCGTTTGTATGAGAACTAGTGACCCACGACAGCACCATGGGTCAGCACAATTAAAACCAAACCAATGGTAGTGCCATAGGTATAAAGACCTATAGCAACGCAGTGCCATGAGCTGACATTGACCCATGGACATACCCCAGACCTCCGTGGGTCCAATTACTACATATTCAATGGAGCACGACTTCAACTTGGGTTCAAATCGACCAAGGGATGGACCATGGTGCTGACGTGCATTCAAATCGACCCAATAATGGACCATTTTGCCAGGGCGAGCACTTTGTCACCCTATGCTCGTTTGGGTGGTGTATGTTTTTGCTGGCCCCTCCACCGAAGGTGCAAACACTTTTGAGTAGCATTTTGCCTCCCATAGTGTTTGCCGAAGTAGCAAGCACTTTTATTCTTGTGATACTCACATGGGTGGCGAGCACTTTGCCTCCCGTGGTACTCGCTACCCAAGGGGCAATTGTTTTTGCTCTTCACGACACTCATCTCGAGGGTGAGCATTTTTAGTCTCCATGGTGCTCATCTAGGGACAAGCACTTTGCCACTTTGTGCGAGCACTCTTTGCTTGCCCAAGACTCAAGCGCTCTTTGCTCACCTTGAAGGAAGACAAACAATTTTGCTCACCCCTCCATGGTGCTTGCCCAGGTGGGAGCACTTTGCCACTATCTGCGATAACTCTTTACTTGCCCCGGGGCAAGTTCTCTTTACTTGCCTCAAAGACAACTACTTTTGCTCACCCTTCTATAGTGCTTGCCCAGGTGGGAGATTCTGATCAATGCATTACATTATACCTTCCTAGTAGTTTTGATATAAAAAAGAAAAATGTGATGAAAATACATGAAAAATGCTACTTTTTTTTTTTTGAATCAAAATATACTTCCTCCATTGATAATAGGAATCAATCATTACAATATTTTTTCAGAAGTATATCATTTGCAATTTCTATTAGACTATCCTTTACCCATACCATCTCATTAGAAAAATTAAGAGCTAACTTTGCTAGTTTGTGTGCTATGTTGTTTGCTTCTCTATATACAAAACGTATAACCCAGTTCAACCTCTCATTCATAATTCTCCTCACATCATCAATAATGCAGTCATACTCAGCCCCTATCTCTTCCCCACTATTTGTAGCATTCACTATTAACTTTGAATCCCCTTCCAACATTACGTCTAATAGCCCCAATTCAATGCATAAAATTGCTGCCCTCCTTAGACCCAAAGCTTCAACCACATTCGGGATGCTGTTATGAGGCAAGCTAGTAACTCTCCATTTGAATCCTTGACATCCACTTTAATTCCCACCCTGTTACTTTTAGCATCCACAACAGCATCCCAATTTGCTTTCACCACCCTTTCCTCTGGTTTTTCCCGTTTAGTCACACTTTTGTTAGCATTTCCTTGCACCTGAGTTTTCTGTAGTTGGTCCTGGGCAAGCTTTAACTCCCTCAGTCCATGTGTTGTAGTAGAAATTATAGTTCTCGGGTGATCAAATTTCTTTTCAAACAGCAATGAGTTTTTTCTCATCCATATCTTTCTCATAATGTAAGCTGCTACCACTACCTCTTCTTCTTTGAGAAAAGCATTGAGTTTCCCCCACAAATCCACAAAAACTGCATCTGAACTACACCATTTGTTCACTGGACTGTCATTCTCAGCCCAAACATCTGAGATAGCTGGGCAACTCCACACAGCATGCATAATTGTTTCAAGTTCCCTCTCACATATTGGGCAGCAGTTAGACTCAGTGATTTGTTTCTTGTACAGGTTTAGTTTTGTAGGTAGCAAATTATGAGCTGCTTTCCATAGGAAATGCTTCACCACATTTGGAACATTTAAACCCCATATCAGCTTCCACCCATTTCCTACATTATTTCCCTTTGAAGTTTCTCCTTTCCTCTTCCTCATTTTTTCATGTTCTAGATGATAAGCACTCTTAACTAAGAACTTACCATCCTTAGAGCATCCTCACACTAATCTGTCCATTTTTCCCTATCTACTCAAGGGGATACCACAAATAGTTTCAGCTTCCTCACCATTGAAAGTGTCAAAGATCAGATCCTTCTTCCACACCCCAGCTTCAGTACCAATTAGTTGTTGCACCTTTGAATCAGCAAGCATATTTTTAATGGTTGATTGCACATAGTGAGAGGTTTGAGTTGGCAACCACTTATCCTTCCAAATATGTATTTTGCTTCCATCTCCCACTCTCCATAGCAGCCCCTCCTTCACTAACCCCATCAATGACCACAAGCTTCTCCATATAAATGAAGGCCCCCACCCCAATTTTGCATCAACTATCCCCACCTTCCTAAAATGTTTCTCTTTCATTGCCTTAGCCACTAAGGAATCAGGTTGCTTCAGCATTCTCCAGCACTGCGTTACAAGCATTGCCTTATTAAAGCACTCAAAATCTAGGAAGCCCAAACCCCCATTACTTTTTGATTCTCCCATATTAAACCAACTTCTCCATTGAATTTTCTTTTCATTTTGTTTATGGCCCCACCAAAATCGTGCCAAGAGGGATGCTATTTCCTTACAAAGCTTTTGTGGTAGTATAAAAACACTCATAGAAAACGTGGGTATTGCTTGAGCCACTGCTTTCAATAATAATTTTTTTCTTGCTTGTGATAGGAAGGAGTTCTTCCAATTGCTAAGTTTAGCCTAAACCCTTTCCTTCAAGTTCCTAAAATTGAAATACTGTGATCTACCAACCATGGTTGGGAGGCCAAGATATTTTTCATAACTTCCACATATGGATACCCCTACTGCCCTTCTGAATAAGTGCTCTGGTAGCTCCAGCAGTATTTAAGCTAAAAAACATAGAAGTTTTCTGCATATTTAAGCATTGACTCGAGGCTTGCTCATATTTCTTCAGTAATTCTTTAATCTTCATCCACTCGTCTACCTTTGCTCTCCCAAAAATTACACAATCGTCAGCAAAAAGTAAGTGGCTAATCTTGTTCCCCCTTTGAAATAGTCACTCCCCTTATTTCCCCTCTACCCTCAGCTGCATTAATCAAAGAACTTAAATCTTTTGCACATAGGATAAATAAGTAGGGGGAAATGGGATCCCCTTGTCTTATTCAACTTGTTGATTTCAGAGTTTTCCCAGGTTCCCCATTAACAAGGATTGAGTATGTCACAGTAGTAGCACACTTAATAATCAAAGAGACCCATCTATCCCTAAATCCCAATTTTCTCATTACTGCCTTCAAGTATCTCCAATCTTTCCTATCATAGGCTTTTAAGATATCTAGCTTGAGAGTCATGCTGCCAATTCTTTTTTTTTTTCTCTTGTTTTCATCGTGTGCAAAGATTCATAGGCTATCATCATATTATCCGTTATGAGCCTTCCCGGTATAAAGGCACTTTTTTTGCTGGAAATAATGACAGGCAATACTTTTTTCAACCTATTAGCAAGTGTCTTTGAAGCAAGTTTATATAGCACATTACATAAGCTAATTGGTCGGAATTCACTAGTAATCGAGGGGTTTTAACTTTGGGGATCAAAGCTAAGAAAATATTATTAACACTATCATCGATCTCTCCCTCCCCATTTAGGAAACTCAACATTGCCCTACTCACCTCTTCCGCCACAGTACTCAAATAGGATTGATAGAAACAAGCTCCATAACCATCAAGGCCAAGGGATTTCGGTGATCCCCATGTGCTTTAATGCTTCCTCCACCTCAATCTTTGTAAATTCCTTCTATAACTCTACATTCATCAGGTCTGTTACTCTTGGCTCCAGCTCCTTTAGACACTCCTCAATAGCTTCTATTGTTGGCTGTGTTGAATAGAATATAGAATTGAAGTAATCATAAAACACATCTTCTATCCCTTCTTGCTTAGTGTCCATTCTACCTTGGGCATTTTTTATTTCCTTTATTTGATTTTTTTCCTCTGAGTGGCACATGAGTGGAAAATTTTGGTGTTTTTGTCACCCAATTGATACCATGTTTTCTTAGCTCTGTCTCCATTTTAATTCCTCTTGCTCCAACAAAGATCCCATCTCTTCTTGCAGCTTTTTTATTAGTTCAACATTATGTGGCCCCTCATTTTCCTATTCCCTCTTCAACCTTTCAGTTTTATGCTTCATACTCAAAGCAGCCTCTTTCGCTCTTAACTTACTCCATCTGATTAGGTCTCCCCTACATCTATGAAGCTTTCCTTGAACATTTTTGCATGGATTTTGATCTGCACTAGACCTCTCCCAAGCCCCTTCTACCACTAAATCTCCTTCCTCATCCCTTGTCCACTTTGTTTCAAATCTAGATAATCTTCTCTTCTTTTTATTAACAAAGTTTTGTTGTCTCAAGTCTAGGAGTAATGCCTTATGGTCAGATTGACCTACTGTCAAAACTTCCACAACTCTATCACAGAAAATTTCAGACCATTGGAGGTTAGCAACAGCTCTATCAAGCCTCTCCTTGGTAAATGTACCATCCACATGCTTATTACTCCAAGTGTATTTATTCCCCTTTCACCCCAAGTCAAAAATACTATTTTCTTCTAAGGCTTTCCTGAACTCTACCATCTAAGCCTCTGGCCTAGGTCTTCCACCAATCTTTTCATCTTGACACAAGTTCTCATTAAAGTCCTCAATTACACACCGTGGCTTCTCAATTGAATGGTTTAACAAAGACAATAAATCCCATGTTCCTTTCCTTTTACTAACCTCGTGATGCCCATAGAATCCAATAAACAACCAGGACAATTTCTTCTCTTCACTTATAACGGTAGCATTAATATGATGTTGAGAAAAGTTTATTATCTCCACATCCATTTTCCTGCACCACATCAATGCCAAGCCCCATTTCCTTCCCATCGAGTCAACAACAAAACATCCATCCCATCCCAATCTCCTCTTGATGCTCTCAACTTTACATGCTACTAACTTTGTTTCCATTAAGAAGACCATATTGGGTTTCTTTTCCTTCACTAACATGAGAAGGTTTTGAACGGTCCAGGAGTTCCTAAGCCCCCGACAATTCCAACTTAGTATTTTCATAGTTGTTGGTGGGACTGGCTAGCAGCCTCCACCAATATCAAATTGTTCCTAGATGCCCTATCCTCATCATGTATTTTTCCTTTTTTCAAGACTCCCTTACTGCATTCATCAGAGCCCTCACTTCTCAATCTGCATTTTCCTCCTATTACTGAGTCTCCTTCACCTTTCTTCCCCACAACTCTAGCCATTCTCTTCCACCTCTTCCTCTCAACACCCCCATCATTCTCAGCCATCTCTTTGTCATAATTTAGATGCTGAAAACTAGTCATTACACTAGTCACCAGGGGCTCCTCAACTGGCTTCCCACCCCTGTCAAACCTCTCTATTTCCTCTCCTCTTTCAATATTTTTATCAAACACCTTTAGTTCATCTCCACCCTTTGAGCCCAGTGACCCTTTTCCCAACCCCTTTGCCTCCTTCTCGACCACACTTGCCTCCATAACACCCTATGTATTGGCATTATCTTCATTAGCCCCACCTTCCTCGGTAGAAGATTCATTATGGAAATCCCTATTACTCACACCCATTTTCTCACTATATTTGTTGCTAGGAGACTCCAAGAACTTCCCTTTTCCAGTATGGTTAGCCCGAAGCCATACCCCATATTGGGATTTGTCATTACTCCCATCCAATCCCAAACAACCTTATACTCTAGGACAAATTTTACCACATTTGAAGCACAGTTTAGGGAGTTTCTCATAGTTCAAAGGAATCCATATTCTGTTGCCCAATACATTAGTAGTTCGACCCCTTGTAATTTTTTTCCTCAGGTCTATTTTTATTTTAACTCGTAAATAACTTCCCCACCCAATCTCATCCTCCCTTATATCTACTCCTTTCACACTTCCAATCGTTGCTCCAATCTGCATCCCCACTTCTCGCATCATACATGCCAATGGTAGATTGTTAAGATGTACCAGAACTCCTCATAGTCGAAGCTCGTCTTTTGAGGAGTAAGACAATCAAACGGATTCAATACAAACAATTGGTTATCGAATAACCAAGGTTTGCCCTCCAAAACTCTCTGTCTATCCTTTTGATTCTCCAAGGATACTACAAACATATTTCGAACAATATCATAGAAAATGAAAGAGCCTCCCAGTTTCTAGATCTTGTTCATAGTTGATCTAATCACCTCCTTGTTCACTTTTTGGTCCGATAACAGTTTTCCCACCATCCTTTTATTCCCCTTCTCTGTCACCTTGCTCATATATTCTGCATTCACCTCAATAACCTCATTCTCCTCCTCCGTGAGATGTAGTTTATCTCACAATTTCTCCAAATCCTCCATTGTCACCTACCCCAACCTTACGGGTAATAACGCTAGGACAGAGTCCTCCTCCCTCACTCAACAGAGTGAGTCGAGACTATTTCCTTCACCTGGTCTTTCTCCACAGAGAAAGTTTAGAGAATAGTTTAAATATTTCCTTGTTCTTAACCCCATGAAGAATGCTACTTAGACTAGGGGGAAGGGGTTAATTACAAAATTGATCCAGGGTTATTATAGTTTTGTAAAAAGCTACTAGGGTCTTTAATTTTAGCAATTAACTAATTGAATTTATATATTTTTTGTAATAGTATCTCCCTTTGACCACTTTAAAAACCTAAAAAATATTTTTAAATTAGGAAAATATAAGTATTATTAAACAGAAAAATTAAAAAAATTAACTATATAAAAAGCCAAAAATCAAAAGCTAAAACATTATTAAAACAAAAAAGAATAAAACAACAAAATCTTCTTAGTGGTGGTTTGCGTGCCACCTCAGGATCGGCCATTCTTGCTTTTATTCTTTTCTTAATTCTTTTTATTTTTATTTTGTTTAAATAGTAAAAAAAGAATTTAAATTATTTTTCTCAATTTTATATTATTTATATTTTCTTAAAGCATATTTTATTTTTCTTTTCAATTATATCATTTTTTAAATAACTTTCAAATTTTCAAATTACTATATGCCATGCGTCATATTTTGATCGGTACAGGAGATGAAAGAAACAAGTAAATTATAAAAATTGTAAATTCATTTGTAAGAGCTAATTACTAAAATTAGAAATTTAAGAGGATTTAGAAACTGATTTTGCAATTAATAAAAAAAGAAACTACTTTTTCTTTAAATCAATACTTCACTCGTTAAGCAAAGATTAGTCATTGCAATGCTTTTCAAAATGAAAACAACTCTTAAGACTACTTTTACGGTTTTATATCATCCTATCTCATCTTATTATTACAATTTTTTAAATTTTTACATAAAATATAATAAACAATTCAAAGTTTTCAAATCCTAAGACAATAATAATATTAAAAAATAATATTCTAACAATATTTTATTCAACTTTCAACTTTCATCTAAAACCATATCATTTCATCTCATTATCCAAACGGGACTTTAATTAAATTTCGACCCTCTTCTAACCATGCTAACTCATCTTCACATAATAGAGCTAGTTTAAGCACTTGATGAGCAGCATTATTCTCATCTCTTGGTGTATACTAAACATTGTTTTTAATCTCATACCGTACCAGATGGTACGGCCGGTATTTGTCGTACCGGCCACTGAGTCGGTACAGATATCATATACATTTCGTACTGGTCTAAATACTGGCCGTACCGACCTATATTTCGGCCTTTAATTTTTTTTTTTTTTTTTGCATTTTTTCAAATTACAAGCTAATTTATATATATATGTATTTATATATAATTTATTCATATATAGACTATTATTTTGGAATATAATTTATATATATAATTTATTCATATATTGACTATCCCAAAATGGTATACGAAACAATACCGGTATCGAAATATTTCGTTTCAATGTCTTGACCGGTACGACATCCGGTACAATATTCAGAACATTGGCCTCCAGCTTGCACTTTCTCTAAAAGTTGTTTTGATGTCCTCAATGATCTGGTCATACCATGACCAGTTCTACTCGGGCCTTTGAATATCCTTAATCACATCCCCTTCAAATATCATGACTTAGACCAATTTCCCATATCTAGAGCTACGTCTTAATTTGCTTTAAAGAAGCCATTACCTGGTTTTTGCCATCTGGTGGTTCTGTTTATTGCGCTTGATTTACCTGTTTGCTCCCTTGATGAAGCTTGTGCTTGCTGATACTCCTCCAAGTTAACCTTTGCACCATTAAAAATAGCTCTGTAGCTTTCAAACTTTTCTTTGAACACATTTATTTCTTATGAACCAAATCCTTCTTAAAATATATGCAACTTCCTCCATTTTTTTGTCTGTAATCTCGTCATCATTTTTTCAAATAACTGAAAAAATATTCTTCTGTACATCCCCATTTCCTTAACATGCTCAGTGAATTTGCCCATACATCAGAAGATGCACTACAACTCCATAATGTATGATATGTGGTCTCCTCAAACAATTCACAAATTGGGCAGAAAGAGTTTTCAATTATTTTTCTTTTGTACAGATTACTCTTGGTAGAAAGGACCTCACTAACTGCTTTCCAGATGAAGACTTTAACTGAGTTTGGTACACTCAAATTCTAAATTTTTTGCCATCCAGCTGAATCACTTATGTTATTTGATTGTTCTCCCTCTAACACTCTCATCCTGTGAACTACTAGGTAATAGGTGCTTTTAACAGTAAAATTGTAATTATTGTTGTTGTATATTGATATGAAAAATGATAAACACACCACTTTTCACAACATTCTACACAACTTTGTTTAAAATTAGGGGTATTTTTGTAAAATAACTTATAAAATAATATTATTTTATAAAAATACCCTCATTTTAAAACTTGTTGAAGGAGATAAAATATCTTAAGCCCAATATAGCATTCCAAGCTCAGCCCAAGGGTGTGGTTTTCATCTAGAGGGAAGTGAGAGAGG
Source organism: Juglans microcarpa x Juglans regia (assembly GCF_004785595.1). NCBI lineage: Eukaryota > Viridiplantae > Streptophyta > Magnoliopsida > Fagales > Juglandaceae > Juglans > Juglans microcarpa x Juglans regia. Next base: position 9,868,909 of record NC_054604.1, read on the forward strand.
AGTAAAGGAGGATAAAAAAGGATAGGGAAAAGAAATGGTGTAAGGAGGAAAAGGGAAGATGTGACATAAAAGAGGGAGGGATGTGACGTAAAGAATGATAGGGGCATAAGAAAAGGGGGGACTTCTTCCAAACTCAGGGCAGACTGCTACTTTGACTTCTTCTTCAATTTCTTCAACCAGAGGCCGAGAGCTTCAGAGAAAAGAACTCCATTAGAAAATATATCTCTGATCTCCATTGTACAACGAGGATGAGAGACTGTAAAATAATCATATTATAGTGGATTTATCCTGCAAACGACCTATGGATGTAGAAAATCACGTAAATTTGTGTGTCTCTCTCATTTATTTTTTTTTTGCATTTATCTTCTATTCATTGCCATGTATGGACGCTATATAGCCGCACCAGACTGTCACCAGGGGCTTCAGACCACACCGATCGACGTCTGAATCGTCGCAGCAAGCTGAAAATTACTTTTTCTTCCCTTCTAACCTGTTGTGCAATTTTTGGCATTAACAATTGGCACCGTTTATGGGATCCGACTAATTTTCTACACCGGGAGTGGGAGAATGATGATTTTCTGGCTTACAAAGTCATCTCAGACTGAGCAGATAAATTTTTCCCAAATAAGTATTCCCTGCTTTTCAATTTTTATTTGTTTATCGCACATTGTTGTAAAAAGTTAGGCATGTAAACCTTTCCTCGCCCAAGCAATTAAGTGCACTGTGCACTTAAGTGCTTTCTTTTTTATGCACCTAACGTTTAAGGCTGGGAACTCAAGCTCCTCTGCCACTTGAGCTGCAAGTGCTTTGTGCAAAAAGAGAGGCAAGAACATGGGCGGGTACTATGCACTTCTATGCACTTAAGTGCACAATGCCATACACGACCAAGCACCAACTGTGCATGGCATGCACATTGCCATGCATAGTACACAATGGGCGCACGTTGCCACGCACCTGGTAGGCTTGCGGAAGCCCACCACAAGCCTAATGAACCTGTCTATGGCCACCATGTCGACTGTCGACAATATGTCAAGACCCCAAGTTTTGTGGCCCACGACCAAGTCACTAGCCATGCTGTGACAAGACTAGACAACCCCACAGCAGCCCCACAAGCATGCATGGGCACTGCCATGGCACGCCCAGGATGCCAAGTAAGGCTATTGACCAGGCCAGCGTGCGCAGCACGCCAAGCCTGCCCAACGCGCGCGTAGCAACCCAACGGGTGCAGCGCGCATGTCCAGCACTTGACACAAGCCAGCGCAGCCCAACACCCAGGCACCTTGCCTAGGCCGTGCCAGCCTGCCCATGCAGCAACCCCAGAGTGCAGCCCCAGTGCCTAGGCCCCTGCCTGGGCCATGCCAGACACACACAAGCAGCCTTGACAACCATGTCAGCCTGCTCATGGCCCATGCCATGGGCCAGCCTAGCCCACCATGGGCTCATGCATGCCATGGGCCAACTTGGCCTATGCCAACTATGTTATTTCCTATTATTTATTTATTTTTCAAGAGACCTATTGGGGGTTTCTAAGTTGTAATCCTTATAAATATGACCCTTAGTCTTTACATTTACATCTTTTGAACCTTTGGCAAATTCCCTAAATGGGTAAACTTATTCTTGAGACCATCCTTCAGTGCTTAACACTTGGGCTACTTAGGTGCAATTCATGAATCCCTAGTAAAGAATCATCACATTGCTATTCGTGAATATGTGTGATTCAATCTATCTATCTTGTTATTTTCATCTTTAAGGTGCAATTCGTGAATCCCTAAGAATCAATTAATCTTATGAGTATTTTTCATTCCATCTCTTGTCTTCCATTTTCTATCTTTTGATCTTATTATTTTATGTGCATTGTTCTTGAGTTGTGCTTGAGAAATCCTTGTGTTGTTCGGCCAACAAACCAACCCATTTATCCATTTGATCCTTGCCACCTACAAAAGTCAACCACCTCATTGTTTGGCCTAGTCCACCTTCCATAAATTACCTTACTGCCCCTCCATAAAACCCTAGCCATATTGCCCACATACACCACTCGACCAAACCTAGTGTTGCCCTACTTCCCATAATAACTCACTTCCCATAATTGTTCTTCATCCCTCAAATACATTGCCCTAGCCGTGAGTCATATTTACCATACTTGGTTTGCCCATAAATCTTCCCATCTCCATAAAATCCTAGGCGCCAACCTCAAGCCTTTAAAAGGTAATTACTTCCTTTTATGAGTTTTGCCTTCATCCATCAAAACCATTGACTTAGCCGAAGCCCTAATTGCCTTCCATCTTCCCATACTTATCACTTACCATATCTAGCCTTCCTCATCCAACTAAGCCCTGGCCAAAATACATATAGCCTCCACCCACTCAAATCCTAGTCGTCCATCAAGAGTCCTCTTTGGAAACTTACTTAATTCAAGAAAAGTTGACTCAATCCAATCACATCCCCTAATTCTAGGAACTTCCCTAGAATCCCTCCATCCCTTGAATCACTCCACTCTTCCAATCCTCTTCAATTCCTTAAATCTCTTATTCCTAAAATCTCTCAAGTCAACCATTGACTTGCCATCCTAGTCAAAACCAAATCCTCCACTTATCCTACGAGATTCCTTCCATCCTAGAATCTTTTCATATCCATTCTCAAATCATCCAACCCTAGCCAACTCCCTCCAACTCGCCAACCCTAATTCCACCACTCCCATTTTGGCAACCCTAGTGCATTGCACCCCAAAACCCTAATCCATCCCCATAGCCCACGGCAACCCTAGTTGCCTTGCATCCTAAACCTTAATTCCTCATCCTAGCCATGCCAATCCTAGCCACCCATCACCCAAAACCCTAACCTCACCTCACTCATCCAACCCTAGCCCATCATCTTGGCGTCACACTCAAGGGCAAGTCTAGTCGGCTACATTGATTTGCCTCCACTAAACACTTAGCCTACCCAATTTCATCATCATACTCATCATTTTATCACTCAAGCATCAACCTTTTGTTAAAGGCTAAGCAAGTTGACAAGTTGGCAAGGTCACTCGGTCATTATCCTCACAAGGCAAGCTCGTGGTCCTTAGTATTAGGGATAAGACCGGGGTCTCTAACACAATCTTTGTCCAAGCCGTGCTGGGCAGCCAACGATGATCGTGCACGTTATGCACTGTGCGCATATGTGCGCCTGAGATGCTCATGGCAGCCCGTTGTGAGCCTAGTGGGGAGGATCAGCAGTCACCATGTGGATCGCCGACATCCTCAGTCCCCACCGGGATGGTCCTCGACCACCCCCCACGGAGGTGGCTCCGGCATGCGAACCATATGCATGGATTGCATGTGATAGAAACCATACGACCTAGCCTCGTCATGGCACGATAGGGACTCCGATGACCACCATGTGGACCACCAACGTCCTCTGTCCCCACCAAGATGGTCCTAACAACCCCCCACGGAGGTGGCTCAACCATGCAAACCACATGCATGAGATTGCACGTGGTAAAAACCAATAGACCTGGCCTCGTCGTGGCACGACAGGGACTCTGACGGCCACCATGTGGACAACCAGCATCCTCTATCCCCACCGGGATGGTCCCCAACCACCCCCCACGGGGGTGGCTCTGCCATGCAAACCATGTGCACGAGATGGCACGTGGTAAAAACCACTCGGCCTGGCCCCACTGTGGCACGACAGGGACTCTGGCGGCCACCATATGGACCGTCGATGTCCTCATCCATGGTGGCAGTGCACATGGTGCACCCCACACGCAAAGGGTACATGACCACATGGTGTGTTGCTTGGCCACCCAGTTGGGGGCACACCTTCCACGGCCATGAACTTTGCTCGACCACCCAGTGGTGGGCACACCCTCCTCGACTAGGCTCATTTCTCAGCCACACAAGTGGGCAACAACCCGCCAAACAAATAGGGCCACCTAAGTGCTCGGCCTGAGCAACTACTCGGCTTGAGTCCCTCTGCTCGAACACACGGCTCCTCAACCGCTACTTGGACACCTAGCTCCTCAGTCACTGCTTAGACGCACTGCTCCTCAGCCACTGCTCTGCTACTCTAAGCCCCTCGGCCATGCACGCGGATAACCACCCTGCCATGTACATAGGCAAGCAAGTATGCACTCGACTACCCTCTCTAACAAATGGTCAACCATGCATGTTCAGACGTTGCTTGGCCATGCAAGGTCACACGTTTCATGTCCCAATCAACGATCAACCCACACAGTCAAAGCCACACAATATAAGTTGATCAAGCAATTTGATGCGCTAAAAAGAAGAAAAAAGAGAGAATGCAACCAACAACGGGCAATTTCGATAAAGCAAAAATCGATTATAGTGGCTAAATCACCCCGGTTTGTCTCCCTTTAAATTCATGTAAATTTCATTTTTACTAACACTCTACACAACTTTGTTTAAAATGAGGGGTAGTTTTGTAAAATAACTTATAAAAATAACATCATTTTATAAAATTGCCCTCATTTTAAAACCTATTGAAGGAGATAAAATATCACAGGCTCAATATGGTCTTCCAAGCCCAGGCTAAGGGTGGGGTTCTCATCATGAGGGAAGCGAGAAAGGAGTAAATGAGGGGACAAAAGGTTGGAAAAAAGAAAGGGTGTAAGGAGGAAAGTGAGAGATGTGACATAAAAGAGGGAGGGATGTGATGTAAAGAAGGACAAGGGCAAAAGAAAAGGGGGGATTTCTTCTAGACTCAGGGCAGACTGCTACTTCGACTTCTTCTTCAACTTCTTCAACTCGAGAACGAGAGTTCCAGAGAGAAGAACTCCACTAGAAAATAGATCTCCAATTTCCATTATACATCGAAAATGAGAGATTGTAAAACAATCATATTATAGTGAATTTATCCTTCAAATGACTCGTAAACATAGGCACTATGTCAAACTAAGTAAATTTGTATATTTTTATTTCTTTTATTTTTCTTACATTTATCTCCTCTTTATTGTCATGGATGTATGTACGGATGTCGTACAGTTGTACCGGACTGTCTTTGGGAGCTCTAGACCACACTAATCGAGATTTGAATTGTCGCAGTGGATCGAAAATTATTTTTTCTTCCTTTTTTGTGCCAGTTTTTACATTAACATGTGATATGAAACATGTTATAAATATGTTATAGGGGACTCAGATCGAGATATACGGGGGAGGGTCTAATATGTGGTTGCGTGTCCACTTGGAATGTGCCAAAGAGAAGAAATAATGAAAGGACGTTCACAAAGCGATAGGCGTACAAAGTTGACACCTTCTTGGTGAGTCCAGATCTAGAACTTGCCCCTATCCTATGATTACATTTGAACCAAGTTTCCATTTATTTATTACCAGTATTTATTTAAAAAATGAAGAAAGTTTCAAGTTTTGGGCCCACACAATAATAGAAAGAAAATGATTTACACATAATATTTTTTATAATATTTTTAACAACTATATTTTAAATGAAAAATATTTTTATAAAACATTATATAAAAGTAACATTATTTTATAAAAATATTTTTATTTTATAATATTATTATATAATTTATTATATAATATATTGTGTATATATCATTACTCATAATAGAACACTCCGAACAACTTTGGAAAGGGGAGGAGTATCATATTTCGTCCTAAGGTTGTTTTTTATATTTATGCCTACCTTACATGTTGATTGTGTTTTTTTTTTCACTTTTTTTTTTAAATTGCATATATATAATACATTTATTTCATTAAATGATTATAACATGACAAATATGTGTTAATGTAAATTTTTTTCCTCTAAACTAGCATAGTTTAGATAGAGGGAATATTTTGATATACATACCTCTAGCCTCTCTTTTGGAATTTTTGAAAACTACAAGAATCAATTTAAAAATATAAAAAAAAAATAAACCCACAATCAATATAAAACATATTTTAAGTATTTTATAAAAAAATTATCATTCATTTAAATTTTTTAATCTGAATTATAATATATTTTAAGTAATTTAATAAACACATAAAACTATTTAATAAACACATAAAACTATTTAAAATATATCCTATTAACCCAAATTGTTAAGATGTTAAAATCTAAAATGACTAATTAGAGTATTTTTTTGTAAAAAAAAAAAAATTGAAATCCAAACATATTTTTAACTTAACAACATCTCAAAAAATAAAACTCTGATTTTTCAAGACTTTTATTTCACAATCATGCATATTTTTCTGTGTTTTTGTTTTTCCCATCCTGTATCTGTCATATAAAAATCAACAGAAAATTACAATACTGCAGCTGCCGATTCCGGAGTCCAACCGCGTCTGCTGTATTGGGTTGGTTTGACCACCAATTCCAGAGTCTCTCCTATAGAAAGACGGGGAGAGAAAATTCAGCTACCTGTTCATCATTTCAAAAGTCAAAACAGTACCAAAAGCCAAACCACCACCTCACCCCATTCCCCCCTCTCTCACGATAACTACAACAGCGACGACAACAACCGAATACCCTCTCTCTGTCTCTGTGTGTCTGAAATCTCGAGGCTTTTTCATTCTAATTCACTCTCTTTTCTGGGTTGTCGTGTTCTTCCTTTTAAATCTTGATATTCAACAAAAAAAACAGAGCAGGAAACAGTCTTGGCTGTGATGAGTACAAATACTGCATCGTCGAGCTCGGGGGCCGCTGGATCGGCGGATGCGTCAGCTCCCAGGAGGAATTCCAAGCGACCCAAGTGTAATTTCCTCTCAGAAGTTTTGTTTTTTTTCATGGTTCTTTGTTTTATCTAACGGGGGGGACGTGCAGAGGTTTGGTCTGTTTCCTAAATATCCACTTGCAATTTGGTAGATAAGTTTCATCTGTTTTGCTTTTTCGATTTATAATTAGATACTTTTTATTGAGTGAGTTTTAGTTCCAAAATTCACGAATATGTTTTTTGACTGTAATTGGGAGGAACCCAGATGAATTATTTTTCAAAAACCTTTCTTGGTTTATGTTTTAGTTTTTAGGATTTTGTGCGATATCAGTGTTTTTATGTTCCAGGCGATGTGTCTGATTGCGTTAATGAGCTCGGTTTTCGCCTATCTGTGGGCCTTTTGGGGTTCGGTCTACTTTGGTTTGTTAAATTAACAATTTTCTGTTATGGATCGAAATTATCTGTGCCTTGTTTACTAGTACAAACGCACATATAAATTATATACATATATTGGAATCTCTTTAGGCTTGTGCTTTCACTTAATTCTGTCGCTAAAGTGCGATTTAACTTTCTATTCATGTTTATCTTGGCTTTATAGTTAATAGCTTGGCTTTTATTCTTGTAACTGGTTTGACCTTTTCTTCTCTCTTGAAAAAAATAACTGCCCTGAAGTATACAAAATGAACACCAAAGCAGATCTAGAGAAGGAGACAAGGAAATCATGAAAAATTAGCCTATTAAAATCTAAAGAAGCTACCTGAAGGGATAGAGCATCGAGAATGAAACTGCTTTTAGAAGTGCCTTCGTTAACCAAATGCTCCTCCAAGTGAAGTGGTTGCTATCTTGAGGTGTAAGGACTTATGTCGAACAGTATTGATACAAGAAAATGTCGAACAGCGAGCATCCCTTTGTTAGAAGGTGGCCAAAAATCTTATCTTCACCCCCAAGACATAATCTAGTAGAGTTCAAGAGACTAAAGAACTTAATGTAAGCACCAACCTCTCAGTAATGAGTTTCTTCGAAAAACATTCCACCGAGGGGAACCACTGGAGAACTTCAATAGATTGACCATTAAAACACCTAGCGCACATGCAATACTGTACCCTTTTGGAAAGTTTCCTTGAGGGCCCTTTTACCACACCATAAGTCATGTTAAAAAGTCCTAGAGCTATCGGCCACCATAAGTTTAGTGTGACTGGAAAAAATGCCATCCTCTTTGATATTTTTTTCCATAACCCCACACCATGTGACCTAGGTACCTCACCAGAATATCACCCACCCCAAGCATAATCAAATTTAGACTTGAATTAGTAACATTTCTAGTGTTCAAGATGGATGACTACGAACTCAGGAAAATATATTGAGATAACCCAATTTATTTTAATCTAATCCTAGAACTGGTTTATACCTATCAAGTCTTTTACCATTCTTCTTGCTTGGAATTTTGAGATTTTCATATATTTACATATTTTCAATGAATAAATTAGTTTTTCACAGCTGGAACGTTCCAAAGTACTAATCATATTAATTGTAAGTCTTCTTGTGATGAATTGTGTTTATTTAATGCTGGTGTTTTAAGCTGCTTATAGGCTGATCTAGATGTCTTCAAGCTAAGGTAGTAAAGGTGGGCTAGTTTTTGAAGGCTTTGTCGAATAAATGAAACTTCGAGTAGGGGTGACAATTGCATGGATTTTCTTTTTTTCTTTAATTTACTGGTTTTATCCATTAAAGCATTTGGGCTATAAGCTCAAAGGGTGCAATCCAAGTACACAAGAAATATACAAGAGGAAAAACCCAATCAGCATTAAAGCCAACGAAAAAGAGTGCAAAAATGTACGAGGTTAGAAACATCAATGATGGCATTAACAGAACACCACTCAGAAAGTGACCTTAAGAAACCAAAGTTGTAAAGCTGAACTCCTCTTCTCACAATCGTTGGAACTTCAGGCATTTTGTTTTCTCCAAATGCTCTACAATATACAAGAAGGGATCACATTCCAAACAACATTAAGGTCGTTCCGACTAAATCTTCCTTTCCAACATGCCAAAAGCTCCACCACATATTTAGGCAACCTAGTTTACTCCAAACCTCTTAAGGACCAAACAGTACAAATCTCTTGTAATATTGCAATTGAGAAAAAAAAAATGTTGCAATCAAGAAGTTGCTCAGCAGTTTGCTAATTTCATTTATATATGTAACACCTATCCATTGCTACAATATGATGCTTATGAAGGTTATCCAAAGTGAGATTTTTTCCTAAAAGATGCAGTCCACCGGAAACTGACACCCTCAAAGGTGCCTTGGATCTCCAAATGCTCTTCTAACAGAAAAAAAAGTTAAACTTTAGGAAGGAGGGCTTGGTAAAATGATTTAACCTCAAAAGATTTTCCTTTTGTAGAACATGGATCAGCATTATATGCTTAAACTACTTTAGAATCTTTGCTGATATTGCTAAAGTAATTTTTTACGACCTCTGAAACTTGGCTGGAATTTTAACTGACTAAAGAGAGCTCCGTTTACAAAATTTCAGATTCTAGGTTTACTCAGCAGGAACTTCCAGCATGCAAGCCAATTCTTACACCAAAATGGGTGAGCGTTGTAATTGCTTGTTTTAGTATCTGGCAGGTGACATTATCAGTATGCATGACAATCATCATTAACATAAATCTCTGTCTCCCTTCCTCCCCCTCCGCCCTCTCTATGCAGGTGATTTCAGCATTCCTGCTTGTTAGTGTTGTCTTCATTCCAATTGGAGTTGCTTCCTTGTTTGCTTCCCGGGATGTATGTCTAAGCATGACCCAATCTTTTGTGGTTTATTTGTTGTTCCACATATAGTTTATTTGGAAATCTGTTTCTTTTATCAGGTTGTTGAAATTGTTGATCGGTATGAAACTGAATGCATACCACCGGACAAAAGAAGTGATAAGGTCAAATACATACAAACCACTGAAAATACAACTTGCAGCCGAACTCTAACAGTAAGCTTCCTCTGGAACAAGTGCTCATTTATGCTATTGTTTTTCTTTAATTAGAGGGCTATTCCCACTGCTGTAATTCTTCAGCAGCTATGGTGGTAGTAGTAGGGGATCTTAGAAGCTGCCATATCATCTCTGGCATGTAATGTTCTTATTCATAGTGTTTTATTTTTTATTTTGATAAGCATGCATACTGTTTTATTTATAGTGATAGTCTTGAATCCTGAGTTTACAAAATTGAAAAAATTATTATTTTTTATCATTTAAATGGAAGGTACCGAAGCGAATGAAGCATCCTATATATGTGTACTATCAACTCGACAATTTCTATCAGAATCATCGCAGGTACTCATCCCATGCCTTTGTCATATGTTCGAAATATGCTTAATATGATTGTTGCTACTTAGAGTTATAGCATCTAAAAAATCTTGTAGTTATTCTTGTCAATAAAGATGACTTGTGGTGCAGGAGTGCACCTTCTTCTTATATGTTTTTGTGACATTGTAATCTTAAACTGTAGTCATTGTTAGGTACCAAAAAAGTAGCCACAATATTTTATTTTTTCAAATAGTATGAAAAGCATCACAAAGACTTGCTTGTTGGTGCGTGAGAATGTGTATATCAACAAAGCATGTGTGGGTGTGTTACCTACCCAAAAAAAAGTGTCTGGGTGTGTTGCAGGTGGGCGTGTGGGGCTGTGTGCATGAGTGTGGGCTTTGAAGAGCAACTAAGCATGTCTGCACGATCTCTTGATATCATGTCTCTTTGTTCTCCCTATTCTCCCTACTTGGGTGCTTTTTCTTATATATATGTCCCGTGTACTTGGGTATTTTGTGCTTTTTATGAAGTCGAATTATTAAAAAAAAAAAAATCCTAGGGGACAGGCTGGGCATTCACACAGATTGCCCCCCTTCCCAAGTGTGCTTTCCATATTGATTTAGTAGTAGTTCTCTCTCATTGACAAATACGCGACCATGTAGTTTTCATTTATAGCACCACCTTTTGTTCTTGATTGAAATTTTATCCCATGTTTGCGTACTTGGTTGGGATCGGAATCATCAGATCCTATGTGAGGCACTCCACCACAAATAAAGTCTTCGGAAAAATTAGATCAAATGATAATATTTGATAACTCCTGTAGTATGACACACGAAGGACAAAAGTTACATGCTTTGTTGACTTGAGAATGAAAGAAAGTGTCTTGCATTGTGGCACCCTATATGTCAGCTTCAGGAATGAGGGCAGCTATGTGCTAACATCAATCTCATATCTCACAATTATTGGGGGGAATATAAATTTAAAGAGAAACACATCAGGCAGGGGTAGGAATCCCTAACAAATACCCCAAGATCTAGCTCCTCTTAGTTTGGAACTTGATGTTCTCAGTTGTATTCTTTCTGTGTACTTGGGCGATGCCTTGTTTCAATAAAATTTTATTTTGCTTACAAGAGAAACACCCCAAGATCTCACCTTTTGCAATTACTTCTATATATCGTGATATTTTTTTTTTCTTTTAAATCTTTTTCCAGTATCTTTATACTTGGTTCTTAAAAGAGTTCACTTTTGGTCATTACGAATGGATTTATATAATGTAGGTATGTGAAAAGCCGAAGTGATGCACAGTTGAAAGAAAATTCAAGTGCTGACGATGTGAGCTCTTGTAAGCCTGAAGATATGGCGAATGGGCAACGAATTGTTCCTTGTGGTCTTATCGCCTGGAGTTTGTTTAATGACACATATAGCTTTTCACGCAACAACCAGCAATTGACTGTGAACAAGAAGGGTATCTCATGGAAGAGTGATAGGGAGAACAAGTTTGGCAAAGATGTCTATCCTACCAACTTTCAGAATGGAACTCTTAAAGGTGGTGCCACCCTTGATCCCCTTACACCAGTAAGCCTTCCACTACTTCTATTCTTATAGAGTTGATGTATGACCATTATCATATTTGTGCTCAATAGTTAGACTTTCTGGACCAAATGGAGCATTTATATTCATTATTGAAGGGAAAATGTGTTCCATTACGAGGGGATGTCACTCCAGTATACAGGATCTGTGCAAGAGGATTTCCTGACCAACCAAAAGAGCTCAACCCTTATAGGTTAAGATAGCTAAAAGTTCTAAAAGGGAAAATAATAAAGAAATAAAGCTGGTATGAACATAATGTGAATTAAATAATGATCTAAATTCATATTGAGTTTGTGCGTTCCAATTGCATATCCCACAGAAAGAAGAAAAGGTAAAAAAAGGCTCTATGCAAAGGAATTTCCACGTGTCAATTTTTTTTCTTTTTAAATTCCTGATGCCACATAACCTACTAAGGAACTTTTCTCAAGATTACTTTACCCCTCCTCGGCCACCCTCCCCAACTCTAAAGGAACTCTGACAAATCATCAGAGACGTTTGTTTGCTATGTTTAGAAACAAACTGTCTCTCAAATCCTTCTCCTGCTAGCTGATTTTTGCAACGTTTGCTGATTGATCTTGCTAAAGATGCTGGAGGAATGCTGATTGCCCTTCCACAAACGTCCTTTTTCTTCCTCCCCACCTAAAATAGCACTGCCTTCGAGCATTCATGGTCATTCTGTCAGAATAATTTTACAAGACAAATTCAAATGCACAATTTACCTCTAATTGCCCTTTCACCTTGTTTTATTTGAATGGCTACTAGGTGTAGTTTTTGAGTCTTGCCTAAATTTGCTTCATTCAATGTGGGAAATGGCTTACCTGGTCAGATCTGTTTTGTGTAACAGTTGAGTGAGCAGGAGGACCTCATTGTCTGGATGCGAACCGCAGCTCTGCCAACCTTCAGAAAGTTGTATGGGAAGATAGAGGTGGATCTCCAGGCAAATGATATCATACAAGTGATATTGGAGAATAATTACAATACATACAGCTTTAATGGCAAGAAGAAGCTTGTGCTTTCTACAACTAGCTGGCTTGGTGGAAAGAATGACTTTCTTGGCATTGCTTATCTCACTGTTGGCGGGTTGTGCTTTGTCTTGGCTCTGACTTTCACTGTAGTATATCTTGTTAAGCCAAGGTAAATTTCTTAAACACGTACTCAGCCTGTTACGTCGGCCTCTCTATAAGAGTGAGGCTGTCGGTAGGTGGCCCCATGTGAGCTTTCCTATTTTGCAGCCTAATCTACTGTACACGTGTTTGACTGGTCACTGGGAAACATGCTAGGGTCAACTAGTGTTCCATGCCTAATTGCCTTAGCATCCAGGTACTGCACAGGTTTAAACTTGTTGGGTTTGGTGAAATGGAAAGTTAACTTTTCACCTCATTCTATCCAATTGCAAAATGATTTGGGCATGGCCTTTTGATCATGGAACTTATGAGGCTCTCAACTAGCTCCTAGGCAAACATGTGCAGTTATGTAGATTAATGCATCAAATGAAGGCACATAGAAGCTTTTGAATCTCTCCATCCACCCTGGGGCCACTAACTAATCTAATAAACTAAAAAAATAAATAAAAAGGAACGAAGAAAGATAAATAAAAAGCTTCCACTTTGGCTAGTGTATCCACATTTCCTTATATAGCTCCTCATCCTTTGTAGCAGCTCTGTTTCTGTTATATGAAAGACACATTTATTCTCTGGTATATCTTACTGCTAGTCTTCCTTAAAAGTATATTTATTTTTTACAAGTGAAGTCTTACGAAAAATATTTTTCTTTTAAAATTAGCAAATATCCTGTGTATCGCTCTAGATCAGGTTCATTTCATTGGCCCCAACCCAATAATTAAAAAATGCCCCCATTATCTTATTGTTCTTGTGGTTAATTAATCCAAGATATTGAAGCAATGTGAATACATGACGGAATTCCTGGGCAAAATAGTTTTCTTGCAACTTATCTCACTTTCTGTTCTCTCTATTTTCAGGAGACTTGGTGATCCTTCATACCTGTCATGGAACAGAAATCCGGGAGGGCGGTAGAAAGTTTCCGGACCACTGCTGATAGCCTGATACCTTGTCTCGTGCATTTTGTGGTGGACAATGTTTTATGATGTAATATTATGTGCACTTCATACTTGCGTGAACAGCACTGAGATTGTTGATAAATTTTCTGGATAGATATGCAACAAGCTCTTTATTTTAAGATACAGTCAATGTTTCGAATTTAAACCATTATTGCTCTTTTGGTTTTATATGTATCTATATGATTTTTTGTGGTGGGATCTCTGTGTGATGTTCTAATGAGAACTTATTTCCCATGTTGAAAGAATGTGAGACCCATATTCTGCTCATAGCTTCTTATGGTTGCAGATAGCAGCGAGCCAGAGACATTAATGATCATGGAGCGCCGTGAAAAAACTGGGAAGGAAAAAGACCATGAAAATGCATGAACATGATAACAAAGAGTAATAGCAAGGGAGCCTAAAGTTGCGAAACTATATTGAAATACTAATTAATTGGTTAAACTCACAAGATCTCATCAACTTGAATTTTTTTGGGGGGTAATTGGTGCTTAAATATCTGGATCTTGAATTCAAATCTAGATATATTTGCAATCAAAGTAGCGATACAATTTAACGTACTACATAAAATCACGTCAGTTTGTGAGTTTATTTTTGTGAAATTCTTTTGTTGCAAAAGAATTTCTCATGCAAGATATACTTACATTCATATATTATACATATATAAATCATATTTCTACGAGCCATATGCAAAGATGTAATATTTCTTGAGCATTTTGTAGGATATCATTGACCTAGTTTAGTTTACCACAATGGACGATCTTACAAGAGCATGCACGGCAGATCCATTGTCGTCCAAGTAAAATAACTCGAGAAATTAAGTAATTTACATACCCGAACTTGATGGGTCTTTCCCGGAAAATCTTGCATTCTTTCAAACTGTTTTGTCTTGCATATATATTTTATGAGAAATACTTTTTGTCTCGAAAATAGGTCCCGAATTTGTATTCTGAATGAATTTTTTTTAACTTAGTGATTAAGAAAGTGTTTCTTAATGATATTGTGAATTTTTTATTTTTTTTAAAAATGTTTATGATGATTAAAAAAATACATGAAAAATAAAGAAAAGAAAAATAGAAAAATAAAATAGACTGTTCGGGATCCTTATTCGAGACCCATTTTCTGTGAACGTAGCAATGCTCATACTCGGTAATCAAAGTACTTGCGCCAATCACATGGCTACACGACAAGTTATTATTCCATGGATTTTATGGAATTTCTCAGCTTTATAGGCATTGGATCCAAGTAGAGATCCGACGTCTGTTGCTAATGTTGGTACTTGGTAGTCTCAGATTGCGTGAAAGAAGTGGCGATCACTAGAGGATCTCCTTTGAAATATTGTTTTAAGACCATGTGTAACTGCTCCTATGTTCTTATTTGTTCCCTTTGATCTTATCTATGTATGATATAACTTCAAAATTACTGTTGTTCTTTGGAGTCTTTTGACCTCTTCAGGAAGTCGACTCGTGTGAAAATTTTGAAGATTTTGAATCTGTAAGACAGAACGATCGATTTACCCAAAAGCAAAGGATAAAAGCAATTTATTGGTATTCATGAACTAGACTCTAGACTCCTGTTCTGAGAATGTGTCAATGCTTCTAATAATAATAACAATAATAAATCATGCATCATGCTATTGCCCTTTGGAATTGGATAATGTTCTCCACTGGGAATAAATCTCCAACTCAAATATCATCAAATACAACACTAGTGCTAAAAAAAAAAAAAAAGCAACACAAAAGTAGGTACCAATTAGCTCAACTGATAAATCTCTCATGGTCGTATAAATAATTAGAAATCAAATCCAGCTTGTGTCTTAGGAAGCGGGGTTTTGGGGAAAAAGAGGGCTAATTTCCATTGGTAACACATAAACCCAATGCAACTCCAATGAGAAAGGAAAAAAATCTGGATAAGTTGCACAAAAGTCCATTTAAGGTGGTTTTTTATGAGCATTAAAGACCCATATAAGTCTGCATCTATAAGTGGGGAGCAACAGTATAAAGGAGCTACAAGGACAAGGATTATGAGAAAGAACATTAATTGAGATGGCGAGAACCTAAATGATCATCTATGATTTGATCGAAAAATGCAGCTCTAGATAAGAAATTAAGCAGTGGATAGGATTTGCTATCTGCAGGATAGGCTTAGTTGCTCTACATGATATTCATGTTTTGCAAGATTCTGGTCCTCTCTATATGGGTTAGATTCAGCACTTCACGGAGGCTTTCCCTTTCTTTTCATCAGATGATGGCTTTCCATTCACAGTACTCTTAGGAAAACATTGGAAAGATATGCACCTTCTGGGTAGGATGGGTCAATAGGATGATCGCAGGCTGCTCCCGCCTGTCGTAGAACAGTAATTTTCCTCTCTGCCATTGATGCAGCACCCTGATCACAAAGAAAAGATGTTGTTGAAGTCTATTAGAGAAACCTGTTACTTTCTTCCAATTAAAGAGAAGTGACTACATGCTTGCCCCTCAAACTGCACACTTGTGGCCAAAACTTCTGGGAAGAAATCTTGATTTTAACATGTAATATTACTGACTCCATTTCAGTGGAAGGGGCTTCATCTATTCACCCATTGATTTATTCCATTAAAATAAAAGGACTAGGGAACACAAATGAAAGTATTGTATCAAGGAAGCCTTCCAATATCTTTATTATTATCATCATCATCATTTTAAGCTTTATTTGTGGTGAGAGTAGGGGAGAATGGCAGTTCTTGGGTGGATTTATTGATAAGAAAGCAGAGAATCAAGCACTTTCTCAAGAACAGTTTTAAATATCTTTTCCTTTTACTTTTCCTGAAAATTTTCTAATTTTTTTTTTTTACCTCTTTCTTTAAATATATATTTTTTGAAGGGCAAGTTGCAGTTTATTGGATGGGTTTATCGGTAAGAAAGTTGAAGGAGAATCCATAACTCTTTTTCCTTACCATAGCATTTGCAATTATCAATCTACTCCCAACTACCAGTTTAATAGAAAATGATAAAGATACTACATTTTTTACATATCTTTTACAACTCTACTTTAAATTGAGAGAATTTTATAAAAAAACAATTCTCAGTAAAATAGTCAAATGATTTTATAGAAAATGCCCTCCATTTTAAAGCAGAGTTGTTAAAAAAGTTGTCAAAGAGGTTGTGGCTGTATCATTATTCCTGAACAAGTTCCAGACTCAGCACGCTGGCTTTCTAAGGTAGATATAGCCCCATCCAGTGTATATACTATATAGCCTTGGTATTAGTTTCTTAAATTAAGGGGTTATATAAAGATGCATCTTTGGTTAGGACGTAGTGTAAAATTGACTTTTACACCACCAATCACATACCACGACATCATAATTCTACCAATTCTACAACGAACTAAATTGCACCTAATTAAATTTTTTAAAAGAAAATTTCTAAAACCCTAAAATATGAACACTAAATTCTTAAAAACCCTACTGCTAATTATTTTCAAGACAACTTTAATTACTACTCCGGCCATTACTTGGGGTGGCCGCCACCCTGAGAGGTCACCGGAGTTGGGTGGAATTCAGTGGCCAGCAGCCACCATTAGTTTTTTAAAAAAACAAAAAGAAAATAATAATTTTTTATTCTATGTGGATGAGTGTATTTTAGGTATGATGAAAAAGTTGATGTGACTGACAGCTTTTGGTTGGAGGGCGTAAAAGGCCTTTTCACACCACATCCTGGTTTTAGATTATTCCATATATAATGTCACTCTTTTTTCTTTCATATCAAAAAGTTAGATATTACCAAAGAAAGAAAAAGAATGAGGGAAGGATCGCCGAGATTACAAAATGTAGCAGGTAATTCTCTAGTACAGAAATGAAGATGATACTGAGAAGTTGATCACAGCATTGATTTTCAGTCAGGTAACACAGTACAGAAAAAATTACTTGCCTGGAGAGTAGACAAAAACATGCCACTTTGGGTCACAGCTCCTGAACATGAACAGGTCATGAGAAGTCCACCCCTCCTTGTTAACCGCATTGCTAAAGAGTTTAAAGTTCTGTACATGCCTAATGCACTTTGTAAAACCTAATTGAATAGTGACCCCATGAGCAGAAGCAAACTTAAAAAATGTTACAACAAATATAAATGATTAAATCTACGTTTTACAATCAGGTTAAGCTTTTGGAACAAGTGATGATTTCACATGATATCAGAGCAAATATCCTGAGTTCGAATCCTGACTCTACACTCTACCCCATTTAATAAATAGAAAAAGGCTGAAAGATGTGTAAAGAAGCAAACTGTGACTCAAACTCAAAGCATCTAACAAAACAAGTACAGTATTGATACCAAACTTTTTTGAGAGCAAGTGAGAAAAGTAATACAGTCACCAAAATGCTCATCAGGCATCATTCAATAATATCCAGCAAAAGATACAAATAAAAACTCACCATCATTGCAAGAATAAACTTTAAACAAGAAGAAAATCTTCTTCCAAAGAAGCCGAAGGTTGATTTATTCAAACTCAAAAAACCGAAAAGCTCATACATAGCTATAGACCTATAGAGATCTAACTTGGAACAACTCTTGAAGTACAGGTAGGCACTCATGAAATATTCTCACACCTCCATAATAACAACCTCAACACAAATATTTAAGGAAAGATTTAAGACAAGTAAATATTCAAACCACAACTAATACGACTCATAAACTCTGCTTAGGAACAAGAAAAGGCCTCTGGAAGATGAAACATGCTGACTACCAAAACTTGCTACTTCTGATTGCTAACAGTCAGCACAGATAACTGGTGATTAAATTGCCATAACTTCTCTAAAATTCTCCAAATTGGACTGCGGTTGATGCTTTTAAAACTAGATACATAGAGGTTTTCAATGGTGTATGGCTTGCAGGGTAATTCTCTCACAGAAAATACAATATTAATTTTGAAAATGCTCCAAAACAGTGAACAGACGATTTTCTAAGAGCTCATTGTTATGGGCCCAAAACTAGTACAACAAATGCACCAAAACCTTTGGATTGCACTTGGGACACTTCAATGAGAACTATTGTGAAACAATTCAAGTGTCATTGGGATTTACACCCAGATTTCTTCAAGTGGTTTGGGGGTTGAAAACCTGCTATTGTTTAACAAAGCTCTGTAAGATAAGTGGTATGGCATGATGAACCAGAGATAGAAGCTTTGCAAAGATTGGTGGTGGAAATCAAATTCGGTAATATGTATGGTGTTCAAATGTGGTCACTAAGACTTTTGGTCTTGGATTGTGGAAAAACATTAGGAGAATATGGGGGGATTTCTCATGGTGTGTTAAATTTGAGGTGGAAGATGTATCTATCATCAAATTTTGGCACAATGTGTAGTGTAGGAATCAGCCTTTGAAGATAGCTTTCTTGTCATTATTTAGAATGCTAACTGTAAGGAGGAGTCGGTAGCAGAACTTTTGAATATCTCTGATAATTGACAATTTCATTCTTTAATTGTTTGCAATCTTTCAAGTTGAGAGTAGGTGGTGTTGATAAGATTTGTTAGATTGCTTCCAAAGAACCTTTAAGGTCAAGTCTTACTGACATGCACTCTACCCCCAAGTCAATCCTTCTTTCCTTTCGAAGAATATTTAAAGAAAAAAGGCGCCATCAAGGGTGCATTCTTTGTTTGGATGTTGGCCTTGGTGAATAACTTGAATAAGAGAAATGTCGAAGCAATGGATTGGTGTTGTATGTGCATGCAAGGCAGAAAGTATTGATCATTTTCTGATTCACTGCAAGGTGGCTAGGGATCTATGGGCATTGACATTCCATACCTTTGGGATCGTGTTGGTCATGCCCGAGCAAGTGATGAACTTAGGGCTGTAATTGATCTGAGACAAGTCAATCTTTGGGTTATCGAGTCAAGCTGGACTCAAATAACTCGAGCTGGGAGCTCGTCGAGTTGATCAAACACGAGCTCAAGCTGAGTCGAATTATTTATCGATCTTTGCCCATGCTCCTTAACAAGCCCGAGCCGAGTCGAGTTATTACTTGAGTTTTGCTCATACTCTTTTAAATATTATTCTTTATTTTTGAATGAATTGAATAATTAAAAATACCAAATTACAAAAAAAGTATTAAATTTAATGAAATTTTTACAACTAATATAAAAACCTTATATTAAATTACAATATTATAACATTTTTATGAATACATTTCTTATATGGTTCCTACATTATAGTATATGAAACTACAAAGTCCTACATACTAACTATTATAAATATTATGAAATAGCTACTATAATTTAATCACTTAACTACTTAAGTAACTTATGCATAATTATGGACTATATTCAATATATAGGTATAAATGACAATGCATAAGTAACTGGGTTACATGCTACATATTTAATTATAAAGGTTACTATACTTATTATTAAATTTAATATATACAAAAGCATATATATATGAGTCTTAATATATAGGAATAAATTATACATATATATACATATATATTGAATGATTTATGGACGAGCACTAATCAAGTCGAGCTAATGAGCCAAGTCTAGCATAAACGAGCGGACCTTAACGAGCATTAACTGAATCGAGTTGAGTTTAACGAGTATGTCATTTACTAATCAAGCGGATTTCTGCTTTCACAATCAAGTTTTTTTTACGAGTTGAGCTCGATTCGAGTTTAGCCGAGTGAGTATTGGGCGAGCAATTGTACGGATTGGTTCATTTACAGCCCTAGATGGACTTGATGGCTTGTTGACAAAGTCCACTAGGTAGCCATAGCAATTTAGAGGTTTGGATGGTTCTCTTTGTCTATGATGTGGTAGTGTATTTGGAGGGAACATAATGCTTGGACCTCCAAAGATTGTGAGAGGACAATGTTAGAATTACGAGTTATTATGTTCAACTCTCTTGGGCCCATTTGGATATAGCTCACCTCATCTCATCTCATCTAATTTCAACTAATAATCTCGCTACTATTCACGAACAATCTCAATTCATCTCATCTCATCTAATTTCAACTAATAATCTCGCTACTATTCAAGAACCATCTCAATTCATCTCATCTCATCTCACTATTCAAACGGGCACTTAATGTTTGGATAGCTGCATACAATAGTTTCCTTTTCTCATTTCATGAAATTGAGTTCTTTTTCCTCATCCCCTAGCTGGGTGTTTACTACTGTATACTTCATGTGTACTTGAGTTGCAGCCTTTTGCTATTGAATAAGATTGCTTTATATATATAGTCTTTTTCTTCCATCATTTATGTAAATTAAAGGTCTTTGAATGCTACCTAAGCTTTGAAACCCTACTATTATCAAATAAGGGTAACATGAATGCTTCTACCTTTGGAGCCAAGTCAATGCCCATTCTCATCTGCCAGCACTTATTAACACCACATTTAAATGTTTCTTTTAATTGTTTAGCTTATGGGCATCAACCCACATGAATTAAGCTAATCCAACCTTGTCCCCCCTTCCCAGACAACCAAATTATTCATAGAAAAAATAAATCCAAAGAAATTCTTCAAGGTCGCCTTGTTTACTAAAAGGAAAATCCAAAATTATGATGATGTTAATATGAGCTTCATATATCATATTTCATACATGCCACACAACATCTCCAAAAGGTCAATTATAAACTGGGGCTTAAGAGGAAAATTACTAGTAGCTGAATTCATATATGATTGGTAACGCAAGTAATTTACTCCTTCCCAACCTTAGGGATAATTATTTCCACCGATGGTTTTTCAAAAAATTGCTGACTTGAGATAAGATGATAAAGATTTTGGAGCCATCACAGCGACGTATCTATTGGTAATTTGGATAATACAAGCAAACAAATAGCTCATAAGTTCACATATGAAGTTCTAGAAGAAGTTGACAGCAAAACAAAAGTTCAGATACCCTAAGAAGCTGAAGACTGCAACCAAAAATAAAGCCATAGAAGAAATTGACAGCAAAACAAAAAGTTCAGATACCCTAAGACATTGAAAACTGCAACCCAAAATAAAGCCAGTTCAAACCATCACTTAGGTACTTTTGGTTCTTGGATTGATCTAAAGCTCGAGTTGTTCCCAATGTGTCAAGCCCACAAATAACTAAATATGTTATCCCTAATCAGGTTGGGATATTATTTCTCTGTATGAAATTAATCAATCCTAACCTCATTGCACATTGATAAACATTAACAATGCATGTCACCTTTCTTCGTGGTGCTAGTTTAGGAGGATCGACAACGACTAAGTCCCACAATTCATTCCTAGAAAGAGCACCCTTCATAAATTCCATTGCATCTTCTCTGAGAAAGGTTATTCTTCTTGGATCCATGTCGTTAAGAACAATATTTTCTTTTGCAAGCTCCAGAGCTGGCAATGATGTATCAACCCCTGAGAGTATACAGATATATTATAATTTATAGTCGGGAAACTTCTTTAGCTTTAGCGATACACGCAATCTGAAAATGACTTCCTCAAATAGAATCTAGAATAACATAGACTGTCCTGGTCAAGAAGTGCTCTTGAGAATAAATACAGAGAAGATTATATAATAATGAAAGCCTCACATGATGAGTTCTCCTTGAACCCCTAAAAGCAATGCTATACATATTAACAAAGGATACAAAAAGCCAATACAATATGAAGCTCAAGGTAATGAATGCACTACAGGTGTATCCATACCAGGAGTTGGGGTTGTCTGTAAGAAAGCAATTCATAACCTCTAATGGCCCTTTTAGCTTCTCCAAAAATACATAGGCCAATTGCCTTATTATTAATTTCCAACAAGCTCATGATCACGGTTTGTTATCTATGAAACAATCTATAATTTTTTTTTTGGAAGTAAAATAAAATTTTATTGAAACAAGTGAAAACAATCTATAATCTTTTAATAAACTTAGCCCTCTTTTTTTTTTTTTTTTTTTTGTGGGTGGGGGGGGGGGGGGGGATGCTTCAGCTTTTAAAAAGCAAAAGCTACTTGTAAGATGGTTGTTGGCAGTTTTTGGCAGCACACAACATAAGTCTCTAGCCTGCTGTATAGCCTACCGTCAGGGGCCCGGCGAACGGAACTCAGAGCTGCTCAACGCACCACCAGCCCTTGGCACAACAATCAGGTCAAGCAAAGCGCCCCAACCAAAGGGGCACAGTGCGCACATAACTCCTTTTTGAAAAAGACATCTAGTACATCAAAGGTGGCTTTTGAGAAGCAGCCAAAGGATTGCTTCCAGCTGAGCTTTTCCCTCCAAGATCCAAGGTTCAAATCCCATCGGGTGCAAACAATTTCTAGGGGCCATCGGACTGGGGGATTTTCCCCTTGAATTATCGAGATGCACTTATGAGAAGCTCCTTGCCAAGGGCCTGTGCACCCCGGGATTAGTCAGGAAGCTATTCCTGGACACCCGTTGCCAATAAAAATCTGCAGCCCTCCCTACTATACCTCATAAAACAACCTCTAATTATGTAACTGCTAGGTTCCTGTGTCCAATTATGACAAATGACATCCCAAAGAATGAGCAACAGGCCAGATTGGAAAAAAGAACTAGAATTCACCACAATCAATGCGTTGGTTGGTTTCAATTACTTTGAATTAGGAAAGTTGTGAAATAAATCCTTTGGCCAAATCTGGACTCCTTCAAATTGGAACAGTTCTGTTTAGATTCAACTAAAAATACATTTGAAAAAAAATTTCATCCATCATGGCCAAACTTTATGAATTTCAATTAAGAAAAAGATCTTTGCCACAAAAAAATAGTAAATCAAATTCAAAACAAACGTCAATAATGGCTTCAAGAAGTTCAAATCTGTATTTAGCAAAATTTACATGAGATGGTCAAGTGGAGCCCCATAGTCGTGACCATAGATTAAGGTCACATTTAGAACGAAGTGATAAAGAAAAATAAATGAGTCAGAAAAACTTATACCAGTGACATTAACAGCACCCCCACGTGCTGCATTCAGAGCAAAACCACCACTGTAGCAGAAAATATCAAGAACTTTTTTACCACCCGAAATTGTTGATATGAACTGACGGTTTTCGCGCTGATCAGCATAAAATCCGGTCTTCTGCCCGTCCAATGAAATTGCATAAAAAATTCCATTTTCCATTACCTAGCATTAGGGGAAAAAACCACAAGTTAGCAGGCACAAGACAAGGCACCGACATTTCAAGGGGAAGCCGCTGTAAATAATATACAAGTTGCACAAAGATAAAACCTGCTATAGATTAGCTTAGAATCACTGCTCATTCAGTATAGAAGCATAATTATTTCTCCTAATTTACTTCAAAATCTTTGATTCCATGAAAGTATGTAACCCAAGGAAACCCAAGCCACATCTAGGCTCTCTCTCCAAAAAGACTAGTCAAGGCCACAAGTGGAGCCCCTGTAATCAATATAAAGAACAGTAACTTCTCCCTCCTAAACAATCCATTACGATCTTCCTATATTCAATACATGGTGTTAAGTAAAATTCTTCAATCAGAAGATCCTTAGAAGGTGAATGGCCCAGTACACATGCCAATTGAAATCATGACCACGCACAAATGATAACTAGGATTTCTAACGGTAGAAAAAAATTCAACAGAGTTATGCTAGTTTTTAGAATTTGGTTATTTAAGAGAAATCAATATTACTGATATCCCATATTGAGTGAATAGGTGGTGAATGGGATCCTACATCACTTAGGAGGGAGAAGCTCTTGGTTTTATAATGATTCCAAAGGTCTCCAATTGTAACATTGGCTAGTCCTTTTAGAGTATGGGCACATATGTGGCTAGGACTTCACCTGGGGCATCACAAACGATATAAGAGTCAATTCCAACTAGAAATGCGGGACTTGAGTCATGCTACCAATGATGGAATGGCCCAAAGAGGACGTCGGGAATATAAGCGGGAAGATTGTGAAATCCCATGTTGAGTAAATATAGGTGATGAATGGGATCTCACATTGCTTGGTAGGAAAAAGTTCTTGTTCTTTATAACGATTCCAAGGAGCTCCAATAGTACCATTGACGAGTCCATTTGGAGTATAGGCCCATATGTAACTTGAGTGCAACATATGGATCCTAAATTAGGCCATAAAATAATTTTTGGTTTATTTATTTATTTTAAATATTATTGTAAACATTCTATTATTGTTATTATTATGAGTTTTTATCAATTTCTATTTCATTAATAAGCAGTTCATTTTTTATTCGGATTATTATTATTAATTTTATTTATTAAAAGAAAAAATGTAGTTGAATCATTAGTCAAGATTTTTGTTTTAAAATCATCATTGACCAAATCCCGGTGATTGACCTAGTCCTCTGTAAAAGGATAAACCACATGATGCCCACTAGCAATCACAGCCACTCCAAGTCCCATGTTTATTAAACTGTTGTGCAATGCTTTTAAACTTTCGTTGTTCTCTCTCTCCTCCCAAATGACCCTTCAGCAGGTTAGCGTTACGGCAGCCAATAACAGACTCCAAGTTGAAACGTTGAACACCCTTTCCCTATCATTATATCTCCTCTCCTTCTACAATTTCCCCAAAAACCATAGCATTCTTTCCTCACATCAAGCCACCACAGCCAAACTACTAGACACTTCCTCACATTCTCGTCAGCCATAGCACCGCCGTTCACCATCCCAGCAGCCACCTCCACTTCCCTCATACCCAGACCACCACAAACCACCCTAGCACCACCCAAGCAAGCCAGTACAAACCGAGACACCCACTGCATTCAATCACTTTATTCAACCCCAAAAATCACTAGATCAGCCACCATCGTGCTGCCACGGTAAGCTTTTCTACCGTGTTTCCCTTTCTCCTCCATTGCTTTCTCTCTCTATAGCAAGTGACCGCCTTTTGTGCGATTTGCTTGTGCCCACTAACGATTTCCAAAAGGAGAGTCGGAAAACTACTTAGACAGTCAAAAACTGTGAAGCTCAGCCCCAAAGAGGGCCCAAGCACAGCCTGCCTCTAAGACCCCAAGTCTTTAGAAGTCCACTCAGCCCACTACTAAAAACAGCGTCGTTTGGGTACCTGAAAACCCTAAGCCAGATTCCTTCCCCCTTCTTCTCTCTCCGTGCTGTCTCCCCCTTCCCTCCCGTGACCACTGGACCCCTCCACTATGCATCAAACACACACACCCACTTGCCGCTGACGGCAACACTGTCCCTAGCCACCAACCACCTCTCTCATTGCACAAGACATGTAAGCCTTCATATGATAAGTAGCTGCTTATCTAAACAAACAATAGTTATTGAGTTGTACAAAAAATATTCAAACAATACTTAAGTTGATAGATTTGACAAGTATGGGATTTTTGGGAAACAGGAGGTTCCTTTGTGTTGTATTCATATTATAGTGCACACGATGGTATGATAGCACCATGCTGAAAACACATAAGAAACAAGCTAATTTTTCGACTCAGGACCATGAGTGTACGATTTGGGGAGAATACATAGTGTAGTGCATATTATTGTAGCTTCAATTTCAGCTTTTAGCAATTTCTTCTTGATACTCATGAATTGAAGAGCTCGCAGAAGAGAACAATTTCAAATGATCAATATATAATGCTTCGAAGGATTTTCTACCTTAGTTCTTTCAGGACAAGCAGATGGATGCATTTCCTTCAACTCTGATAAATTGATTCCTTCTTCTTTCAAAATTTCAACAGAAGGTCTCCAGAATATATGATTAATTTCATCAATCCTACTGATGCCAGCTTCAATTTCTTGTTTGTACTTCTCAACCCAAGCAGCTGATGATGCTATAACAGCTATGTCTCCAAAAACATCAACAATTAATCCAGACAATCTGAGAAAAAGCACTGACATTCAATAAGTGTACTAGCATGTCCAGAAACAATTCAATGTAAAATAGAAAGGGGAATGAAAATACTCCAAAGAACCAACCACACCAAAAGATTATATAACCAAACCCTATTGCAGTACATAGTAATTCCGAATACACCCGTATCATAACACCGGGGCTGCAAACCTCCTCCCCCCAAAAAAAAAAAAAAAGGTACAACCCCAATATAAACTTAATTTCACTCCATATAATAATGTGCCACCCACCTTAAGCATAGCCAAACCTAAAGCCTCACATTGCTGCTAGAAAATTGTTTTGGTAAGTTAAACTTTATTGATAATAAAAAGGATGCAATCTAGGTACACAGGGAGTATACATGATAGACACCTAAGCAAAACAAGGAAAAAATGTATCAAATCTGATAACTAGAAATAGAAGACATTAAGCAACCATCCAGGAGAAAAGAGTCCTACAAAACACTTCTAACTTTGTCTCCTCACAATTCTTGAAAGTCCGATCATTATTTTCCCTCCAAATGCACCACATAACACAAGATGGGAATCATCTTCCATAAAAGTATAACTTTCAGAGCAAACAAAACAGCCTCTCTGACGTGCCAAAGGTCTATCACTCTATACAGCATAACCTAATTAAGCCCGCACAGACCTTGTCCAAAATATTGTGGATGGGGATAGCATGTATGCATATGCACAAATGCATTAATGAATAGTGAGGGGGAAAATGTTATAAAATCCCTTATCTTAGAATCAAATCAAACTGTAAACTTTTATGAATTTGGAAGAAGTTATTAAGAGGGGAGGAGCGATGGGGGAAGAGCACCCATAACAAGTTCAATTAATGGTCAATACCTATCTCCTTCGCTATTTACAAGACGATATGCATTTGTATTGGCTGACGGAAGCCCCAAACTCTCACGTAGTTCTCTTGCTGCATCTATTCTTGCTTCAAGCAGTTTCTTCATGTTGAAAGCACATGAAGGATCTCTGCATCATATAGATACAGTTTAGCATCGTTGTGAAGGTGATATAACCAAACAAAGTAAGTACCTTGTTAATTCCTCTTCTAGCTGCATAAGCCGAACACAGAACATGGAGACTGAATTATACAATCCCCATCCGATTGGTTTCTCTGCCCCATCAGCTACCAGCACAATATCTCCAGTTCTTGGTGGTGGTCTACCAAGTATTCTATCAACTGCTCCACTGTACACCATTGGACTACCCTTTTTAAAGAGTTGTGCCTTCCCCTTCTTTAGTACAACCGTTGCAACCCCTACCAAACACAAACCAATAACAACAAGGTTTCTAATGTCAAACAAATCTATGTACGGTTTCACACATAACACTTTGCTCAAATTGGACGAGGCAAAAAGAATGCAATGACCGTGTAACAGAAGGTTTAGACTCGCAAAATTATGGTATCTGGAGTATAAATATAATAGGGAAAGATGATAAGATGCGATGTTCAGATATCACCCACATCAAAGGATAAGGAAACTATAAATACACGTCTGGGCCACAATGCAAACATTTTATAAAGTTAAAGTGGTATACAGGCCTGAAATATCTATTGCATAAGAGTAAATTGCAGACAATGAATGTTAGATTTTAGAATATGATGGGAAAAATGTTACGATTATGCTTATCTCCAACACGGTCACCAGAATTCAGAACAAAGAAATGCAAGAAAACTCAAGAAAACAATTCAAGAACAGAACCAAGAAAGCAATTCTTATTTCTTGGAAGAGATTTTCGAGTAACCTCCAGACTCCAAAGAATCCACAACATCCAGAATGAAAAATACACTTCACTAATTCAAGCTTTATATTTACCGCTACTAACCAGTGAAACGCATTGTTTATTACAAACATTACATCAAATACGCAACAGTTTTATTAAGTCCTCTGCTGCCCCATACACTACCTAAACACAGCGCTTCATTAACACATGCATCCCCTGTTTTATTCAACACAAGCCTTCCTTCCTTCTTCATCAAAACGCGCCGTTCTATTTAAATGACACGCACCATTTTGCCACCTACAATTAATTCTGTTATCCTTCCTTTCATTTCCCAACTAATTCCTTCTCTCCACCAGAACCCTTTACGTTCTCCTCCCCTTTAACGGTCTTGTCCACAAGGCCTTGACAATCTCCCCCTCATTAAAGAACCTTGCCCACAAGGTGTGGGTAAAGATTCCTCAACTTCCACAGGACTCACAAGAGTTGTCTTCTACTGGTGCTCCTACCCATTTGATTAACACCTTAGTCAATGCATGATTACCACACTTCCTCATTCTTCTTTCTAAAATCTGTTCTGGTTCAGGTTGGATTTGCCCCTGTGAATCAGTTGGAGGTAATGTTGGCAATGGTGTGACATTCTGCCCAAGTTTCTTCTCCAAACAAGACACAAAAAACTGGGTCTATTCTTGAGGAAGCTGGCAAACTCAGTTTATAAGCTATTGACCCAATTTTCTGCAACACCTGAAAAGGCCCGCAAAACCTTGCAGAGCTAGCTTCATACTGTGCCTCATCGATATAGTCTTTTGTCTGTAGGGTTGGAGTCTTAAAAAAACCCAATCACCCACCTGGAAGCTCCTTTATGTTTTGTTCCTTTCAACATAAAACTTCATTCTGTGCTAACCCTTATGCATATTTTCTTTCAACAAAGACAATAGTTGTTCCCTTGACTTCAATTGTTGATCCACTACATCGTTGGTAGAGGTGCCTGGAATGTAGGACAACAGCTTAGGAGGGCCATACCCATAGAGAGCCTCAAAAGGGGTCAGCCTTATAGAAGAGTGTGTTGTGGTGTCATAACACCATTCAGCCATGGGCAACCATAGACTCCACTCCTTTGGTTTCTAGCTGCCGAAACACCTCAAATAACTCTCTAAACATTTATTCAATGCTTCTGTTTGGCCGTCAGATTGAGGGTGGTATGCTGAACTGAAATCTACGGAAGTCCCTTGAAAGTAAAATAGTTGCTTCCAAAATGAGCTAGTGAAAACAAGGTCCCTATTCGAGACAATAGACTTAGGCTTGGTTTGGATAGTGAGTTGAGATGAGATGAGGCGAAAGTTGAAAATTGAAAGTTAAATAAAATATTATTATTTTAATATTATTTTTGTTTTAGGATTTGAAAAAGTTGGATTGTTTATTGTATTTTTGTTTGGAAGTTTGAGAAAGTTGTAATGATTAGATAAGATGGTTTCATTAAACAAACCAGGCCTTAGAGAACCCATTGAGTTTAAAAACTCTAGAAAAGAAAATTGTGCTACCTTGCTAGCTGTGTAAGGATGACAAAGGGGAAAAAATGTGCAAACTTGGTCAATCTATCCACCACAGAAAAAACCATAGAGTACCCATTTGAGAGGGGCAAACCTTCAATAAAATCCATGGCAATATCTAACCATGGAGAATCAGGTATTGACAATGGCTGCAACAACCCAGGTGACTGGATGGTTTCATACTTATTGGCCAGGCACACTTCACATTCTCTAACCAATCTCTTGATGTCTTTGCGCATACCTTCCCAATCAAAATCCATCTTTGCCTTCTGTAGAGTTTTATGGTATCCCACATGTCTTGCCTGTGGATTATGGTGTATATACTCCAAAATCTTGGCCTGGATCAATGAAGAAGGAACCACCACCAATCTTCCTCTCCTCAACAACAAACCCTATTACATAAAAAAATACTTGGGACCCTTTTGCCCTTGATGCACCTTAGAAATGATCTCAGACACCTTAGGGCATGATGAATAGCTAGCCTTAAGTTCCTCTATCCCCAAGGGAGTTGGAAAGGAAATCAAGGCAAGAGTTGCTGATCCTTCCTCAGTTCTTCTTGAGAGGGCATCAGCCACTAAATTCTCCTTACCCTTCTTGTAATCAATGTGTTGAGCTTCAGTTCCAATTTTTTGTTCAAGTAAGTGCTTTAAGGCCTATTGATCTGTTTTGACCTTAAAGGTATGCCCCAATAAGTAAGGCCTCCATCTACTTACTGCAAAAACTAAAGCCAACAATTCTTTTTCATAGGTTGTTAAGAGTAAGGTTTTTCCCTTCAAAGTCTTGCTATAAAAATTAAAAAGTAATAGGTTGGCCTTCTTGCATAAGGATAGCCCCCAACCCCGAAAGCATCGCACTCAATGGTAAATGCCATTAGAAAAATCTGGCAATCTCAAAACAGAAGGATGACTTACAGCTTGCTTCAACTGCTCAAAGGTTGTGGCAGCTTCTTCACTCCAATGAAATGAGTTCTTTTTCAATAGAACAGTTAGCAAGGCTGCTATAGAACTATAATTCCTTATGAATTTTCTATAGTAATAGGTAAGACCCAAGAACCCCCTCAATGACTTCAAAGTTCTAGGTATAGGCCATTCCACCATGACTATAGTTTTGGGAGGGTCTGCCTGCACCCCACTGCTTGAGATAATGTGACCCAAATACTCAATGTCTTCAACACCAAACTTGCATTTCGACAATTTGGCATACAAAGTATGCTGCTTCAACACCTCCAAAACAGTTCTCACATGCAACACATGGTCAGCAACATTCTAACTATAAACTAATATATCATATAAAAAAAAAAAAAAAAAAAAAGCTATAACAAACTTCTTCAAAAATGATTTGAAAATGTTATTCATTAACCCTTGGAAAGTTGCAGGGGCATTTGTAAGGTCAAAATGCATGACTGAGAATTCATAATGGCCGTCATGAGTTTTAAAGGCTGTCTTTTGAATATCTACATCCCTAACTCGAATTTATTGGTAGCCTGCCCTCAAATCCAGCTTAAAAAATACTCTAGCTCCAAAGAGTTCATCAAGCAACTCATCAATAACAAGTATGAGAAACTTGTCCTTGATGGTTTCTTGGTTTAATGCACGGTAATCTAATGATACCCTTAGGACTGTCAATCTCTAACTTTTGATCCACAGCCATCAACTGTGAAAACCACCCTTGTTTTCTAACAAAATCAGACTTCAACCCCTTGCTACCAACCAACACATACTCACTGCCAAACTTAATTCCCTACAACATCACAATTTTTGTTCCCAATCTAAAACTCATAGACATTTTTGTAAAATCCCAATAGATGGAACCCAAGGTCTTGAGCCATTGTACCTGAAGAACGATACCACAGCCACCTAAAGTCAACACATGAAAAGGGACTGAAAACTTGGACCCTTGGATTTTGATCACCTCCTCACATCTACCTTGACTCAGTATCTTGGCTCCATTAGCAACCTTGACTTATAAACTGGAATCCTTCTCAGTCTTCAACTTAGCTTCTTGAACCACTAATGAATCCAAGAAGTTATGAGTGCTTCCTGAATTTACAAGGATCTCAACAGAACATGCCCCAATTCTTCCATGTAATCTCATGGCATTGTTATTTGAACAACCTGAGATTGCATGGATAGAAACTTCTAAACCTTCTTCCTCACCTCCCTGCACCTCCTCAACAGTGGATATTTCTTCATTCTCATCCAACAATGACTGCTCAAACAAAGGCTGCTCTACTTTCAACAAGTACACCTTAGGATGGTAGTGAGTGGGGGGAATGGTGTTCTAAGGAGGGTAGGGGGTCATATGAAGTAAGCCTATGAAAATTTATTAGAAAGGGGTGGACCACCTTTGCAAAACATATTAGGTTTGGAGTGGGTGATGGAGCAAGACTTTGCTTTTGGTTTGATGCTTGGAGTGGGGAGAGCCCTCTTTCCATTGCCTTTCCAGTCGCATTTAACATGGCTGGAAATCAGCAAGCGGCAGTTTTAGATTTGTTGTGTTGTGCCAATGGGACGGTAACTTGCAATGTCACTTTTGCTAAAAATGCTTAGGATTGGGAACTTGATGAGATGGCAGCCTTTTATAGCTACTTGTATTGAGCAAAGGTAGGAGGAAATAGGGGTGACCGTATGTTGTGGATTCAAACAAGGAGAAAAAAGTTTACTGTTAAATCCTTTTATAAGGTTTTGACAATACAACAGCCCACTTCCTTCCCTTGGAAGAGCATTTGGAAGGTACTAGATCCGCCTAAAGTTGCATTTTTCACTTGGACAGCTGCGCTTGAAAAGATTTTGACGGTTGATAATTTAAGGAAGCGGGGTATGGTAGTCATAGAGTGGTGCTACATGTGCAAAAAGAATGGAGAATCAATCGATCACTTGCTTTTACATTGTGAGGTGGCAGGGGAATTATGGGCTGGTATCCTTGACCGAGCCGGATTGAGTTGGGTAATGCCTAAGAGTGTGGCGGAATTACTAACGTGCTGGAACAAGAGGCATTTCAGTGCACAATTGGCAGCAGTGTGACGTATGATACTTTTGTGCTTAATGTGTTGTCTATGGTCGGAAAGGAATGAGAGGTGCTTTAACAACAAGGAGCGTGCAGTGGGGGAAATTTGGAATTTTGTTATATTTTCTCTTTTACAGTGGTTTTCTACTTTTGTTTTGAAGGGTGAGAATGTCCATGAGTTTCTATATTCTTTTCAGCTCACTAGAATGTAATTAGGTGTCTCGCTTTGTATACTTCTTGTGTACTTGGGCATTGCCTAGTTTCATTATATTCAATAAAGTTACGTATTTACTTATAAAAAAAAAAAAAAAAAGGATTCTTATACAAATGAGCTGGACTCCATTTCTCATCACAATGATAACTATTTTTTTATAAGTAAAAAGAATTCTCATCACAATGATAATAGAGGTCTTTTCTTCTTTTCTCATCCACTTGAGATGAAAAAATCTTCTTAATAGGAACACTACCCTTCTGTACCCTAGCACTATCTCCCCCTACTTCAGAATTACCCTTATCCACATTTCCTGTACTGCTTCTCCATGACTTCCTCGAAGCCCACAAATATTCCTCTTGAATCTTTGCAAGAACAAAGGCTACATTCAGATTAATAGGATTGAGCATTCCAACAGGCAATCGAATCTCATCCTTCAACCCGCTCATGAAACAACTTAGTTTATGTTTTTCAGACAATCATTTCAATCTGTTTGACGGCTTCAAAATGTGCCTTGTAAACAACCACAGATGACATTTGCTTTAAACGAGTTAAAGCCTCCATAGCATCATCGTAGGCCGTAGGGCCAAACCTCACTTGAAGGGCTTTCACAAAGGAATCCCAACTTGTAAAAATTTCACAATCCACAGCATCTTGATACCACACAAGAGCCTCGCCTTTCATGTGATAAGAGGCCATTAAAAGCCTCTGGTTCACCGATGTTTGATGGAATTCAAAGTATTAGGTGGCTTTAAAAATCCATCCGATAGGCTTGGTACTATCAAAGTGGGGGAAATCCAATCTAACCCCTCTTGGCAATGATCCCCTTTCCTCTTGATTCATCCCTCCACCCCATAAAACCCTTCCTCATGATTCATATCTCTACCCCCACAAGAACCATTAGGGACAGAATTAACTTGTTGACTTTCTATGAAAGATCTAATCATATCAGTGAGTTGGTATGAGCTGCCTGTAATTCCACAGATCACATGATTATGCTCAATACCTTCTTGTTGCCTCAGTGAACCTTTGTGCTGCGCCTTCAAGGCTAATGATCGTGTGTTTTCTGCCATGAGAGGATCAGTCTCTTTGACATGAATTGTTACGGGTCTACTTATCTCCAACACAATCACCAGAATTCAGAACAAAGAAATGCAAGAAAACTCAAGAAAACAATTCAAGAAATCAAGAACAGAACCAAGAAAGCAATTCTCATTTCTTGGAAGAGATTTTTGAGTAATCTCCAAACACCAAAAGAGTCCACAACATCCAGAATGAAAAATACACTTCACTAGTTCAAGCTTTATATCTACGGCTACTAACCAGTGAAGCGCACCATTTATTACAAACATTACATCAAATATGCAACCATTTTATTAAGTCCTTTGCTGCCCCATACACTACCTAAACGCACCACTTCATTAACACACGCACACCCTGTTTTATTCTACACAAGCCTTCCTTCCTTCTTCATCAAAACACACCATTCTATTTAAATGCCACGCACCATTTTGCCACCTACAGTTAATTATGTTATCCTTCCTTTCATTTCCCAGCTAATTCCTTCTCTCCACCAGAACCCTTTACAAAAGATGAGCTTAAGAAGTATGCCACCAATATACTCGTGTCAACAACCCCTAAGAGTGTTCACCAATAAAGACTCTTTAAAAGAGCATGGCATAGATCTACTCAATTATCAGAATAAAAATGGAAACTGAAAAAACAGAGAGAGAAAAGCACAAATTTTACTGAACTATGGGAATTGAATCTTTCAAATTGCCTTTCTGATAGCATCTGAAGCTCAAACATTACAAGCCCATCGTCATTAAACATGCCGTTGGAAACATGGGATCATGGAAGGGATGCGGTAACATTAGAATTAAAATAAAATAGTCGGGAATTGATATAAAGAGTATCCATGTGTTGTTAGATGTTGATTGTACGTGGCCAAATTGGCACCTTTTACTGGAAAGGGATTGTCTTGTTCAGCCTCCCTAATTTTTTTTTTTCAGATTTCTCTTCAACCTTTTTCTGCTGTTTTTTTGTAATTATCTTCAGAATGATCCCAGTCAAATTGTTGGACTCATAGGAAAAGAGAGCCATTGCTATTATGCCGAAGAAGTCTGGCAGCCATTTTTATGAGGAAAAGGAAAAACTACAACTTAACCAACATATTCCATTTTGCAATTACCCCTTCGATTCCCCACGTCACAGAAACATGTTTAATGCTAAACGCTTATGGCTTTACATCCAATTTATAGCTCAAATTTGGACATGCCCAGAAGCCAAAAGGTTCAGATACCCCAAAAGCCAATATAGAAACAAAACAAGCAGAGAAAGAAACGCTTTCATAGTAACCCCGACAGCCAATATAGCAAATGTAATAGAAAAGCTACCGACCACACACACAAACATGCAGAGACCTTTGGGCAAAGAATAAGCAATTTCTTCGCGAATGGTGATGCCTGGTGGTGAAGAAAAAGCTAGAGACTTCATGAGGCGTGAAGGAATCTGCTGCATGTTTTTTAACATAAAAGGAACGAGTTATTGAGCGATGCATTGCACATTTTCCATGGATGTGTATATCCAGTGTTTTGATACCATTTAGGGTGTCGATGGGTGGCCCATTGGCGCTTACCCGAAAACCCGGTGTACACTATCCAACTAGGTCCGGTCCTCAGCGGTAAGTTGTATCCATCATTTATATTTATTCTTACTAAATGTATTGTATTTAAATGATGAGTAAAAAAATTTAATAAGTTTACGAAGAATAAAATAAAAAAAATTAAAAAATAATATATATATATATATAATATATAGTGTATGGGAATGATGAATAGTAAAATTCAATTATAAATAATAGTGAAATATGAAAATGATTTCATTACGACTCTTATTTCTATTTTAAAACTCTCTTTGAAATTGAGGGCAGTTTTGTAAATATGAGAATTTTTTTTTTAATGAAATAGCGTGATTGTATTGGTCGATTATAAAATGAGTTATAGAGTAATTGTAAAAAAGTTATAGGTGTTCTATAAAAAAAAAAAAAAAAAAAAAGTTGTACATGTATCATTACTTAGTAAAATAATTTGAGTGAAATATTTTATTGAATTTTGGAAAAGAAAAGAGAAAATTAAATAAAAATATTAAAAAGTTAAAAAATTATTTAAATATGTTTTTTGATATAATTTTTTTAAAAGTTTATAAAAATTGTACTTAATTTTATGTTTGAATAAAGATTATGTAATGATTAAATGAGAAAGTTTAAAATTTGAAATTGAAATATATTTTATATTTAAGTAATGTTAGAAAATGAAATTTTGAGAATTCTTGTTGTGTTCAAACATGCCATTAAGACCTTTTGCGAAACAAGAAATCAAGATTTTTCAATTTCAGTCGAAATTTTTTTCAATTTGAAAAAAAAAAAACACAAAAACCAAAACAAATTTCACAAAAATCAAAAATATAAACTACCTTTTATATTCAAACAATTTTTCAACTTTACTTATTCATTATTAAAAATTCCATTAATAGAAAACATATTTTTTTAAAAAAATAAATTTATTTAAAATTTCTTATATACTTTCACAAATCTCAATAAAACGGTACATCTCAAAACATCTTAAAGCATTTTCAAATAGTAATAGTATATATATTTATAATTTTATTTATAAAACTCATTTTATTAGATGAATAATATTATATATAGTCATGAGTTGTATAAATACTATGCATTATGTTTGAAAAATGATATTTATAGTCATAGAGTGCACAAGCGTTGTGTATTCTTTTTAAAAAAATTGAATAAATATGAGATCCGTATAACAAAATTAATTTTTTAATGACGAACCTTACTCTTTTTTAAAAGAAATGCGCAATATTTACGAAACCCAAACTTTTGATTATTTCCTCCCAAACGCCCCATATCCCCTCTCTCTCTCTCTCTCTCTCTCTCTCTCTCGTCATACGCTTACTCTCGATTATTTGTAATTCAATGTTTTGTCTTGCCGCCGCCTTTCACCCAACCACCAATCACTCTCCTTTGAATTTGGATCTCCTAATCTCCTGAAACCCCATATTCGAACTATAAATAATTTGGACATGAGTGTGTAAGATTCGGTAAAGAGTTTTAGAATCTTCACTCTTCCTTGTCCGCAATATTTACAATCATCTCTCTCTCATTCTCTTCACTGTGCCTCAATGTCTCCCCACAATCTATGGCATTACATTCATTTCTCAAATTGAGTTACCATATCATCTACGCTAAGCCACTCCATCTATCTTAGAAATTTGCCATGCAATGTTGGAAAAGTGCAAGTGCTTGACAAAATGCTAATGCTAATGCTAATGTCACTCAATGTGTTGTGTTTAAATTTTTTAAACTAGCAACTTTCCCAGATTATAACTATGTCCTCACTTACAATCTTGTACCTAATATTTAGGGCTAAAGTTAAACTAGAATGTATGTATCCAAATTGTTGTCCTCATACCTAACATTTAGGGCTAAAGTTAAACTCGAATGTCTGTATTCACTCAGTTTTACAAAGAGATATTCAAGTCTACAAATCCTACTGTGGAGAATATTGCTGCTTGCCTAGAGTCAATTGCACCAAGTATCACATTATCTATGAATGCATAATTGGAAAGAGAATTCGCAGGAGAAGAAGTTGAGGCATCAATGAAACAAATAACACCAATCAAATCCCCAGGACCTAATGGCTATGGGGTTTGTTTCTATTAAACCCATTGGAACACAGTGGAGAAGGAGGTATGTCAAGCTATCTTGAGCTTTTTAAAGGGAAAAGGTTAGATGTGAGTAGTAACTTTACTTATCTAGCTTTAATTCCAAAAGTTAATAATCCTTCTATTGTAAGCGAGTTTAGACCAATAAGTTTATGTAATGTTCTTTACAAACTTGTATCAAAAGTATTAGCCAATATATTAAAAAATGTCCTACCCTCTATTATTTGAAGTAGCTAAAGTGCATTCATTTCAAGAAGACTCATAACAGATAATATCATAGTGGCAAACGAGACTTTGCATACTATGAAAAGTAGACGGAAAGGAAAGAAATGTACTATGGCTCTCAAGCTTGACATGTCAGAAGCTTATGTGTAACATACAGATCCGAAAATAATAATAATAGATAAATAAATAAATAAATTAGGACAATAAATAATTTAACTTTAGTTTAGTTCTTTCTTAATTGCTAGACATTTTAAATTTTGAATAGTATTATTCTTTATATATAAATGGATAAGCGCGGTCAAATATCGAGTTAGAATTTTCTTCATTCTAAATTATCAGTTTAGATTTTACTAAATTTGAATCTAAATCCATTGATCAAGCTTCTCTTGAAATTTACTACTGACTATTATCTAAATCTCTGCCGCTTCTTAAAATCTTAGTCATTGATCAGATAAATTTTACATGTCTATTTTATCCTCAGATTTCCAATCTTATAAAAAATAACCAGACAACTCCAACGAATATGCACACAGTCCGCATCATGCACAACTTCATCAAGTCAGTTTTTCCCTTATACACTCCGAACATCAAACTCTCCTAAACTGAGCCATTATTTGACTCCAAATCAAATAACATCCAACAATCTCTTCCGTCTATATATACACCTCCTTTCCTTTCCGATTCTCAAAATACAACAACTCAAATCTCATAGCAAGCCTCTACCATCTCCTCAGCCCAACATTGTTTAACAACTTCTCTATTTCCTCTAAACTTCTGCTGCCGCCGTCAATCTCGGCTGAGCCGCCCAGATCCGCCACATTTTTCCTAACTTTTGCCATCGTAGTCTTTGATTGGATTTTCAGCCATCCCAAGCCTCTCCCCTCTCAGTAAGTTCTCGGACTTGCTCTCTCCCTATTGATTTCTCCTTCTCTCACTTCTCTCTCACAACTTTTTTCTCCCTTTCTCGATTTCTCTCTCTCTTTTTCTCTCTCACTGAATACTTCTACGTTTCAATTATTTTCTTTAGAAAAAGAACTAGTAGCCTACTGTTAATGCCTTAATTTGCACAACAGACCAAAAGAGAGGAAAGAATTATCCCAGCCCACGATACTAGTTCAGGTTTTGATACGATACTTTTCGCGTTCATCCATATAATAAATAATAAATAAGCGAATAAAAGTAAATGAAGAGAGACAAAAGGATTTACGTAGTTCAGCATAATGCCTACGTCCACCGATTGTTTGGGGACGAAATCCACTATAATAGGTGATTTTACAATCTCTTATGGCCCCACATATCTCAAAATACAATAGGAGAATTTAGGGAAGATCCTTTGGCGTTATAGTTGAGTTTGGGGTAGGAAGCTTCTATGAAGAGATCTTGTGTGTATAGTGCTTGTCGAGAGTTCGTCCGTTATGTGGAGGATCTCTTCATATTTCCTTGGAGTGATTGCCTTGTGAAGTATTTTTCTTTTAGAAGTCTGAGTCCTTTTCCTTTTAGGAGTCTGTGTGTTTTTCTTCTTATGAGTCTAAGTCAACTTGTCCTATTTCTTTTTGGTTTTATCTTTTAACTTGATTTTTGGCCTTATCTTGAGGATAAATTATAGGCTACTGATTTGATCCCTATAAATGCTTGTGATTTCTTGTACAAGAAAGCCTTGAGAATCTTCAAGTCAATAATTTGCAGAATAAATTTTGAAAATTGGTCACTGGTTTACTGTTTGGTCCATGGTTTGTTGTTCGATCCCTGGTTTTCTATTTGTTTTGTGCTAAGCGGTGAGAAGCTTAACTTGGAGAGATAAGCAAGAGGTGTACTCGACCTTATGAGGTGTGAGCATGGAGCTCTACTTTGGCAGTAGATGTACTCAACCGCATTAAGTGTGAGTGTGGAGCTCTGCTTTGGAGGGAGATGTACTCAACCGCGGTAGTCGTGAGCGCGAGGCTCGACTGTTTATTTTTTGTAGATGTTTGCCTGATAAATTTTTTATTGTCAGCGAAGAGTGCATATTTATATGATTGGTTTTTGTGTGTATTTTTGTGATCATTTTTACTTTTGTTGGTAATAGTGAATTTTTTGCCCCTTAGTGTAAATTGTTGTTGGTGTTCTCGTTTTGTTGTTTGTTTGTAAGAACCCGTGCTTAAGTGGTCAGGGTGCTCGTCGACCTCCTGGATCCATCTTAGGCAGTTGTTGAGTCCGTTGACTCGTTCCCGAAGGACACCTGTGCGAGGCGATTGTAGAGCTTGGTGGCTCATTCCCGAAGGTAACCCACCGGCTGCAGTTGTGGCATGAGCATAAATACTCAACGTTTTCTAGAGAAGTGCAATGCGAGTCTTTGGGCTCGACACTAGTGGCTAACTGTAAAGGTCGTGGGGTCTTCTGACCTCCACGCCAGTTGAGTGCACCGCGAGTCTTTGAACTTGACACTAGTGACTAATTGTAGAGGTCGTGGAGTCTTCTGACCTCCACTCCCATGCGTTGCACCGCAAATTTTAGGACTCGACACTGGTGGCTAACAGTAAAGGTTGTGGTCACGCCCGTTGAGTGCACCGCGAGTCTTTGGACTCGACACTGGTGGCTAACTGTAACGGTCGTGTGGTTTTTTTACCTCCACACCTGTTGAGTGCACTATGAGTCTTTGGACTCTACACTGGTGGCTAACTGTAGAGGTCGTGGGGTCTTCTGACCTCCACGCTCATTCGTTACATCCCGAGTCTTTGGACTCGACATTGGTGGCTAACTGTAGAGATCGTGGGGTTTTCTGACCTCCACGCCTGAGTGCACCACGAGTCTTTGGACTCAGTGGCTAACTGTTGAGGTCGTACTTTGGTGGGGCTGTTGTTCACCCCGAGTCCAGGGACTCGACTTTGGTGGGGCTATTGCTCACCTCGAGTCTAGGAACTCGACTTTGGTGCTTGAGGGATGCTCAACCACATTATCATGATGGGAGGCTGAGTTCGACCGTCCTGAGAGGTTTTACCTAAAACCAAATAAGTTAGCATGGTACTAATTACAATTTTGAGAGTTGTAAACTTGAGTCATTTCATTAGAGTGTGGTGAAAGTTGGTGACACACAGGCGATGCTCACATGAGATCATGC
This sequence comes from Juglans microcarpa x Juglans regia, assembly GCF_004785595.1. Classification (NCBI taxonomy): domain Eukaryota; kingdom Viridiplantae; phylum Streptophyta; class Magnoliopsida; order Fagales; family Juglandaceae; genus Juglans; species Juglans microcarpa x Juglans regia. The sequence continues at coordinate 9,909,866 of NC_054604.1, forward strand.
TTTAGCATTGGTGAAGGCCCGGGATGCCTGCAATCGATACCAAGCAGTCTATTCTGATACAAACATATTAAGAAGCCTAGACGACACCTGAGACGAGCTTTTATAGCCTATGTTCCATGCCACGGGTAATTTCTGTGAAGTATATTCTTAAGGCGTGTAGTCACTCGAATTCTTGTGGAATTTCGAGGAGTTACGGTGGATAAAATCTCCAAAAATCAAATATGTTAGTAAAAATTAAAATAGAAAGTTTGAGAAAGACAAACCATTTCTTTTGCCATTGTTTTCCATTTTTCCTTATTGGAATTGTTCGCTGATGAATAATTTTTGCATAGGGAAGTTGTCTGTCTTTTCTAACTCACATGGAGTCCATGGAAAAAAATATTGATGGATCGGATGGTTGGCATTGGTGGCTTCACTCGGTTGTGGGTGAGGAAATTCTCCATGGTCGAGTGTGTACAAAGTCGATGAGGGTGGCGAGGAAATTTCGTGGCCTGAAACCTTGGTCGCCATAGGGTGGTGAGGAGCTTTGTGATGCGGAACCTTGGTCACCTTGGCGTGAAACCTAAACGTACTGCATGCTCGTTGCCCGCTGGAGGTGTTGCGTTCTAGTTGTCCGCCACAAGGGTGGCAAGCTCTGTGGGAGTATCGCTGACTGCCAAAGGTTGTGTTCCTTTAGGTGAGGTCTTGTCTGCCACTAGTGTGGCGGGGACTGTGGGAATGCTCGGATTTATGGCGTTGTTCTGCGCCTTTGTAGAAGCTGTCCGGTGGCATAAATGATCACCATCGGTCTTTGTGTTTTCTCATGGCGGGAATGTGGGTGTCCATACTGCCATGTAGTCGTCTGCAAGAATACAACCTGCACGTGGTTTGCTTGTTGGCTTCCAACCCTTGTGGTATGCTTTTTGCCAGCCACTATGGTGAGGAGGTCTGTAGCAAGTGGAGTTTCCGTCACTCTAAGAGTCTCAATGCTGCATATCAACTTCCTGAAACTAGAGGTGATTTCTGCTAGACTATTATCTTCAGGAAAATGCAACACCTTCCAAATCGCTATGCCCAGAGGCCCATGCAGTAGCTGGGCCTGAAGGGAAATCATAGCCCACGAGCTATGACTAAGCCCTAAGGAGTTGGATGCTTGTGGCGGGATGGTTGCTCCTCTTTCCGTTGGGTTGGTAGGCTCCTTGCCTATTGCAGGGTTGGTAATGGACCCGTGTTAGGGTATGGCAAGCTGGACAGCTAGCTCACTCGCCCACGATCATCATCAACTTGCTCGCCTATGGTGATGACCCCATTGTCAGTGACAGAAACTTTCTTCGGCATTTTCTGGTGTGCTTGCTCATTGCTCATGATTGTCGCGAGGGTGATGGTTTGTGAGAGGGTTTGATGAAACCACCACACTTGTGAAGTGGTTAGTATATTCTATTTATAACCATTTACAGTATACAAATCAAATAGCATAAAGACTGATTACAAAATATATGGTAAGTAGGAGTAAATTGATACAATGAAATATTCCTAGAATTAAGCCTAGAATTAAGGGTCAAATATGTCACATATTGTAAGCATATGCTAAGCCTTAGAGTAAGGCTAAGTATCCTCAACATCACCCTGCAAGCTAAGCGTCGGATTTGGACGGACGTAAAGCTTGGATCGGAAGAATTCAAAAAGAGAGCGAGAGACACTTTTGGTGAAGATGTCAGCAACCTGTAAGTGAGATGGTACATACTGCGTGCGAAATTTGCCAGCAACAACAAGTTCCCTAAGGAAATGGTAGTTTAACTCAACATGCTTGGCCCGCTTGTGGGAAACGGGATTGAAACTTAAAAAGATTACACTTTTGTTGTCACGTAAGAGAAGAGGCTGCAGCGGAAGTGGAACCTTGAGGTCATGAAGAAGATGTGTAAGCCAAAGAAGTTCGGTTGCAGTCATTGCAAGTGCACAATACTCAGATTCACAGCTGGAGCGTAAGACAGCGGTTGCTTCTTGACACTCCAAGAAACCAGATTGTCGCCAAGATAAATAGAGTAGCCTGAGGTGGAACGACGAGTATCTGGACATCCTGCCCAGTCGGCATCCGAGTAAGCTACTAGAGTACTAGGAACGGCAGACGGACGAAAGGTAAGACCAAAGTGAAGTGTACCCTTGACATAGCGAAGAATACACTTAATAGCAAGGAAGTGATCTGCAGTAGGGGCGTGCAGAAATTGGCTGACAGAATTGACAGCATGGGCAATATCTGGACGTGTGATGGTCAAGTACTGAAGGGCACCAACAAGAGAGCGATAGAGAGTAGGATCTGGGAAAGGAGGACCATCAGCAGAAAGATGTTGAGAAACAACCATGGGGGTGTGAACAGGTTTGCTGTCAAGCAACTGAGCTCGAGTGAGAATATCCCGTGCATATTTCAACTGACTGAGAAATAGACCATCAGGAGTGGGCGAGGCTTTAAGACCAAGAAAATAACTGAGAGAACCCAAATCCTTGGTGGCGAACTCAGAATAAAGCTTGCGAGTAAAACTGTCAAGAAGAGACGAGTTGTTGCCAGTAATAATAATATCATCAACATAAAGAAGCAAATAAATGATGCTAGACTGCTGATGAAAAACAAAGAGAGAGGTGTTAGCACGGTTGCAAGAAAAACCAAGTGTAAGGAGGAAAGAGCTGAAGCGCTGAAACCAAGCACGAGGCGCTTGCTTTAAACCATAGAGAGCTTTCTTCAAGTGACAGACATGATGAGGAAAACGAGGATCAATATACCCAGGCGGCTACTCCATATAAACATGTTCAGTAAGAGTACCATTGAGGAAGGCGTTCTTGACGTCAAGTTGCCGAAGAGGCCATTTGTTGGTCACAGCAAGAGAAAGCACAACACGGACAGTGGTAGCCTTGATAACAGGACTAAAAGTGTCAGTGTAGTCGAGACCAGGTACCTGTGTATAGCCTTTGGCAACAAGGCGAGCTTTGAGACGCTCGATGGATCCATCAGGTAGATATTTGGTCCGAAACACCCATTTGGAACCAACAATGTTGGTGTTGGCAGGGCGAGGAACCAAAACCCAAGTGCGATTTTGTTGCAAAGCTTGTACTTCTTCATCCATGACTGCAAGCCAGGCAGGATTTTTGGCAGCAGATTTGAATCCTTTGGGCTCAGTAGAGGCAAGAAAAGCAGGAAGAAGTCCAGAGGATCCCAAAATGCCAAGATTCGCCGGATGCCGAGTCTTGAAAATCCCAGCTTTAGCTCGTGTGAGCATAGGATGAGAAGCCAATGGAAATGCCGGAGTAGAAGGATTTGCAATGGTCTTAGTAGTGGTCTCAATGGAAGGCAGGCTGGAAGCCGGGTGCGGCGAAGAGGGACCTGTAAGAGAATCAACAGCCTGCACAGACTCATCCACAGGGTCAGTACAAAGATCACACAGGGAAGAGCCGGATTGAGGAACGTGCTGGGAAGGGGGCGCGATGGAAGATGAGGGTAAGTCGGTATGAAGGAGACATGGTTCCAAGAAATTGGAAATATGGAGAGAGGATAGGGGTTGGGCCTGGGAGCTATCAAGGGAAGGGAAGTGAGTTTCATCAAATTGAGCATGTCGTGTGATATATAGCCTAGTGGTGGTGGGATCAAGGCAACGAAACCCTTTATAAGAAGGATTGTAACCCAAGAAAATGCAAGGAATACTGCGAGGGGAAAGTTTATTAGGCATATAATCACGCAAACAAGGATAAACATGACAACCAAAGGGATGAAAATTCTCATAATTTGGAGAAGAGCCATAAAGAAGTTCAAAAGGTGACTTACCTCCAAGAAGCGGTGTGGGCAACCGGTTTATGATGTAAGCTGCAGTGCTAAAGGCGTCAACCCAGAAGCGAGGGGAAATGTGAGAGTGGAATAGAAGAGCCAAACCCGTCTCTGTCACATGGCGATGTTTTCTTTCAGTGCGACCATTTTGGGCAGGTGTATATGGACAAGAGAGTTGATGGTGGATGCCAGAGTTACGTAGGTGAGCTTTGAAACAGTTGCTAGTAAATTCGGCACCACCATCGCTTTGGAAGACCATGATACGAGCTGAATGTTGATTTTCCACAAATTTTTGAAATTGAGTGAAAATATCAAAAAAATCATATTTAAATTTTAAAGGATAGAGCCAAGTGAATCGGGAATAATCATCAATGAAAAGAACATAGTAGGCAAAACCCAAAGTGGATTTGACGGGAGAGGGACCCCAGATGTCGCAATGAATAAGATCTAACACATGAGACGATCGATGTTCATTTCGAGAATAAGGCAAATGATGATCTTTCGCAAGTTGACATGTACTACACAAAGTGGGAGATGGCAAGAAAGACGTAAGATAAAGATGCCCTTTTTTATTTAAAAAAGAAATGATAGAATGGTTCACATGTCCAAGGCGAGCATGCCATAAATCATATGAAGCATGTAGGGATTTATTCTTAAGGACAGAAATAAAGGCAGAATTTCCGCGGTCCAGCACATATAGACATACATCTCTTTTACCGGTCGCCACCACCCTTCCTGTTTGACGATTCTGGACAGTAAAAAAAGTATTAGTAAATGTAACGGAGAGAGGAAAATCAGACGTTAATTTACTAATTGAAAGAAGATTTTTAGTAAGATGAGGGACAGCTAATACATCTAATAAATGAATATTTGGAACAGGAGAAAGAGTACCAGTGTGGGTAATGGGTAGAGATGCACCGTTTCCAACAATCACATAGTCCTTACCCGTGTAATTAGTGTACTGATCCAAAGTAGATGGATCGGTGGTCATATGGGTCGAAGCCCCAGTGTCCAAATACCAGTCAGATGCTTCGGGTCCAGAGAGAGAACAAGAGGTGCTGAATGCTTCGGCAAGGTGAGCAGAGGAATCATTTCGGGCATACCGTTGGTTGCATCGATCAGCATAGTGACCCTCTGTGTGGCAGATTTGGCATCGAGGTGGGCGACGTCCCTGCCCAGAGGTGAAGCGCCCACGGTTGGAAGAGTTGCTGCCGGGGTTTCTAGAACGACCCCGTTGATTGCTTCGGTTGGAAGAGGGGAGACCATGGTGATTTGCGAGGCCACGGTTGGTGGCGGTGAACGCCGCAGCAGTGGTGGCAGAGGGCTCAAGGGACCGCTGGAATATCTCAAAGCTTTCGGCTTTAGAGACCAGATCTGCAAAACAGGGGAGCGGGGTGAGAGCCATCTGCGCGGTAGAGAAGCTGGAGAAATCGGAGCCGAGGCCGCGGAGGAACCAGTGGACTTTGTCGGTGTCGTCGATGGGCCGTCCAATTGCATGAAGCTAGTCACACAGGGCCTTGAAGGCACAAGCGTATTCTGCAACTAGTTTGGAGCCGCGTTTCATCAACTGTAAATCGTCCTTGAGACGTAATTCGCGGGCCTTCAAGCGATGGCTGAAAGTGTTCTCCAAAGTGAGCCAGACGTCACGTGCAGTAGAGAGGCCAACAACCTCAGCCATGGCTTCCTCGCTTTGTGGTAGACCCGGCGGGTGGCAGAGGATCATTGTGTCAAATAAAGAGAGAGTCAGAGGTGCATGGCATGGTTGTGGTGACTCCACGAGCTCACAGTTGGGCTGGGCTGGTGAGCACGTTGTGGTGTTGACGTCGAGAGGCTTCTGATGCGAGCTTTGGTGATGGCGACAATATATGGTGAGAAGCTCCCATGGCGTGCAGTTTCATGACCTGTGGCGGGGAGGTTTCCATGGTTGATTGCCAAGGGCCATGTAAAGGGTGGCGAGGTGTAGCTCGCCACAAGGGTGGCGAAGAGCACTAGTGAAGGTGTTAGCTACGGCAGAGCTGCACGGTTTCAATCTGGAGCTGCCGCATTGGAGGATGGTTGTGGAGGTTAGGAGTGACAGTTTAGAGCTTGCTAGGGGTCGATGACGCCATGGCGGCCACAAAAAATGCCAATGGACCAAGCACCGAGCACGTTGGCCTCTAGCTAAGGCTCTACGAAGGCGTGTATGGTGAACTATCATGCATCACACCATATTCTGTGGTGAGCTTGGGCAAGGATGCGAGCTTCACGGCGTCTGGGACTTTTGTGGTAGAGGGGCTTCACGCTGGCAACAGGAAAAGCTGGCGAGCTAGGTGGTGGTTGAGCTGGTTCCCTTGGGGCACTCGCCATCACGCTCTTAGTGTTCACACGGTGCGCTATTGAGGCAAGGATAAGAGGAGAGGAAAATCTTTGTGTTCGGGAACTATCGCTCCAGTGACAGACGAAGCCGGTGAGCTTGACGATGGTCAGTGATAGGCATGCCGACACATGGACGCCTAGTTTTGGTGGTTCTTCGGCAGTGTGCATCCTTTGCTCGCACTATGCCTGACGTGAGCGGCTCCCATGGTGGGGGAACTACCACGCTGGCTATAGACAGCGTCGGCTGTTTTGGTGGCTGCCGATGGGGTCCCTGCCAACTCACATACATCGACGTGCAGGCCTCCGGCAACTTGTTTCTCTCTGCCCGCAATGCACACAGCACTCTGGTCCGGTGAGTTACCAGAGGAAGTCTTCACCATCGTTGTATCTCCGCTGCCGTTGCATCACCAATGGGTTACCAGTGAGTCATCGGTGGCTATAGGTTCCGCCTGGTGAAGGAACTGAGTGCACAACGTGCAACCTTACGTGCGCATTGCATGCTGCATGTGCTCAACACACATCCTTATCTGGTTTTTTGAAGACGATCTCATGAGTCAGAGAATATCCTTCTCCTAATTTCGATGTAGAAGATTAGTTGATCCCACAGGCGGTGTCAACTGTAAATGCCTTAATTTGCACAATAGACCAAAAGGGAGGAAAGAATTATCCTCAATCCACGATGATGGTTTGGACTTCGATACGATACTCTTCGCGTTCATTCATATAATAAATAATAAATAAGTGAATAAAAGTAAATGAAGAGAGACACAGTGATTTACGTGATTTGGCATAATACCTACGTCCACGGGTTGTTTGGGGACGAAATCCATTATAATGGGTGATTTTACATTCTTTTATGGCCTCACATATCTCACAATACAATATGAGAGTTTAGGGAAGATCCTTAGGTACTGTAGTGGAGTTTGGCGTAGGAAGCTTCTGTAGGGAGATCTTGTGTGTATAGAGCTTGTCGAGAGTTCGTCCGTTTTATGGGAGATCTCTTCATATATAAAAAGGTCTATTTCCTTGGAGTGATTGTTTTATGAAGCATTTTCCTTTTAGGAGTCTGAGTCCCTTTCCTCTTATGAGTCTGTGTACTTTTCCTCTTAAGAGTCTGAGTCAATTTGTCCTATCTCTTCTTGGTTTTATCTCTTAACTTGATTTTCGGCTTTATCTTGAGACTAAATTATAGGCTGTTGATTTGACGCCTAGACCTACCATAATTAATCCCTTTTGAGACTTATTACTATAGTACTCGCACCCCTTTCTCTTTCCTTTGCTACTCTCTCACCGAACCCCATTGTATCTCTTTCCTCTGCTCTTCTCTCACCGAACCCCATTGTTTTCAATTGTTTTATCTTCCAAGTTTTTTTTTTATTTGAAAAGAAGCTATTATGCTTTTCCATTAAATCAAATTTGAAATACATGGAGAAGAGTCCTCCATAGTAACAATTACATCATAAATGACTAAGGCTTCTTGTGCCATTACATTGCCACCTCTTCTTACATGAGTGACATCCCATCTAGCAAAGTTCCTAAGTTTCTCCTTGGCTTCAGAAACAAACATACCAAAATTGGTCCATTGGTCCTCTCCTTTCTGTAGTGCTTGAACAGTTTGTAAAGAGTCCCCTTCAAGCATTATCTTTGTAAGTCCCAATTCCAATCCAAAAGTTACTGCTTGTAGTGCACCATAAGATTCAGCCAATAAAGGGTTAGGAAATAGACATTTGTTCTTCCTCAAAGTAGCAATAATTCTTCCCTCAAAATTTCTGACTACTATTCCAATCCCAACTCTAGCTCGAATTTTATTTACTGCTGCATCCCAGTTAATTTTTCAAGTATGCATAGGAGGTGGTTGCCATTGGATATCGTTGCTGTTACAAGGCTCTGGAAAGACTCTTCTATTCACTTCCCGTTCTTTCGGCATTTTCAAGTTCTTCCAAGTTACACATGCGGCATAAGTGTAAAACAAATGATATTACTTTCCCTTTTAGCCCTTCTGTCAGACAAGTTTTATACTTCATAAGAAATTCCATCCTGTCTTTTATTCTATCCACAAATTTATAAGTAATTGTAAATGCCTTTTTTAAGCCTATTGCCGTGTCGCACTTCTGTAAGGCATGCCATAGACTTTAAGTTATGGGCAGTGCTACAGCCACCGTTCCCCTTCCCCTTTTTGCTTCTCGCTTGATGTGGGTATGTCACTGTGGCATGCTTTTTTTTTCTTTCGTTTTTGCTTCTATTTGTTTTTTTCTTCCCACATCGTCTTCCCCATTTCATTTCATTTCGTCTTCGTCATTCTATTTCATCTTCCCGAATCCCATTCAATTTCGTCTTCCCTCTCCAGCCTTTCATTTCATCTTCCCTCCAACCCATTACAGATTCGTTCCCCTCTGATTTCATCTCTTTGCATTTTTTTTCTTTCGGCATTTTGTCTCTCTGCACTTCGAAGCCCCTCTGCATTTCATCTCTCTGCAAACCGTCTCCCATCCAAACCCCCAACACTGGCACATATTTTCAAGATTCAAACCATAAATCCCTGTTTCTTGCCATCTGTAAAAACGAAAATGAAATGATAACCTCCATAACTTTTGCAGAAAGGGTCAGCACCATTGCGAAATAATTTGGCTTGAGTTCAGTAGCGTGAATGGTTGCCACCCATGTAGAAGATAAACCTTCATGAATCTTCCTTTGTGAAACTTGTTGAATATTCTTTTTTTCCCTTTTGTGTTGCACTGCTTTTGTTTCACCTAGGAATTGGACTCAGGTAAGCTCATCCATATGAATCTCAGGAAATTATTTAGAGATTGAAATATTTACCTTTCAATAGAACTTCAATTCAACTCATAATGGAAATACAAACAGGTGATCTTGTTATTTCTTGTCACAAAAAAAAAAAAAAAAAGGAATACAAAATGGAGGGCGAATATGAAATGGGAAGAAAAAAAGGGGAAAGCAAAAACGAAAGAAAAAAAAAAAGACTAAATGGACTCTGGAGGGGAAGACGAAATGGAGGGGGAAGGAAAAAAAAAAACATGCGTGGTATGTCCATGTCAAGCGGGAAGCAAAAACGGCAAGAGGGAACGGTGGCTAAAGCATTTTTCTTAAGTTATTACAAAAATGCCATAGGCTTCTCTCATGATAATATCCTTTACTTTTGTGTTTAAATTTCTTTCTTGCCCTTAAATCATAAATCATACTTTGGGCTTACCTTACCATATAGGTTTATTGTATTATGGGCTTAGTTTTAAATATTAAATTCTAATTATATTATTAAGATTACAATTAGAAAAAAATATATGTCAAGGATAATTATGTGACACTAGCAATTATTAATAAAAATAATAATTGTTAAATTATTTTTCATATTATATGTTGATGTTGTGTTTCGCGGCCACGCTGTTGGGCTCGGACCTGGTTCATGTAGAGATGAAGAATGAGGGGCTCGAGAGCCGTGGTACCTCCGATGCTTAAGTTAATTTCAGTGTAGTTAAGAAAAAGAGAGATAATCAATCGAGGAATATGAGGGTTTAAGTATTCAAGATTGTGAACCCCCCTCTTGATTGAGGGATGAAGTATATATACTTGGCCGAAGTGAATCCCGAGGCAAAGCTAGCTGGTGTGCAACTCCGTATTGTGATCGGGTGTCCCTACCAACTCCTTGCTGCCCTGCAGACCTGCCAGGCCTTATTACGACTGTTGCTGACACCCTAGGGGGCATGTTGTAGCGTGTCAACCCCCTAGATGCACTCAATACGGCGTGGCTTCTGTCATGGCATGCCTGTCCACACTCCATTAAATGCAGGGCAGTTCTGGTCAGGCACGTTCCTCTTTCTGCGTCATCCGGACAATAGAGTCAGGGATAAATGATGTCTTTGACTGTTGGCCAATGGTAGTATCAAATTGTTCTGCCCTACCTCTCGTCCTTTTGTCAGTATACTCTGTCTGGTTGCTTCTCTTCTTGGGCCTCCTGTCGGCCTAGCTCAAACCTTATCCTTAGACCTGAGCCCGAGCTCACTCCCCGGACCCAACCCCAAGTATTACTCAACTCAGCCCAGCTCAGGCCTTATCCTTGGACTCGGGCCCAGCCCTGGGGATTACTCCCCTCACACTATGCATTTAACTATTAAATAGAATATTATGACATGTACTTCTAGAAATTTAGTGACATCAGTACTTTGTATAAGTGACGAACTATGAGGCGAGATTTCAGAAAATAGCGCCGCGAGTTAAGTACCTTGATCATAAATTATGATTATCATACATTAGCTAGTTATATATATTATTATTAAAGTCAGTTCTTTAGAAGTCAATGTTTATGTACCATATATGTCATGATATCGGCAAGTGCGTCTTCATCATAATTCATGATCATGTTTCGTAACCTTAAAAACATTTTAATAATAACATTAGATTGTTTGTTTGACACATATTAAAATATTTTTAATATTAAAAAAGCTAAAAAGTAAGAAATCAAACAAACTTTCTTGAATATCAAATAACGTAATTCCACAACTTTCAATAGGTAAAAATACCTATATAAATTTTACATAATTACAACTTTGCTCTTTATCTTATGCATAATTGTATTGCTATTTTATTTATAGATCGTTGAAAGGATTTTTTTTCATTATATTTATTGAAAATTTTATTAAATTATTTTTGCTGCTATTTTTATTGTAAATTTAATTTCTATCAAGATATGATTATGATTTTTAAAAAATCAAATGACGTTTTATATCATTTTTATTTCAAAAAATATTTTTTAAATTTATAATACTTATTACTAATCTCTATTAGGGATGTAAAAATTAATTGAGAAATTGGAAAATCGGCCCGGCCTGGCCCGAACCGATGGAACCGGTCCGGTCTGAGACAGTTCCCTTAGTTCCAAAACTAGCTAGTACCGGTCCGGTTCCAGTTCTATGCTTTTTAGGACCGGACTTGATTGATTCACTATATTATATATTTTAAATTAATTTTTTTAATATTGTATATAATATTTTTTTATATATAATATTATAAATTTTATATATATAAAATAATGTTATTATAATTTAGAATAATGATAAGGTTACTACCTTACTACTATTCATCTACTACTCTTTTTGTATTTGATTTTTTTTAATTTTTTAATTTACTTAATGATTAAGGAATTGAGTATTAGTAAAGTTATATATTTTTTTTAGTGATTAAGGATGTTAAAAAAATGATTAAAAGAAAATGATAAAAAAAAAATTAAAAAAATCGAAATATAATTGAGTAATAGATGGGTAGTAATAGGGTAGTTATCACTTCTTTATAATTTATAACATAAAATTTTAATTTTAAATATAAAAATTTATTTGATCATATATTTTAAACATAAAATATATATATTAATAACATTTTATGGCTTAATAAATTCTCAATATATTCATAAATGCATAATATATTAATAATACTAATATACATTAGTATATTAATTATATTAGTATACATTAATATACTAATGTATATTAGTATTAATTATATTTTATGTCCTAATACTAATACTATTAAAACCAGACTGAACCGGTAAAATCGGAGGTACCGGTTAGGAGAGTAATCAATACGTAATCGGTTTTAAAAAATATATAACCGGTGCATACCAATTTGATCTTAAAATTTGTCAAAAACTAGATCAGATCGAATCTGTTACACCCGTAATCTCCATCTTCATAAACAGGCGCAATCGCAAACATGGATGAATAGAATGATGCCCGTTCTTTTTGTAATAATTTTTCTCCAACTTTTATTTGTCCTGTTTGGATTGAGAGATAAGATTTTTTAGATAAATTAAATAAAATATTGTTAAAATATTATTTTTTAATATTATTATTGTTTTGATATTTGAAAAAATTGAGTTATTTATTATATTTTGTGTAGAAATTTTAAAAAATTATAATGATGAGTTGAGATCACTTCTCAAAATGGACCTTAAGAAATTCTCAACTCATCTCAATTCATCTCATCATTATAACTTTATCACATTTTTACATAAAATATAATAAATAATTCAACTTTTTTAAATTTAAAAACTAATAATAATATTAGAAAATAATATTTTAATTATATTTTATTCAACTGCCCTTTAAACGATCACATCAACCGATCGAAACAGTTAACTAGAGCTTAATTTCTCCACCAAAGGGGAGGGAGGAGCTCGGCACCTCATTCTCGTATTTTCTTACTGTCCACGCGAAGCCTTGCGCGCTGCCAGTGAACTCGGAGCAATTCACCACCGCACCAACCGCCACGGTCTTCTTCGAAGACGCCGCCGCCTTCCAAGTACTCCATAGACGACCCTTCTCTCTCCATTATTTTCTCTTCCTCTCTCCCGCATTTCTCTACCTCTCTTGGACGATTTTTTCCGCTCTAAACATCCCCCTCTCTCTCGCTTCTGTTTTGTACTTTTTATGGTGACTAATTTGTTATTTGTGATGATTTAGCTTTGGAAATTTAGGAATATATGGTTGGATTTTTCTGTATTCTAGGGTTTGTGCATGCAGTTCTCTCCCACATTTTTATAATTGTTTTGGTTGCATTGCTGGGTTCTTCAATAAAATCAATAGCTTGTTGTAAATTTTTAAGTTTCATGGCTGTCTGGCTGCTTGTTACAAAACCCAAAATGGTTTTATTTTGATCATTTCAAAGTCTAGGGGCTGCATTTTATAGAGGGGCCGAATGCTGTGTTCTTGTTTATGATGTAAATGCGCATAAATCATTTGATAAATCCATTTTATCTCGTTTTTAGTTCTCACCATTGATCTCTTTGATGCATTCTTGGATTTTTTGACCCTCAAAGCTTGATCTTGAATTAAAGACTTTGAATCGTTATTATTGTTCACACATATGTTTTTGAAGTTCATTTTGATGCATGCACGGAGCTTTTTAGTGCAAAAGCATTCCTGTCTTTTGTAATTTTTGGTACCTTTTGATGTATTTTATTGATTCACTATTCAATTTGTCTAAGTTCCTGAACAAAGATCTTCTTCCTCGTGGTTTCTTCATATACTTTGGCATGTCTAGATGATTTCTTTTCACTTCTTTTGGAGAAATATTAAAAAAAATTTAAGAGATTAGCCAAACTTATAGATCAATGTGGAATGTATGAGAACTAGATTAGCTAAAATAGCCAATATGCCATCTTTAGCTTAAATTTAGCTAGAAAAATAGAAAACCCAGCATTAGTGCTCATACGCACGCTCTCAATCTACAATCTGCATGGCCAAGCACGACAAACTCCAGCTGTCACAGCCCAGCCACGCGGCCCACCATCCTATTTTCTTACTGCCCATTCTCCTCCAATCTTGAACCAGGGGTAAATCTTGAACTTAGATTTCTTGGATTCATTTGGAGTTTTGAATCCATGTTTTATTTAGTCTCTCTCTTTCTTTAGATATATTTGTTTTAATCGCTGGATCCTTTTGTTTCTTTCTTCTTTGAGTCATACTTCTTAATCAAGCGCTGTAAAATTGATCGGAAACTCTAAGACTGGAATAGTTCCGACTAGTGTTCATCTCGGGTTAGAGCTGTACAGTGAAATCTAAGATTGGGATCACCTGGCTTCTTTCTTTTTTGGGTTTTGTTTCTTAAAAGTGTACAAATTATGTCTTGTGTAGCCTTTGGATAATGTGTCGTCATTTAATGAATTTTATCAAATACTTGATTGATTTTTTTTTAAAACTTTTTTTATGTTCTTTTGATATGGCATTGAATAGAAAGGTATGCTTTATGATTGAGGTTGCACTCACAACAGATGTGGATACAACAAAGTAGCCATTTCGTTTGCATTTCAATGGTTGAATAGAAGTAGTTACAAAGTATGCAATGCAGTCTATGCCGGATATTTGAAGGTTCTCATGTCCTATATGCAAAAAACCAACAAAGTAGCCAATTCTTTTGCATTTTATGTTTGAAACTCGATTCTTATCTTCTGAAACCCAATTGTTTTAGAAAGGATGCTGCTGTTTAATTTATTTATGTTTTGCATTCCTGATTGAGAGAGTATGCTTGTTTGTGTTATGAGTAGTAGAGTCTTATTTGCACTACTTGGGATATAAGAAAACAGTGCATACTCATATCATGTTGTGTTTCCTCATATTTTTATTTGGGAGCCTTTTGAGGGGTTAAATATACTTTGCACCTCAAAATTACAATAGGTTTTGCCATATGAGGGGTAATGCCATCATTTTACCACCTTTCTTTTACTTCCAAAAAACCTATTGAAATTTACACTGTGCTCTCCAAGCTACCAAAAATGATACATTGCACACTTAAACTACCAAAACCTAACAATTTGTACCTTTTGTTAAGATCTGACCATCAAGATTGTGTCACATCACCTATTTTTCATCTATATTAATGGTTAGAATTGAAAGATGATGCAAATTGTATGTTATTTTGTAGTTGCAAAGTGTCAGTTTTGATAGTTTGGTCACAAAGTGCAAAACTGTGGCTAGTTTGGGATTGCAAAGTGTACTTTTCCCTCTGTTTAGTTAGGGCTCGTTTGTTTTCGTAGATGAGATGAGATGAGATGAGATGAGTTGAGATTAAAGTTAAAAAGTTGAATAAAGTATTGTTAAAATATATTTTTTTAATATTATTTTTATTTTGGAATTTGAAAAAGTTGAATTGTTTATTTTATTTTGTATTGGAAGTTGGGAAAGTTGTAATGATTAGATGAGATGAGATGAAATGAGATGAGATGTTTTCTAAAAACAAACGAGGCCTTAATGTTATGGTAGCAAAAACTTGAACCTCATATTTGTTTATGATAGCATGTAAATTCAGAGCCTCATTATTGCCCCACCTTTTACTTACCAAAAAACAAAAAAATTAGAACCTTGTTTTCAGATGTTCAATAATTTGTTTGTGTGATGATTATCTTTAGTAAACTCTATAATGTCTCAAATGAGAAGAAATTCATCAAGCAGCATTTTGCCTATCCTAGCTTTCTTGTCATGTACAAATCACAGTGAAATTCTTTCTTCAATAGGTTCCTATGGCGACCATAAGAAATCTGAAAATCAAGTCAGCGACTTGCAAACGAATTATTAAGGAGTTGCATTCATATGAGAAAGAGGTTGAGAGAGAAGCTGCCAAAACAGCAGACATGAAGGAAAAAGGAGCTGACCCTTATGACCTTAAGCAACAGGTGTGACAAACTAAAATCATACTTCAGAATAAATTGTATTTGCTTGGCTGCTGCTGCCTTTTCAACTAATATCGTTTCCAGAAGAGAAACTTATATCATACTTCGTAATTCATTGTTGAAAAGCCCTATTACCCAGCTGAAGGAATGAGAGTGTATTCTATTCTAATATTTCCCTCCAACTTCCTACTTAGACGCACTCTTTTGGTTGTGTTTGAACAGGAGAATGTGCTTGCTGAGTCAAGGATGATGATTCCTGATTGTCGCAAGCGCCTAGAGGCCTCATTAGCTGACCTGAAAGGAACTTTGGTATTGAGTCATTACTTTTTGGTTTGCCTTCTGAATATTACTGTTTATTGCTTTCATTCTAGGTATGTCGCCCTAGTTATATACCGGAATGCAACTCTTTGTAAGTTGTTGTATCCAAAAAGACATGCCAAGTCTTTTATGCCTTGCCCTTTTTAGGTAGAATTTGAAGACTGTTGTTGGGGGCCAGATATGAATCTTCCTCCATAGTTATGTTAAATTTTTGTAACTGTAATGGATTAATTGCGATAGGACCGATAAGTAGATTACTGACTCTTCCACCCCTTCGAGCTGTGGGTTTTGGGCACACTTATATAGAATGCGCTCTGGTAATGTGAGTGTGGGTGTTTGTTTTCTAGGCAATTAGATTATGTTTTGGCACAGGCAGGTTAAAGGTCTATCCAACAGGATCATCATAAATTTTACATGTTTCAGAATGGGGAGCTTAGAAGTGAATGATATTAGTACTGGATAAATAGGTTAATAACCCTGGCCTAACCCTCTAGTGTGGGGTTTGTAACATATCCAAATGGGCTGGACTCTAGGTTCAAAATGGAATGATTCTTTGCACTCAACAATCCTCTAGCAACAGTAGGTTAAAGGCTTCTTCTATTAGTCAACTAATGATACACTTGTGATAGCTTTTGATTGTATGGAACTAAAAAAAATCAAGCTTTTATGGATTATGACCAATTTGTTTCGTAATTTTGGTGACCTGACCTTCACATTGAGCAACCTTAATGGGCGCTCACATTTAGTAACAAGGAAAGTATCTTGTCCAAAGTGGAGTCGTCTCCAAAATATGGAACATTAAGTAAAAAGAATATGGGGCTATTGTTTTTATAAACTACATTTTGCTAAATGTGATATTAAATTTCAGGCTGAGCTTGAGGAGTCGAACCAAAAGGATGCCCCAGAAATACTGGAAGCACAAAGCACCCTAGCGGAGGTTGAGCAGTTGTTTCACACAACTGAAGCTTAATGTTGTTGGGGGCTTTCATCGGTAGTGGCAGTCAGTGAAGGGGTTGCGTTTGTTTTCGTTTTAAACCTGGCTACCTGGAACTATTTGTTTGTTTGTGTGATGTTAATTTTAGATATCAATACACTGTTTTACTTAATACTAAGAGCACTTTCATTGGATTATGCAAATGCAAAGTCATAATTTGCATAATATCACCTGATTTTGCATTTGGCTATTTCACTCAAAACTTATTCTCCCATTGGATTATCTATCGATTAGCTAAAATAATAATAAAATATTATTAACTTAATAGTAATATTTTTTTATAATTTATTTTTGTCATACTTTATGATTTGACCAATCATATATTAATTAATAATCAAATTATAATTAACATATGATTGGTAGAGAAACTGTAAAAATCTTAACAAAACAACTCTTCTACACCAGAGAATAAAATTATAACATCTAATTGCACCAATAAGTAAAACACTGCATCATTCCATAATTCACAACATCATTCTACAATTAAAATATTGTCAAACAATTTCACAACAGTAACAATAGGTGATTAAAACACTCGGATGAGCAGTGTTACAATTTCACAATTCACAGTAGTGTTAAAATTTGGAAGGATCTTGTTGCCTGTGTTTATATGAAGGAAGAACCTCTTGGGGTTGAGCCTCATCAAGTGTTTCCTAATCAGGAACATCTGCCCCTCTTGAGATCTTTGCATCAAATTCACTTTAAATGATTGATTCAATTAAATATTGAGCGATTTAATCTTTTTATAGGTTAGAGAAGTGCAATCAAATATGAGACAAAGACCAGGTTGTATTTTGTGTGGCCTATGAAATCATGCCATTAAACTAAGTACCAAAGTCATAAAACTAGAGTAATCAATGCTAAGCTCATCCAAACTTTCATGCATCCTCACCTCCCCTCTATCGTGACAAGCCCCAAAGAGAGTCATTCTTTCAACAAGTTTAATAATCAATCCACAAAATAGTCACATTCTTTGTAGCTCATATGCAGTGAATTATACTAGTACATAGGGGTGAATTCGGTCCATAGGGAGTTTTATGGACCATACTAGACCCTTTCGGTCTAGGATTTTCCCACCCTGGACCGGACCGAGTAGTCCATAGGATCGGTCCCCTTCAGTCACGGTCGGTCTGGGCCCTATCCAAAATGGGCCAATCAGCCCAATGACCTACTCAGCTACTCTTGTGTTTTTCGGTCCACTTTCCAATTTTAAGCTAAAAAATACTCAAAAAAACTTGATATGAAAAAAAATAATGATAAAAGAAAAATAATCTATATAAAAAAATAGATATAAAGAAATTTTAAAAAATACCCAATTAGGAATCATCCAAATTTCAAACTCCAAATAAAGAAAGGAAAGCAAAAAAACAAAACAAAGGCACCTAGCTATAAGTTATAACACAAACTCCAATTCTCCAACTCTAAGAGTCGAAATAAATGAAAAAAAAGTTAAAAAACCAAATATATATATATATATATATATATATATATATAAGTTATTACAAATTACAATCCAAGCACTCTCTAAGATACTGCAATGTCCACATGCTGGACATGAAATTATCAAACCACATGACAGAGATACATAGTGTTTAATAAACATGTTTTTCTGGAAAAGAAAAGAAAACATGACAACTTGTGTCCACCACCAGCAGCTTGTGCACCAAACAGGAGAATAACAAATTGTGTCTAGCAGCAGCTTCAGCTTGTGCACCAAACTTTGTGCACCAAACTTTGAGTTGAGACAAGAAAACAGACTGTCAAACAGTCAAATATGCACAACTTTCATCACACTAAGAGCAAGGAATCGGATCATCATCAAACAATTAAGCCTTTTTTGATACTTACATTGACACAAAGCAATAAAAAGCAATAAAAGCAATTACTCTAATTAACCATACAAAAGTAATGAAAAACAGTTATTCACATCTAATTAACCATACAAAAGCAATAAAAGAAATTATTCTAAGAAAGTTGGAGTATAAAATGAATTGCTTGAATAAAAATTCAGAACAAGTTCTATACGATAAAGAACACCAAAACAAACTGAAAATCGAAAACTGAAAACTAACAAGCTAAAACAGATTCACCTCATTAACTTGCATTGGTTGTAGACATTGTATTTGACGTCTCCATAAAATTTTTACCCTCTCGAACAAGTTCTATACAATAAAGAAACCAAACAAATTATATAAATTTACATTTTTTTTTAATTAAAGAGAATGTAGTCACATGTCCAATAGTGACCCTTGCCCGAATTTATTAATGAATCCTCACTTGTGGCGGAGGAAAACCGTGGTAACATATAGTATTATAGATCATAAAAATTATAAAATGAAGTGAATAAGAAACATACCCAACTGCCTCTCAAAATCCTCCACGTCATCCATTAAAGTCCTAAGGATGATTGAAGTAGAAGAAGAATGAAGCCAATTATGTGTACAAATGAGACCCTCAACCATCATTGAAGATAAATTATTTCGAAAAGAATTAAGGACACGACCCGCCATGCTAAATGTAGTTTTAGAGGCCACTGTAAATACCGATATTGCAAATACATTGCGTGTAACTTTTGAAAGCACGCGATATATAACTGAATTTACTTTCCACCAAATAAGAAAGTCAAAACTTGCAAATGCCTTCTCACAACTTTTATCTAGGCATTTATCAACCTCACTCTTGCTTTCTAAAGAGTTTTCTGACTATAACCGTTGCTTAAATAGGGTCATTTTTTCTGCCGTCCTATGCTTAACTCTACTACCATCTGTAGTATTTATTTCTTCACATGGAGAACTTGTGCGCCGCTGTTGTAGATCAGAATTGTTGTCTTCCTCATTATCATTGTATGCCTCATACATGCGAGTTAAAGCATTTTTTACCTTCCAACTCAAATCAACTACTTTTGTGGGATCATTGGCATACACCCTTCCAATGCAAAGTCAAGATATTGCATCTTGTACCGAGGATCAAGAATAATCCCAACAAACAGCAACATATTCATATTATCCAACTTGTCCCAATATTTGTCAAGATTTTTCGTCATATTTGTGGTCATTAATCCCACTATAGGTCTTTCTTCTTCATACTCCAAGTCAATCACATCGGCTATTGTAACTAACTCCAGAAAAAAGGAATTGCAAGTTACATATTGACCCCCCGAAAAATGTAAAATTGCATCATGAAATAGTTGAAGAAACTTTACAAAAAACCTTACATTTTTCCAATCGTTATTATTGGGAGGCCCTAGCTTTTTTTACGTTCTCCTATTCACCACATCATTGTCATCATCATCTCCAATACTAGTAAGGAATTCCGAATCTTCTTCTTCTAACCGTTCAAAAATTTTTCAAAATTTTAAAGTCCCCTCCAGCATAAGATAGGTGGAGTTCCACCTAGTCGGTACATCTAACAAATGCCACTTTTGCATGCAATCTCTTCCAGCCCAACACATTTTTTAAATGTACTATACCTTTGAGGTGAGGACTTAACATATTTCACAACACCTCTCACATTCACAATAGACTCATCAAATTCCATCAACCCCTCACGGATGATTAAGTTTAAAATGTGGGCAAAATATTGAACATGCAAGAATTCATGGTCCAAAACAGTGTGCCTCCTATACTTGGTTTTTTTTTCTTCAAATAAGAAACTGCTTTGTTATTAGAACTTACATTATCAAGTGTGATTGTAAGTACTTTCGGTCGCTCCCAGTCATGCAAACACATCTCTATGACCCTACCAAATGTATCACCCTTGTGATTCTCAACCAAACAAAAAGAAAGAATTTTCTTGTATAGATTCCAAGTATCATCAATAAAGTATGCAGTGAGACACATATAGTTGAGATTTTGCACAGATGTCCATGTATCCATAGTGAGAAAAATTTGTTGCCCTTGAAGAGCACTTCTCAACTTATTTTTTCCTCTCATATACATACTAAAACAATCATTCGCAACCGTAACACGAGATGAAATCCCTACCCACTTAGGGCAAAGAACAAGCATAAACTTCTTGAAACCCTCTCCTTCAACGAACCTAAAGGGCAACTCATCTAAAATAATCATATATGCTAAAGTTTGTCTGCAAGCCTCAATACTAAATGCTATGGGCACAAATCCCCTACTACCACTTTCTCCACCCACCTTCCAACCGAGAGTAGTTTGAAACCACTGGTCTTCATATCACATGCATACGAAGCACCACAGCAATTACATGCAGCCTTACTTGGATCACCTTTTGGTATTATTGTAAAGTGATCTCAAACCATTGACCTAGGCCTACCACTAACACTCGGTTTAGTACTAGTACTTACATTGGGTGGGAGTGGAGGAATGTCTTGCCCATGTGTAGGCTGTGTTGATTCTACATCATCTGTAGTAGAGTCTTGTTCCCTTAATTCTAGAATAGGGTTCATCTAGAAAAATAATCAATCAACATTTAGATTTAAAAAAAAAAAAAATTAGAATAGCAACAACTGATTTTGAATAATAGATATAGTGATCAAGCATGATTAAAGTGAGATGCCAAAACTATTAAAGTGAGATATAGTGATCAAGCATGATTTTGAATAATAGATCATAGATATAGTGATCAAGTTGAGCATCAAGTATTTATTTTGATATTTTTCTTCCATATTTTAATGTCCAAATATGCACAATGTTAATAACTACTTTCTTAAAGTATCAAAAAAATTGCTTTATTAATATACAATGCAATGCATATCATATCATAGCTACTAGGTTGAGCAAAGTGATTAGGTTGGAAAGATGATGCATGCATGCTGAAAATTAGCTAGAGAGACAACCCTCATGAGATGTAATATATAGCCTCTACTAGTTAGTGATCATAAACACAAGTCAAATACATACAAATTCATCCGTACACATCCTTAATGGACCCTATTTTTTACATTTATCTCCGTATATTTCCATTCGTACAAATTCAAAACTAAAACTAAAACTAAATCTAAAACTAAAACTTACAAAAAAAAAATGGAACAGAAAAATTAGATGGATTTCAACATGGAATTCAACACAAGAAAAAGAAAAATTACATAAGAAAATAATAAAATCAACATGGATTTCAACACCAAAATGAATTCCCAAAAAATAAAACACAATCAAATGACAGAGAGTATCATGCCGAGGATGAGAGAGAAATAGAGAAACAGAGAA
Organism: Juglans microcarpa x Juglans regia; assembly: GCF_004785595.1. Taxonomy (NCBI): domain Eukaryota; kingdom Viridiplantae; phylum Streptophyta; class Magnoliopsida; order Fagales; family Juglandaceae; genus Juglans; species Juglans microcarpa x Juglans regia. The sequence continues at coordinate 9,931,675 of NC_054604.1, forward strand.
AGTGTGACGGAGGGGCTAGAGAGGGGAGGGGATGCGACAGATTGCTGCTGGAGGGGGGGGGTTGAGAAATCACGGGGGTGAATAACGCCGTTTGGATTGAAATTGGATCAAAACGACACTGTTTAGATCCAATTTTGTACTAAACGATGTCGTTTCTTATTTGGCACATTATGTGTGTTTTTAACTTGTGATTCTTTTATCTTTTTGGCGCATAAATTAATTTAAAAAATTATTTAAATTAATAAAATTTAAATTAAGTAAACTATTTAATTTGGATTATTTAATTAACTCATTAAAAAAATTAATTATAATTATATTTATGATGTTAATTCCTAATTTGTTACTTAGAGTATATAAATGTATTCCGAATCTATGATAATTATCAATATATTAAATTTTTAAGTTTTTATATTTTGTATATGATTAATAAATCATTGTATTAGGTATTTTGCAAAAAGTTATATAATAAATTAGAATTGTAATACTAAATAACTATAAACTATACCAATACTAATAATAATACTAATACTATATACTATACTAATAGTGATATTAATACTATATATAGTTATAGTAATATTAATACTAACATATTAAGTTAACTATGCTATTATACATATAAATGCTATAACTCTTATAATATATTAATATATACTAATACTATATATTATATTATTATAGTGTTACTACTACATATAGTGTATATATATATATATATATATATATTATAATTCAAGTGTGATACTAATATTATATGTTATACATTATGGAATATATATTATATTATATATTATATAATAATACATTGATACTAAATTATTACTAATCTATATACTATACTAATAGTGATATTAATACTATATAATAATATATGGTTATAGTGATATAGTCATAGTGATGTTAATACTATATATAGTTTTAGTGATTTAGTTATAATGAATCAGTGATTAGTATAAGTTATAACTATATAATAGTATTAGTATTAGTATAACTATATAATAGTATTAGTATAAATATTAGTTAAGGTTATATTGAGCTATATATAACTTTTTACATTTTGTATATGAAGCAATAAACATAAATAATTTAATTATCCATATATCTATACATGCTTTATATTTACTTGTAACTTAGGTCATAGTCTCGTAGTCGCATAGATGTAGATGTTAGTAATTAGTTAATGGTGAATTGGTGATAGGTTAATTAATTGATATCATACATTAGTTAATTACAATTTACAATAATATTTTTAATTGCTTTATATTTACTTACAACTTAGGTATTTTACAAAAACCTTATCTAATAACTTTAATTAGATCATAGATGTATATGTTAGTAATTAGTTAATGATGAATTGGTGATAGGTTATTAGGTTAATTGCTAATATACAATTAATAGAATACTAATTTGTAATTATATATTTAAAATTTTATATTGTAAATGGGGTTAGGTTAGATGAAAATTACATAATTTATTATATAATTATTATATAAAATAATATATATAAAAAATAAAAGAACTAATTTCCTACTCGGTCAGTTCGGTCTGGTCCAGTACGAGAAACCCCCACCCTGGGACTGAACCGAAGATCGAAACTTTGAATTCCCTGGACCGAAACCGACCAGTGTTATTTTCGGTCTAGACCGACTTTCTTTCACCCCTACTAGTACAGGTGAACATAAAAATGTAGATCATTTAAAATTCTACAGAGTTCATGACTGAATTTTTTTTAAAAAAACAAAAATCTAAGAGATTCGAAAAAAATTATGAACAACTATGTGGCAACAAAAATCAATCTGTGCATGGAGTTGACAAGAAGAAGACAATCCAACAAAAGGGTATGATAATTATACACTTTATACTCCAGAGATCAAAGCAAAATAATCGAAATCAGGCCAAACAAACAAGTTTCACAGCCAATACAGGCATCCATTATAGCCGGATCGTAAAGCATTCGACTCAAAACCCCATTACACGAAGAAGCTGAAATCAACAAATCCATGCAGTCTAGGATTCCCAACACCGTAACATGTCAAAGAACAAAAACACAACAAAAGAGAAATGCTTACAAAGGTCGAAGAGAGGAGGTGTGACAGAGAAGTAATAAACTAGCAAAGGTGGAGGATTGGTATGAACAAGGAATTATACCATATTGTAGAGAAACATTATTTTCTAATTCATGATGCAAAGGTGGAAGATTCTCTCTCTCTCTCTCTCTCTCTCTCCACTTTTCACAAATGAAGATGAGAAAATTCCTCAATCCTAGATCCTTTGCGAAAACATTTGAGACATAAACCAAAATGAAAATAAAAAATTAAACGTCAATAAATTCATGTAAATCTTGAGTTAAAACTACCAAAGAAAACAAAAGTTCTAATTTTTATAGAAGAGCAGAGCCATGAGAGATTGACCCAACGAAGGCCTGTTGTTTTTGCGATGAAGGTTTGTTTAAAACTCAGACAGAGGTTTTTCTCATTTTTTGTGCAAAGGGCGGGAGAGAAAAGACACGAGGGCTTTAAGACGGGAGAGAAAAGGCATGATAATGAAACCCTAGCAGAAGAGAAAAGGCACGAGGGGAAAAAGGAGAGATAATTCCCGCGGGAGGAAGAAACCGAGGGGAAAAAAAAGGAGTTTGGTAGACATAGAGGAAAAATCGAGGGAAGCGAGAGACTGTTTTTGGAGGAAGAAAGATTTTTTTATTCGTTTTGGTCGAGCTACAGTTACAATCAAATATGACCGAATGACGTAATTTACTGTAGTTAAAAGTCATCTTATTTTAAACTTGGATAATCCAATGAGCCTATTTTTCAGCTCTATTTGCCAAACACCTTGATTTATTTTCATTTGCACAATCCAATACCAATGCTCTAAGAAAGCCTTAAAAATTCTTAGAACACATGGACAAAGCATCACATCTTTTTAAATTATTTTTGTCTGATTTATATAATATATATAATAAAAGTAATAACAAATATTATGTCTCTCCCAAAACTCTATAAGTTTTGCAAATCCACGTGTTTGGCATTCAAACTAATGGCCATTTCCAAAATATAGAATCATAGATGAGACAGATGAGGCATCATCCTGGCATGGAGGCTCGCTTGAAGTTGGGATTGAGTTGTACTGGCTTGCTATCTCAAGAATTGCATGAGTGTTGTATTGACTTGCCATCTCATGTTAAGAAAGCTTGAATCACTTACTCAACAAATTGTGCAAATCCAAATGGGATTTCCACACGAGCAAGCGACATTAATTGGCTGTTTTAAGGAAGAAAAGTATAGCAGTCTCAGTTAATTTGCTGTTTGAAGATGGTGAAGAAGCAGAAAAGCACTTGGATCATTTGGCTTTTAAATTTGGATTAATATGAACAAAGCTGTTTTGTAGCGGTCCATCCGAAGGTAAGACTTTAACGGCTTCCAATAATACTCCGTCACGTCAAGAATTTCATAAAAATTACTATAAGCTCATTACACTGGATAATGACATCTTCCCATCACCTCCATTTAGAAATCAATTCGAAGAGAGAACTATCCAACACTGAAAACCAAACCTAAATAAATTGCAAAAGTAGCGTTTGACCCCATTGATTTCGGATCCTCTTTCCTTTTATCTTATATTTTTCTTTGTCCATTTCCTAGCCCCAAAATCTCAAGCAAAAACCAAAGAGAGGACATATTACATATATAATTCCAGATAATGCAATTTACTTTATTCTGAACTAACCCTTCTTTTTAATTTATTCACAGAAGCGTGTCAAAACTTCCTGCCTACTCTCTCTTCTTCTTCGAAAAATATTACGTATTTGTTTTGAAGTTGTTTGCCTTTTTGAACTGAAGCTTTTTTTCGATTCAGTTTGATTGTCTCCTTTCAGCTCGAAATTGGATTACTTGGGGAGAAGGGGGTCGTAGAGACCGTGCCGGAGAAGGTGGCCGTAGAGGCCGCATTGGAGAAGGTGAGCAGATCGGAAAGGAGAAGATTTTTCACTTGGGGAGATCTCGGTCGAAGAAGGAGACGAGGAGACTTCGATTTGAGGAAGGGTTTTTTGCTTGGATTTTTTACTTATCACTTGTAGACAGATCCATGGAATGAGAAATGGAGGAGCGATGTGGCAACATTTCATTGGAGGGCTATTACTTGAGCTTCAACGGACTAACTGCTTTGAAGATTTTCTCTAATATGAAATATGATATAATTATATTGTTGAACCCAAGGTTTCAAGCCTTATATAATTACATATCTACATTTGATTTTGATGATAACAAATAAATTCAAGTATAAAGGAATCTCAAACTCAAATTGTCTACACAATGAAACCAAGCACATCAATGAACCAAGCATGAGCAAGAAAGGGAACAAGTTAACAAATAAAGCTCTTAGAGTAATTTTGTACATCTCTTGATAAAATCCGAAATTAGATTAAGGTTCAAAATTAATATTTTCTCATAAAACATCAAATTTCAATTTCCACATGTGCATGACGTCTTTAAAAATTAAAAGTTTGAAATTTGAATTTTTAAAAAATGATTGATTGTCATCGTTCACATGTGCATGACATGATTAAAAGTTTGAATTTTAAAAATTTGAATTTTAAAAATTTGAAAGATGACTGGTTGTCATATTTCACATGTTTATGTTTTGTTTGAAACTTTTCAAAAGAGAAACTTTGATTTGAATATTTTGAAAAGTGAATGATGTTGTCTTTAACAATTTTAAGAAGAAGAAACTTTGACTTGAAAGTTTTGAAAAGTGAATGACTTTGACAATTTCAAGAAAATAAAATTTTGATTTGTAAAATTTGAAAAGTAAATGATGTTGTCTTTAACATGTGAATTTTTTAAATTTGAAAATGAAGTCTCATATGCCTATAAATAACTCATTTGAAATCTTCAAATCATATACAAAAACATTATTGTTTTTATTCAATAATATTCATTCATTTTGAGCCTTAACCCTCATTCAAAACTTCCAATCTTTCTTTTCTAAGCAATGAGGCTTAACCCTTATTCATTTTGAGAGAGATATAATTTGTATTGTATTATTTTTATTTCACTCATTGAAGAGTGTTTTCTGATAACTTACCCACTATCAGCTCTTGTATCAGTAAAAATGTGTGTATAACCCTTGTACGTGTAGAAGGTGTTCTACATAGGGAATAAACGTTGAATTACCACGTGTATGACAGTTGCAAGTGTAGAAGGTGTTATGCACAGGGAATAAACGTTGAATTACCACGTGTAAGGCAGTTGCAAGTGTAGAAGGTGTTATACACAGGGAATAAACGTTGAATCACCACGTGTAAGGTGATTACAAGTGTAGAGGGTGTTCTACACGAATTTTTTGTAGCGGTACTGCTCAATGGTGAAATAGGTTTCTATCTCCACCTGAAGGAGATTGGATAATGAATTTGAGAATTTTCAAGGGGCAGCTTGAGGCGAGGACGTAGGCTGTGAGACTGAACTTCGTTAAAATACTTTGTTTGCTTTCTCTTATTCTTACTCTTTTTGTTTACTACTGCTTCGTATTTTGTTCATATTTTATATTGTGTATTTAATTTATAATTGCATATTTTTAAATACAACCCAATTCATTATCTTCTGTGTTAGTCATATGGGCAACAATTTGTATTAGAGTAAAGGCTCAGGTTAGCTACTTTTTGAGTTAAGATCTTATGGCTAACATTGCAGCTACATTTAGTGAAGGCCAATCTAGCAGTTGGCCTCCACTATTTTGCAGAGATAATTACATATTCTGGAAAACTAGAATGAGATTTTTCTTTCAATCTCAAGATCGAGAAATTTGGAGACATGTTATAAATGGACCTTATATCCCAACAAAAATTGTTGATGGAGTAAGGGTCAAAAAGGAAGAAGAAGAACTCAATCGTGAAGACGTTAGAATTATAACATTGAATTCAACTGCTATGAATCTCCTATATAATGCTCTCAATGAGAATGAGTTCAATAAAATAATGACTTGCAAGACAGCAAAGGAAATTTGGGATAGACTTTTGCTACACAACCTCTACCACACTCCACATTTTTTTAAATTTTTAAATTTTTTTTGAGTTTATTTTTTTTAAATTATTTCAAATTTTCTATTCATTATTCATATAATAAATATTTGATAAAAGAAAAAAAATAATAAAAATTAAAAAAATGTGGAGTGTAGAGTGTGAGGAGGTTGTGAAGATTTATTCTTTGGGATAACTTGGAAGTTACTTATGAAGGAACTTTGCAAGTCAAGAAATCAAAAATTTATATTCTTGCTCATGAATATGAAATGTTTAAAATGAATTGAAAAAGACAGTAGTTCTACCCAACACAACACCTAGAGGGGGGTGAATAGGTGTAGTTCGATTTTTCTGGTCTGATAAAAAATATTGACAAGCAAGCAATTAAAAAATGAAACAAATCACACAAATAATCAACACTGAGATTTGGTTACGAAGTGGAAACTCATTTGAAGAACCTCTTCGAATATAAAACCACTCCGGGTGTAAAACACCACCTCAAATCCACTATAAAAATTTTAATTGTTACAACCAATTTAAAGACACTCACAAAACCTTTGAAGCTCCTAAACTTGGCCTGTAACACCACGAGTGAGCCACTCGATCTCTACATGCATGTAATGTCGGAACTCCGACCTTTCTATAGCATCCCACGAGAACCTCTCGATGTCTACAGCAACAACAGCTCCAGAAACCTTCTAGCCAATGAACATGTCCACTCCAATGGACTCAACTGTGTTTAGATCTAGAGTGTGATTTGGTGGAGATATATTTTCCAAGAGATTCAACTTTGAATGTGAGGAAAAGTTTCTCTTAAATGCTCTTGGAAATGGGGCTATGTTTTAGCTCTGATTTGCCACACAAAGGAAAAAAATGAAAAGTTCCCTTTTATACTTCCTGAGAAAGAGGTGCTCAAACCTAGGGAAAAATTAGACTTTTAGAACATTGGCTCGAGCGAAGTGTTGAGCCATGTCAAGCGAACTCTTTGACTTGAAATTCGCTCGAGCGAAGTGTCGAGCCATGGCAAGCGAACTCTCTGACTTGAATGTAGCTCAAGTGAAGTGTCGAGCCATGTCGAGCAAATTTTCTGATTTGAATTTCGCTCGAGTGAAGTGTCGAGCCATGTTAAGTGACCTTTCTGACTTGAATGTAGCTCGAGCGGTGTGTTGAGCCATGTCAAGCGAACTTAGCTCGAGCGCTGTGTCAAACCATGTCAAGCCACCTTCCTGCACACTTCATGTATGTGTTATGCTTGAGCCAGTTGAGCTCACTTGACCTCCTTTTCACTAAGACACACTTCAACACTTGTTACAACACAATTTTATAAAGATTTTTACAAGAATATGCCAACACACTCATTTTTACATTAACATGAAGGATGATAAATCTATTTCTATTATATGCACTCGTTTTACTAACATTATAAACAGCTTGACAGCTCTTGGAAATGTTTATTCTAGCTTGGAGATAGTAAGAAAAAATCTCAACTCTCTGCCGAAATGCTGGGAATCAAAAGTGACGGCGATTCTTGAAGCTAGAGACCTCAAGAAACTTGAAATAAATGAATTCATCGGGTCACTTACCACCCATGAGTACACATTGAAAAGATGAGAAGAAGAAGGAAAGTCAAAGAAGAGTTTGGTACTTAAAGTTGTTCCCCATGAAAGCGAAAGTGATGAAGATGAGGAAACTGATGACAAGGATGAAAAACTTATGATGAAAACAAAGAGAATTAAGAGATTCTTAAAAAGAAATAAAGCTCATTCAAGGAAATCCTCCAAAACGCTTTCCAAGAAAGATACATGTAAATATGATTCTTTAACTTGTTACAAATGTAATAAGTTAGGACATATCAAGGCAAATTGTCCTCTGCTAAAGAAAGATTGAAGAAAGGGCAAGAAAGTAATGAAAGCTACATGTAATGATGATTCAAGTAACTCAGACAACGAAGCAAGCAATGGAGAATTTGTAAATTTTTGTCTTATGGCTAAAGACGGCATTGAGGTAATAAATCTTGATAATATTAAAATCCTTCATATAAGGAATTGCAAGATGTCTTATAAGAGATATAAGAGGAACTTGAGAAATTGGGTATCAAATATACTACTTTGAAAAAGAAAAATTCTTCTTTGACAAATGAAATTCATATTTTAAGAAAAGAAAACATCATTTCGAAAGATGAAAATCATGAGTTAAAAAAGAAAGTGACTGATTTATAAAAAATTGTTGAAAAATTTACAAATGGGAAAAGAAATTTTGAAAAACTTCTTTGTCGTCAAAGATGTGTTTTTGACAAGACAGACTTGGGATACATGTTAAAACAAAAATACAAGCCTTATAAGAACTTCTTTGATAATCCTTCTAAATCAAAGTCCAATATTCAAAATTCTTTTGATAAAAGAAATTTTTTCAAAGAAAGATACTATTACAATCACTTAAGTTCTTCATATCTATCACATGTTACTTGCAATTTTTGTAATAGAAATGGTCATAATTATTATGCTTGTCCCATTAGAAGAAAACACAAAATGACTATTAAGGTTATATGGATACCTAAAAATCTTGTTTCTTCTAATATTAATAAATGAAGGACCCAAAGAATTTGGGTACCAAGAAAAACCTTTTTAATTGTTTTTGTAGGTATGCATGAAGTCCTCCATAAGGAAAAGCAAATGATTTTTAAAAAGTGTATGTTCAAGACACATGACAGGAAACAAGACTAAGGTCATTGATCTTACATATAAAGAAGTAGGACATGTGACATTTGGAGACAACTCGAAAAGGAAGATCATGAGAATAGGTAAAATTGTATTCAATGAATCTAATCCTCTACTCACCAAGAAATCTATTGATGAAGAAACATAAGGTATAAATAAACCGGATAGTCTCAATCTCATTAAAGAGAGCACAATAAAGGAAGTCCAACGTGGAGACATCAGGAAAGATCATCCAGCGAAACAAATTCTAGGAGAACCTTCACGGGATATTTATGTGAATGATATAATATTTGGTACTACTAATGAAAATGTGTCAAATTTTTGTTAAGAGTATGCAAGAAGAATTTGAAATGAGCATGACGAGAGAACTTAACTTCTTACTCGGATTGAAAATCAAGTATGAAGGAAATTGGAACAACAATGAGCCCATCCACCAAATTTGATAAAGACGAAAGTGGTAAACCAGTTGATTCAAAGGTATATCGAGGTATGATTGGTAGTCTATTATATTTGATAGCCAGTAGACTAGATATTATGTTTAGTGTATGCTTATGTGCACGTTTTCAATCATTTTCAAAAGAATCTCATTTGATTGCAGATAAGTGCGTTCTTAGATATCTTGCTGGTACAATTGACCTATGATTATAGTATCCTAAGTACACTTATTTCAATCTAATCAGCTACTCAGATGCATATTAGATATCATTTTCTTCGAAATCATGTGCAGAAGGGCGATATTATACTAGAATTCACAAGCACACATGATCAGTTGGTAGACATTTTCACAAAATCTCTGCCAGAAGATTGATTATGTATGATTAGAAGAGAAATATGAATGATGCATGCCATGAATATCTGTTAGACTTTTTTATTTTATTATCTCAAACGGCTTACAAAAACTTGAGACTTTTAGCTTCGTTTTTCAAACGCTCTTGTTCTTCATATATCAATATGTTATCCTTATTTAAAGGAGTAGGAAGTCGAAATGAAAAGACAATTAAGGATTTTAAATCTTTATTCTTATGCTTTAAGTCTCCTATTTTTTTGTTAGACTCATGAACAAGTCGTTGAAGTTCATAAATCTTCTCGTTAAACTTTTCAACCTCACGAGTTCTGGACTGCAACTGCCGGGAAAACGTGACAATGGATGATAAGTATTGAGTACCGAGACTCATAAGTCCATAAATGGCGTCATCATCTGACTTGTTAGTTAGATCATTCTCATTCTGCATCATGACACTTATGGTAGATGCAGAAATAACTAGTGGCTGAGGTGCAGAATACCTCATATAGTGAACAAGGGGATTGTTGGAAGAGGATTACTAAGCCATTAAAAAAAAAGGGAAAAAGTTTAGAGAGTGAGAATGCAAATGGATTACAGAGAACAAATAAGATTTGATGCGAATTAGATGAAACTCAAGACTGACTTTATAGAGATGAAAATGAGAACAAGACAAGTTATCAATTCTTCAAAACTTATTTAGTCAAGATTACAAGATATGCTGGATACATATTTTATTTTGCTAAGCCAGCAAGATAAACTGCAGACTGTCCCTATTTTTCTCGTAAACGTTGAACCTCTGCTATTAACTGCTAATGTTGACTTTGTATTTATACTCTCTGTTCTAGCTCCTCTATTCGTGGTTGTAGGTCATGGTTGTGTCAGTCCACAAATTTCTTCAACTCCTTGTTTTCTTGTTTTAATCTTTTATTAGCAAGCATTTGATGCAATTCAGATATTTGATTGTTAAACCGATCAACCTCACTCACCCTTACCAGTAACCTCTAAGACATGGTGGTAATAGAGGTAGTATATTGAACACTGAGCATTCTTGATCTTGCAACAATCTCAGCATCAGTTCTACTAGAAAAATGCATCTATGCTCCTATCATGGTGTTGACGGCCTTAACAGAGAAAATTAGTGATTGAATCGTAAATGGTTATTGATTCAAATCTGGAACATTATTAGAAGAATGTTGCTCGGCCATGCTATCGTTTTGGATAAATAAGAAACTAGGCCAATGAGCAATATGAGAGATTTTTCTGTGAGTATTCGAAGGGTGAAAATTATCTTTTTAAATAGAAACTCAGAGCATTCAAATCTCTGCAAAAGTTGATAGATTTAATCCAAGCAGGACTCGGGTGGGGCTCGAGGCAGCACTTGTCAGGACCTGGGCGGCTCCAAGTTTTGCAGCACTTGTCGGGACGCGGGCGGCTCCAATTATTTAACTCTCCACAGTTTTTACAAACGCACCATTTTCATCAGTTTATTGACATTGCTTACTGCAGTTCCTTTTTAATGATGCCAAAAGGGTGAGAAGTTTTAGACTAGAACATTAACATGTTCTTTCAAACGCTTTACCTATTAAGCTTGTTATATATATTTGGAATTATGCCTATCTATTGCTTGAAAAACTAACGCACATTCTCAAGGGGAGCTTAAGTATTGCTACAGACCACAGAGTTCTACTAAATATTTGTCATCATCAAAAATGGGGAGATTGTTGAATCCAAGGTTTCAAGCCTCATATAATTACATATCTACATATGGATTTTGATGATAACAAATGAATTCAAGCATAAAGGAATTTCAAGCTCAAGTTGTCCACAAAATGAAGCTAATCACATCAATGAACCAAGCATGAGCAAGAAAGGGAACAAATTTATAAATAAAACTCTTAGAGTAATTTTATACATCTCTTAATAAAATTGGAAATTAGATTAAAGCTCAAAATTAATCTTTTCTCATAAAGCATCAAATTGCATTTTCCACATGTGCATGACATATTTAAAAATTAAAAGTTTAAAATTTGAAATTTTAAAAGATGATTGATTGTCATCGTTCATATGTGCATGACATGATTAAAAGTTTAAATTTTGAAAATTTGAAAGATGATTGATTATCATCTTTCACATATGCATGTTTTGTTTGAAACTTTTCAAAAGTAAAACTTTAATTTGAATATTTTGAAAAGTGAATGATGTTGTCTTTGACAATTTCAAGAAAGTAAAATTTTGATTTGAAAATTTTGAAAGGTGAATGATTTTATCTTTGACAATTGTGAAAAGTAAAACTTTGATTTGAATATTTTGAAAAGTGAATGATGTTGTCTTTGACAATTTTAAGAAGGAGAAACTTTGATTTGAAAATTTTGAAAAATGAATGATGTTGTTTTTGACACGTGAATCTTTTTAAATTTGAAAATGAAGTCTTATATGCTTATAAATAGCTCATTTGAGATCTTCAAATCATAAACAACAACAAGAGCATACAACATTCATTCAAAACTTTTAATCTCTTTTCTCTAAGTATTGAGTTTTAACCTTTATTCATTTTGGGAGAAATATAGTTTGTGCTGTATTATTTTTATTTCACTCATTGAGGAGTGTTTTCTGATAACCTTCCCACTATATATCAGCTTTTGTATCAATAAAAGGGTGTGTATAACCCTTGTACGTATAGAATGTGTTCTACATGGGGAATAGAAATTGAATCACCACGTGTAAAGTGATTGCAAGTGTAGAAGATGTTCTATATAAGGAATAAATGTTGAATCACCACGTGTAAAATAATTACAAGTATAGAGGGTGTTTTACATGGATTTTTTGTAGCGGTACTACTCAAAGATATAATAGGTTTCTATCTCTACTTGAAAGAGATTGGATAGTGAATTTAGAAATCCTCAATGGGTGACTTGAGGCGAGGATGCAGGCAGTGGGGCTGAATCTCGTTAAAATACTGAGTTTGCTTTCTCTTACCCTACTCTTTTTATTTACTGTTGTTTCGTATTTTGTTCATATTTTATATTATGTATTTAATTTATAATTCTGGATTTTTAAATACAATCCAATTCACCCCTCTCTTGTGTTAGTCATTCAGGCAATGTATATAAAATTGTATACGGAGAGATATTGCAAATATCATTAGACATGAGAATAGTGCAAATTCATTGATATGTAGAAGAAATATTTGAAATGAATAAAAAATATTAAAAGAATATTTAAATGATATATAACTTATTGTAAATCAACTAATATAATTGTGTTACTTCATTAAAAAATAATTACAATTTTACATTATCTTTTATTTTGAATAAACTTATAACATAATTCTTGATTAATGTAATTAAGTTTATAATTTTAATTCTCTAACCTACTAGGCTTTTTTCTAAGGTCTTTTGGTTACCAATATTCATTTTATTACATATAATTATTATAATTTTTCTAAATTTTTATACAAAATATAACAAGTAAATCAATATTTTTAAATTTTTAAATAAAAATGGTATTAAAAAATTTTATTATAATAATATTTTATTTAATTTTTAATTTTTATATTATTTTATTTATGTAAAGTAAACGAGACCTAAGTTTTCGCATCCGCGTGTTTATTCCTACGGGGCACATGTAAACAAAATTCAAGGAAAAAGTAAAAGGAAAGGCACGACTAACAATGCTTAATAGTGACAAAAAAAAAAAAAGAAAAAATATGACCGATGAAGTGCACCATGTGACACTTTTGTTTTTGTTTTTTTATTTTATTTTTTTATTATCGATGCACATAGCACCATCCCTAAAACAAAAGAAAATGCTAATAAAACAGAACAAAGGACACACAAAACAAAAAAATCCCAAATTCAATTGAAAGTAAAATACCATATTTGTTGATGCAAAAACTCTTGTTACAGTCTGCTGGGGAAAGCGCCGCACAACTGGCGTCCACGCGAAAAAATATTTGTTTCATTCATTCTAAACAAAACGGTGCGTTCGTCAGTCTCTGAATTTTCTTCCTTCCTTGTTTCATTTTTTCTCTTCTCTTTCCCTGAGTTTCCTTCCTCCTCGCATGGCTCAAAAGCACTTACACGAGCTACTAGAAGAAGACCACGAACCATTCCTTCTCAAGAACTACATTGTTGATAGACGCTGCCGACTCAAAGGGCCCTCACTGAAGATCCAATTACAAGCTGTCAAGAAACGAAAATCCATTTACAAAATGTTGAGCTTTCCTTGAAACTTTTGCAGAAACGCTTGCTTTATCTCCTTCCACGACTTCCCAGACCTTAGAAAATCTCCACTCTTCGATTTTTCATCTTTGGCTAAGAGCCCTTGCATAAGACCAAATGCCATTTTCCTCCACATTCTTGCTAAAACCGCATATATATTTCAAGCACTAAATTATTAGGAACATGCATACATATATAACTGGTTTTTATGCTTAATTGTCACTAGCTCGGCTTGCCTCCAAAGACCACGAAGTACTGCCTTTTTCCTTTTCTCTCTTTGAAGCTTAGCCTTTTCCTTTTTCCCTCTTTTACAGATCCTCTCTAGACTTTTCTATTAAATTTATTTTTTGTTTCTTGTAATCTGCTCTTTTGGTTTCTCACAAAGACCACTTGAAGACAACAGACCTAGCTGCTTACAGACACATCCACCTGAAGAGAGAGCACACATCCACTAGAAGACCACGAAGACAAAGACAAGCGCGTGAAGACCATTGAAGACGAAGATCACGAAGACGAATACCCAGTCCCAACCAAAGAAGAGTTCCACACGAATTCAAGATTTGTATTCTTTACCTCTCTAGTCTTTCTTTTTATTTTCGTCTGTTTATGTGTTTTTTTATATTAAATATTTTGGATGACTCCCTCGTGGTTACCCATCGCGATTGTCCCAAGAAAAACTATTGTTGGCGAGCCTATTGACAGACACTCTCTAAATTAATGGAAAAGGTGCATGTGATGCATTATTGTGACATTTTATAAAATCTAACTAATCTATTACTCTCTCTCTCTCTCTCTCTCTATATATATATATATATTATATAAGCGAAGTCATATAATTTTGACTTGATATTCTATCCATAAAAGTAAATATTCTACACATTAAATTTGAAGTGTTATGTTTATAAAGCGATAAACATTTTAAAAGTAATGTTTCATTACGAATCATTGTAACTTTTAAGTTTCATATTTTTTCTTAAATATAAAAATATAAACAAATTCAAGACTCCACCCAAAAACACTAATTTAACATTTATATTATTTTATATTTTAAACGGAGTAATATGACTCCGATGTGACATTCTACCCATAAAAATATATATTCTACCCATTAAACTTGAAGTGTTATGTTTAGAGAGCGGTAACCTTTTTAAAAGTAATGTTTCATTATAAACTGTTGTAACTTATAAGTTTAATTTTTTTTTTTACATATAAAGATATAAACCGATTCAAGTCTCTATCTAAAAGTACTATTTCAACCTTTATATTATTTTGTCACATAAACTGCCCTATAAACTGTTTTGAATTTCTCCACTATAAAACTCAATCTCTCTCTAAGTCTCTCTCCTTCATACACAACAATCTGCGCATTGCGCAAGTAATAGGTTTGTTATGATAAAATATATGTTAATAATAAGTAATAATATCTCAATATATTTTAAATAAATAAATGAAAATTAAACTCGCCGGGGGGGGGGGGGGGGGGATCTCTCTCATAAAATAATATTTGATTAAATCGCTGTCACGGTACTAGCCAAATTAATTATAAGACCCGACGAATTACTAGGTACTTATTTTTTTTTTTTTTTAAAAATAGATTTTAATATTTTCATTGTATTATTAGATTTCAACCTTTGATGGGGGCTTAGAGTGAGATGAGAAAAACAAAGGAAACAAGTGGCGATTGCGCCAAATACTTACCTACCTGGAGCCATTACTTCTTTCGTGTGATGTTAATTTTAGATATCAATACGCTGTTTTACTTAATACTCAATAAGAAGGCCTTAGATGAGACAGATCAACCTGGCATGGAGGCTTGCTTGCAGTTGGGATTGAGTTGTACTGGCTTGCTATCTCAGGAATTGCATGAACGTTGTACTGACTTGCCATCTCATGTTAAGAAAGCTTGCATCACTTGCTCAACAGATTGTGCAAATCCAAATGGGATTTCCACACGAGTAGGCAACATTAATTGGCTGTTTTAACTTTTAAGGAAGAAAAGTAAAACGGTCTTAGTTAATTGACTGTTTGAAGGTGGCGAAGATAATTTGACTTTTAAATTTAGATTAATATAAAATATGACATATTATATAATATTGAATACAGAGAGATATTACAAATATCATAAGACATGAAATAATATGTCATAACAAAGATTCTTGTAACTACAGTCCAATAGACACATCTAATACTTCGCTATGAATGGCAACAGTAATGAAGTCGTGTTTATAAATGAGTTGTACTTGCGGTTTTTCTTTTTTCCTTTTTCCTACCGTCGCTGTAATATATACTAATAAAATGACTTTGCCTAAATAGGAAGATAGTGCCATCATTTATGGACTTAGATCTTCTAAATTTGTTGTCCAAATCATTGAATTTATAGTGAGAGAAATAGAAACATGAAGCGGGTTTTATAAGAATTATAGATTTTTTAAAATTAAATTTAAGGACTATTTTATAGAATAAGAATTCTAAGAAATTCAAATATTGTTAACGCCGTGTTTCGTACGCCTTTAGATCAGGTTCCAACGACTCAAGTCTTTAGAACTTGAGCCTGTGAAAATAGAGAAGAAGACAACTGGAAGATGGTGGCCTTGGGGCCAGGGAATCTTTGATGCTAAAGTTAATAAATTCTCTTGGAAGTTTGTAAATAAGTAAGAGAATCTAAAGATCAGAGAGAGTTTTTCGTACCTGAGAGTTGCTATTTGTATCGAGGTCTGGGAAGGGGACATATTGTGTCTATCCCTATAGAGTCTGTGCGTGTTGTTCCTTTTGTCAGAATCTTTTACTGCAGCATGGTTCTGTGACGGCGTCGTTAATGTGGCATGTAGTTCGAGTAGTGGCGTCATTAATGTGACGTGGTTCCCTAATTTTGATTTATCTTTGATGGTTCGCCGATGTTCTCATATCAGAGGATCGAAGGTTCTCCGTGTTTCTCACTCTGTCCATTACAAGTTTCCATGATCGGAGTGTGGCCAAGTGATATCAGGCATATCTGTCTCATCAGCCATTTGATTACTTTTCTTTGTAGGCATCTTGGATCATTGGCGATTTTGAAACCTGAGAACGGGTATTGGAGGCTCAGTAGGTTTGTGAAGTGGGAAAAATTCCCTTACAAATATGTTATATAATTTCAATTTTAACCAAATCTAAGAGATTTACTGCTTTAAAGATATATAGTTAATAGTCATTATTATTCCAAATTGGGAGGATTTTATTTTCTTTTTTGGGCATAATTAATGAGAATTCAATAATACCATATACACCCAACCCCGATTAAAATTGGAATTACAATAGCATTTGAGTATTACTCAATAATATATCATTCATGAATAGTATGAATCTTAGATTTTTGAATTTGAGCATTAAATATTGAAGAGTTTAAATATTATATATCTCTTTCTTCATATTAGAAAAAAATAATAAAAGAAAAAATAATAATTTATAGGTCTACTTATTACAACAAAAATGCAATATTCTTAATTAATATAATCTAACAAAAAAATAAAAAAAAAATGTAAACAGAAAAATTCTATTTATCAATCTTACACTATATATATATTTTTAATTTTTAATTTTTTTTAAATGTGTAATATAGTACTGTGAAATTGAATCGGAAGAAAGTGACAACTTAGGACACACTTTGAGCAGAAGAACTAAAATTCAATAGGAAGATGGTGACAAGTTACGACAGACTTTACCAACTTCTAATGCTCTAAATTTTATTCTAGAAAGTTTTGTTGTATATATTGACGCTTTCTCACCATCGTATCTATCTGAGTTCGATTCCTGGTTGCCTGTCGACTACATACATCCGTTGAACCCTCCATTTCCAAACTGTATCTCTCACTCTCTCTTTCAAGTTTCAAGCTTTTTTTGTTTTTTGATAAAGTATCGAAGTGCATCAAACTCTTCTACTCTTATTGGCACATCCATGTCTCTCTTCCACCCCAACAATCTTTGGTGTTCAGCTTCTTCCACTTCAGGTTCCATCTCTCTCTCTCTCTCCTACTGGTGGATTTTTTTCGGGAGCATGCAAAACTCTTTTGTATTGGGTTTCTTGTTCTTACGTTGAGCCTTTGTGGGTTTTTGGCTTTCAAGTTTATTCAATATTTTCTGTTTTAGCAAAGTTGTTTGATTGGAAACTTTAAGTAACTTGTAGAACCAAAAAATGTGATATGCCAGTTTTATGAGGCCTTGGATTATTTTCAAATTGGAGGATTGAATTTTTGGAATCAACATTTCTAGTATGAAGAAATACCTGATGCTGTAGACATCAAACGTATACACATTTAAGCAAAAGAAAGTGTTATCTCTCTATATTTGTGTGTACCTTGACGGGCACAGACTGTTTCTTTTACTTTGCAAATTCTGTAGTAATTCTACGGAATAGCTCAACAGAGTATCAAGCAGCTTTAAAAGGGAAGTTAGGGAAAATCTATTAAAATTAAGGGAAAAATAATGTAAAGCAAGAGTAAATTATTAGAAATCAGAAGAAAAACCATGGGAATGAGATATGAGGATTCTAAATTTGATAATATTATCAGGATTTTTTATTTGGTATAATTAGCATGAGTAATATATTTTTTCATCCTGCTCCTATCCCATTGTGTTGATGTGACATTGTGCATCAACCCCCAAATTTCTTATTTTAAAAAATAATAGTTGATACCAAAAAAAAAAAAAAAAAAATAGCAGGAGTTTATTTATCTCATGGATTTCCTATCTCATTGTATTGGCAACTTTGCACCTTTAAAGATAGGATTTAGTTGACATTAGGGATGGATGGGTAGCCATACAAGGAAGGATAGGATAAGAAATGAACAGACCTAAAGAAGGTAAAGATAGCACCACTTTGCGAGAAGTGGGACAAAATTTAAGACGGTCTAGAGTCTGCATCTAAAAGAGGAAAAATATGATTCACTGGAAGGAGCTACGCAGACAAGAGGTTGGCTGTGAAGAACATTGGCCGACACTGTGAGAAACTACATGATGACATCTGATTGTATTAGAATATATAGCCCTTGAAAAGAAAATGACATATTAAAAATTGTTAGTTGAACTTAAAAAAGTCGGATTATAACATCTAACCAATTCAAATCATGGCAAAACCACAAGTGACAAACCCATTCCTTATATTAGATACTTTTTTCTCTGTTCTCTTGATAGTTAATTATAGACGTGCTTCAAATAACTTCTTCTGACCTTGTATATTAGATACTTTTTTTCCTTAATCTCTGCTGGACTTTTGTGTTCTCAAGCAGCTTCTCTGGTTCCTGGACCAATTGTAGCAACAAAAGCCAAGACTTCGGTATGATAATCCTGCATTCAGTGACAATATTTACGTTTTATTCTCATACTTTAGTGTATATTGATTAATATAATGTCTTGTTTTATTCATCCAGTGCTTTGAGGGGGCTAAACAAAGAATTAAGAAAATGTTCAATGAGGTCGAACTTTCTGTTTCCTCATATGACACTGCCTGGGTGGCGATGGTCCCTTCTCCAAATTCTCCGAAGGCCCCTTTTTTCCCTCAGTGTGTAAATTGGTTATTAGATAATCAACTCTGTGATGGCTCATGGGGTCTTCCTAACCGTGATCCTCTTTTAGTTAAAGATGCTCTGTTATCTACCTTAGCTTGTATCCTTGCACTAAAGCAATGGGGTGTTGGTCAAGATCAAATGAATAACGGTATTTCTGCTGTTCTTCTTGCTAAATTTCCTCCTTTTATGTCCAAGAGATAGATGTTCTCTCTCTTTCTGCAGGCCTCTACTTTATCGAGTCAAATATAGCTGCAGCTACTGATGAGAAGCAATTTTCCCCTATTGGATTTGATATAATATTTCCTGCCATGATCTTGTATGCCAAAAACTTGGATTTGAATATACCTCTGAAAGCAATGAATCTAGATGCTTTGGCTCACAAAAGAGAGTTGGAGCTCAAAAGGTAATGGTTCTAATTTAGTGTAGGTTTCTGCTCAACTTTATTACTTAATGTACATTTTTCTGCTAGTGTTTGACTAATGCCCATGACAACGATGGCCATTTTGTAAGTTCTTTTCTCATACTTGGGTGAGGTTAAGCCTACTCAAGCTGGCTTCAGAAAGATTAGCAACCTTGATCATGCTTGGTTGGCTTAACTCCGTTGGTCCATAAGAAAGTTTAGTTGTATTCTGAATCAAGGTCGAACAATAACTGTTTATACTCTTGTTAGCGGCAATGGAATAGCGGTAGAAGGAGAGGGGAATGTTTTAGTTGCTGAATGATGACCTTAATTCTCCAAACTCAACTATCCAAAATCTAATTCCAGATGCTATGGAAGCAATTCAGAAGGGAGTAAGACCTACTTAGCATATGTCTCAGAGGGACTGGGGAAGTTGCAGAACTGGGAAATGGTCATGAAATATCAAAGAGAGAATGGATCACTCCTTAATTCACCATCCACCACAGCAGCTGCTTTTACTCACCTTAAGAATTCTGGTTGCCTTAAATACCTTTGCTCACTCTTAGAGAAGTTTGGAAATGCAGGTCTCTCCCTCCACACTTATCTATAGTTTGCTATGCATTTTCAATTACATTGCTGATTTCTCTGACAGTCAATTGGTTATTTTCAATTGTTTTTTTTCCAGTTCCTACAGTTTACCCTCTAGATATATATACCCGTCTATGTATGGTTGACAGTCTTGAAAGGTTGGGAATTGATAAGCATTTCAGGAAGGAGATCAACAATGTATTGGAAGAAACATACAGGCAATGCTATTTTTAGATGAATGCACTAATTATTTGTTTTATCCTGACATTCGTATGAGTTTGTAGATTGTACATAGTTATCATTTATTGGACACGTGAAAGTTTCCAGTGAAACAGATACTGGTTACAGGGTGAGGAAGAAATATTTTTAGATGCTGCCACCTGTGCATTGGCATTTCGGATGCTACGTGTTAATGGATATGATGTTTCTTCAGGTACTTTGTTATTTAGGAGACATGGCCTGCAGTATTTTGATTGGTCAGGAAAAAAGGTTTAATATGTTTATCCTGTTCTGTAGATCCATTCAGCCAACTTTCAGAAAAAGATAATTTCTCCAGCACCCTTGAAGGATATTTGAAGGACATTGGTGCTGTCTTGGAATTATTTCGGGCTTCAGAAATCATCATACATCGTGAAGAATCAGTTCTGGAGAAACAAAATTTATGGACAAGAAATTTCTTGAGACGGGAATTATCCAATGGTTCAATTCACACAAGTGGACTGAACAACTATCTTTGCCAAGAGGTAGTTTCCTGGAATACAACACCCTTTACTATTTAGTAATGTTCATTTTTGCCAAATAAAGTGATGTTTGTTTTTATAATCCAAGATGACTTCCAGAAAACTGCAACCTTTGATCTTTTCAGGTGGAAGATGCTCTTAGTTTTCCCTATCATTCAAATTTGGAACGGTTATCCACCAGACGAGCCATTGAGCGTTACAACAAAAATAATACACGTGTTTTAAAAACTTCTTATAGGTAACATTAATGGTAGTTTCTTTGTCCTCCATTCTTTTCCCTGGATTAAAATTTTAACTCTGGTAGAGTTTTGAGCCATTATTTGTTTGAATTACCATTTTATCCTTTTATTCTTCTTATGTCAGTTCTTTAAATATTGGCAACGAAGATTTCTTAAAACTTGCAGTGGAAGACTTCAACATATGCCAATCAATACATCGTGAAGAACTTAAACATCTTGAAAGGTGAATATCTTTATGTACTTTCAACTACCATCCTGTCATGACGGGCATTTTTGGATTTTTCATTGTAGCAAGGTCAAATGTCTGCTCATGTATCAGAATTAGGTGGCATATTGACCTAGAAGCAACTTCCAGTATTTCTTTGCTATATTGTACCGGAAGCAACTTTCAGGGTTTTTTTTTTCTGCTAAAAATCATATTAACTTGGAATCACTTGTTTTCTGGGTTCTTGTTACTAGTGGTACCCACTTGACCATAGTATTTATAAAAATTGATGATATTGTCAGCCAGCAAGGTTGCTTCTTGCTTTCAATATTGAAAGGAAACAAATTATCATCTTTTTTTTTTTTTTCGTATGATATCCATTTGCATATAAGCAGGTGGGTTACAGAGAACAGATTACACAAGCTAAAGTTTGCCAGGCAGAAGCTGGCCTACTGTTACTTCTCTGCTGCAGCAACCCTTTTTTCCTCTGAATTTTCTGATGCCCGCATATCGTGGGCCAAAAATGGTGTGCTTACAACAGTGGTTGATGATTTCTTTGATGTTGGTGGTTCAGAAGAGGAACTGGTAAACCTAGTACAACTGGTTGAAAAGTATGTTTCCCAATTTTCACATTCCTTTTCTGCTTTGGTTGAATCCATTATCAGTCTGTGATATCTGGTTATGTGGAAATTGGACTGCAGGTGGGACGTAAATGTCAGCACTGATTGTTGTTCTGTGAATGTTGAAATTCTATTTTCGGCACTTAAAAGCACAATCTGTGAGATTGGCGACAAAGCATTCACACGGCAAGGACGTAGTGTAATAAGCGACTTAATTGATATTGTGAGATGAAATCTTACCTGTTTTTCCCATTTCTAATGTATTTCTCTTTTGGTATATTACCACCCAAAGCTTTCTAACAGGATTACTGATCTCCTCTAAGACTCTGGTACAACTACTTCACTCCAAGTTGTCAGTTCCATGTAATGTACAGATTTCTGGACATGGACCATCTGAACCTAGGTTTAAAAGTTATCTTAAAGAAAAAAATCCTAGAAGAGGTTTCTCATATTATTTATTCATTGAAATAGAGATGATGTTGCCATGCTTTCATTGCAGTGGTTGGATTTACTCAAATCTATGTTGAGGGAAGCTGAGTGGCTGAGAGGCAAGTCAGTGCCAACTATGGATGACTATATGAAAAATGGATATGTATCATTCGCCTTAGGGCCTATCGTCCTCCCAACACTCTATCTTGTCGGGCCTAAGCTTTCAGGAAAGGTTGTTCAAGATCCAGAAATCCATCATCTATATGAGCTTATGAGCACTTTTGGGCGTCTTCTCAATGATATTCAGAGCTTTAAGGTACTATAACCTTCCCCCCAAACAAGAAAAGAAATAAAGTTAGGAAACAAGTTACAAATTTCTCCTACTATACGGTTTGTTCTAGTGTTTGTAATCTCTACTGACTTATGTTGCAGAGGGAATCTGAGGAAGGGAAATTAAATGCTGTATCTTTGTGCATAATTCATGGCGGTGGTATTATTACTGAAGAAGAGACCATTAAGGAGATGAAGAGTTTTATTGCTACTAAGAGGAGAGAACTGTTGAAACTAGTTTTGCAGGAGAAAGGCAGCCTGATTCCAAGAGAGTGCAAGGATTTGTTCTGGAAAATGACCAGAGTGTTGCACTTATTTTACATGAAGGATGATGGTTTTACTTCACATGAGATGATCAATGCTGTAAATGCAGTAATTGAAGAACCCATTGTTCTCAATGAGTTGTAAATCTATGTCAGAGTTGTTCTCAAATGAGTTGAAAGTCAATGTCAAGTAGCTGCATCCCATGTCAAATTGCTGCAAATACTTATGAATCGTAATTCTACATTAAAAAAATAAACAAAATTGTTTTAATATATAACTTTTTGACATATACCTTGTTGCTGTCTTATTACCTTATTGTACATAACTCACAACGAGCGTGTTGCACATTCAACAACTTTTAAAAACCACTTTATCTTTCATCATTTAGTTTATAAGAAATTTATTTTGTATCAAACGTGTTACACTGAGATATTCTCACAGAATCATGCACAGAAATTTGCCTTTTTTGGGTTAGTAAAATGAAGAATACAAGGCTTAACTTGTTCGAGAAAGATTTAGTTCATGCGGCTATTATACTGAATAGATCTTGAAATATATTTAGGCGGTAATGGGTGTATATGTAACAGACCAAATATTCTTATAAAAAAAATACGGCTGCTTTCTTCGAGGAGAGCTCTAGGAAGAAAAAAATAGAGAGGAAAAGAGAAAAGACAAGAAAATTGTTATGGCATTTAGAATGATTCACCAAAGGGCACTGCCCAATGTATATGCTGTTAGACCTCTAACGGAAACAAAAACTAACATAAACAACTAAAGGCCATGGGCCATAGCAAAAGGCCAGAAGCCAGTCCACAACATACTGAAATATAAAAGAGATAACATAACTGGCCCAAGGAACATACTCCCGACCCACACACATTAACACTTAAATAAGTAAGTTCATCTAATTAAAAGAAGGCCCGCTCGCAAAGCACTTGAGCCCAACATTGTCTCAGCCCGGTCCATCAGTCAGTAACTTCAGTTGAAGCGAACTCCTCCAAGTACACTGAACCAGAACACAACCCCTCCTTCGACACTTTCATCTTCTATGCAGACACTGAGCAGAAAACCCTAGATCTAGAGTTTAGCTTGTTACAACTCCTCCCTCCTTCATAACACATTGCCTGCAAGGTGTGAAAAAAATTCCTTGAGCTTAGCATACGTCTCCCATGTCGCATCTTTCGTGTCCTGTCCATGCCATCACACCAAGAGCTCGATTTTAGCTCTGTTTCTAGACTTCACCATACGGCGGGCTAGGATCTCTTATGGCTCGGGCCTTAAGGACCCCGTGGTTGTCAACTGATCGTAGATCTAGAACAACGGTCTTTGAAGATCCCAACTTTTTCTTAAGTTGTGAAATATGAAAAGTGGGGTGGATCTTGGAAGAGGATAGCAGATCTAGGTGGTAAGCAACCTTCCCCACACGTTGTAAGATTTGGAAAGGTTTTGGGGCTAGTTTGTTGCTATGACGGTGGACCACCGTGGTTTGCCTGTAAGACTGCAGCCTCAGGTAGACCCAGTTGCCTTTAGAAATCTGTCTTTTCTTCTAAGTATGCGTACCTCTTCATTCTATCTTGGGCTTTGTACAAGTTATGTTGGAGCAAGCAAGATATTTGATCATAGGTTCTGACATGCTCTTCAACTACAACTACATGAGCAGTCCCAGGTATATATTCCAACAATCGGGGAGGGTGGTAGCCATATAGGGCCTCGACCACTCTGCTAGGGGTATCCATAATACACAGTCCTTTGGTCTGTCTCCTTAGAAACATTTCAGGAACATTTTGAGTGTTTTGTTCACTGTTCGCATAAAATATAATTTGCAAGTGATTAAAATCGTAACAAGTAGTAAAGTGTTTTAAAGAAAATGGTTATCAAACCCATAGAGAATAATTATACTATTGAGTATTAAAATTGACTAAATTAATTACCATTTGGAAAATCGAAATTTGAAGAGTGATTTATCTAAATTAAACTAAAGAAAAGAACATTAACATTAAGATTTTAAAAATAATGAGAGTACTAGATCTAGAGCGTTTGACTTCACCTAGCAAATTCCACACAGTTTATTCTTTCTTGTTATGGAATTCCAATTATCTCAAGTAGATGATAAAAATTTCTTAACTATTCAATATTTTCTCTCGAACACTACTAAAAATATCTCAAACTAATAACTCTATATCTCTATGTGAATTTAACTAATTGGAGACTCATTAAATTTTTTGAATTTTTCTTGAAAATCACACTAGTCGTGGTATAGGATTGCTGCTTTCGCTCAACTAATAGTGTTTAATCCTAGAACTTTAATCACAAATCACCTATCGGTCTCATTGCAATCCAAAAGATCGAATAATAGTTAGTTAGAAAATTGTAAGCATTCAGAACAAATAATACACACTCAATCATGGAAATATTGAAAATAAAATAATTTGGAATATAACCCGTGTGTTCAATGCTAGGCTACATTAAAGCTCTAGAAAATAAAATTAGTTCATAATGAAATTAAAAAGAAAAATAATAAAAATGGTGTTATTCGTTGGAGTCAGTTGATGAAACATGCGACTCTCACCTCTGCTCTCCCAGATCTGCTTCCTTGAAAGAAACTCAAATAATAAACTATGAACTATCGAAACCTAAACTCTGACTCTCTAAAACTCAAAACTAAAACTAAGACTAAGAACAACACTCCCTATTCATCCCACAAGACGAGATTAAATAGATGTCAAACTCAAATCCGGAAACAAAATAATTGCGGCTACAATCTAGCCTAAAAATCTGGAAAATAGTTTCTAAAGATATATGTTAACATAAAAGGAATTTATCACAAGAATATCATAATTATCTAAAATGAAAGATTCAGTGATATGCGGTTTGAATTGCGGAGTTCAGGAGGATTTGGTCATCAATAGATTGATTGCATAACTTGGAAGGGTCCCACTGAGTAGATGCCGTGTGCGCTGAATATAATTGGCGGGCGTGGAGGTTACAAATGAACGGGCGTGGATATTACAAATGAGCAGGCATGGAGGTCACAAATGAATGGGCGTGGAGGTCACAAAGACCACACGACCCTCTTCTTTCCTTTTCTAGTTGTTGCCCACATTGTCGTTTAGGTTGGTCTTTCAAGTTGGTCGTTTAGACTAGTCACCCAATCTAACTGCCTAGAACCTTGTCGCCAAGTCTTCACGCCTTCTGGTCGAGTCTTTTGGTCGCGAGTCTCCTTGTCTATCGAGTGGTAAGTCTTCTCACTTTTGGGCGAGAAAGATCTCTTTGTTGCCTACGGGACAAAGCTCATCGCCCAAATCTCATAAGCTTTCTTCATATCTCACTATCTTTCATAGGTCTGGATCCGTAGTCTCTTCTTTTGTACCAAAATGCTCTCATTTTACACTAAATCTTCTCATTCCTTCAAATCCAAGAAAATAAATAAAAATATGTAGAAATAAAATACAATCAATAGTATTGAAGGGAAAATGACAATTTTCATAAATAAAAGAGTGATAAAAATCACAATAAAATAGCACTTATCAAATATCCCCAAACTTAAGCTTTGCTTGCCCTCGAGCAAAGAAGAAAAGAAAAGATAATTAAAATAAGCATTTGTTTGATTCACAAAATTTATTGCCTCAAAGATTGTCTAAATTCTAGAATTCAAAGGAATCATTCAAGATCAATCAAGTTCAAAAGTTAATTCAAAACTCAATTCCACTACATTATCCATCTCCACATTCATGCATACCCATCATTTTCACTTCATCATTAGCTCTCCGGATAGTTTTATACAGACAAGTAAATAAATAATGGATCTCTAAAAACTCCATAGGCTTTCTTTTCAAATCACTCTCCACTAATGTAGAACATAAATAAATTATCACCAGGGATCAATAGGTCTTTATTAAGCTTGTAATGTAAGGTTAGGGTGATGGCTACAAAGAAAAGGTAGGATTCAAGCAAAGCAAGAGAACTTAAGTTTGAACACTATTGAATAAATAAAGCATTCTCACAAACATCTCTTGTAAATCTCTCAACATACCTCTCTTTATTGTACTTTCAAGTATCTCTCTCTTTACCCCTGTATTCGATAGGTCACCTCTCTCTCTCTCTCTCTCTCTCGTATAAATATTCCATACTATGTTGACTGTCTTTTTGGATGACTCTCATTGACCTTTTCTTATTGGCCACACAGTAGACGAGTTGAATCTTCACACCCCCAAACTTGTGATTTTGATAATATTGCTATAATTACTTTACTTGTAGACTTTCTACCTCTCTTACCTTTCATGCACACTTTGTGTAAACTTGGTTATCTTGAAATGTAAGAATATCAGTGTTTAAGCTCAAATAGGGTAGGGAATATGAGGTTTACAATAAACAAAAATATAAGGCCAAAATATATTTCAATAAAGCTCAAATGGACGATTAGAGATAAAGATAATAAACAAATAAGCTTGAAAGGCTCAATCGGTCCAAAGAATGCCTTAATCATTTCTCCAGTAATATTCTGTCTAGGATTTCACCTCGAGTGTAATCAAACAAGTTCTAGAGTAAGTTGAGACCATATAAATTCACATAAAATTTCTCTAGGTACTCAAAACAATTAATGATCATAAGAAACATTCATTGAACATCGAAAATATCAAATTAAGTAAGATCAAGTAAAGAATTAACAACTAGACATAAGCAATGAGAATTTTACCTAAAAATTATAATCAATTTCAATTATATTCTTTTCGTAGGCTTTTTATTTATCAAACCATATTGTTTTTCTTGTCACTATTATTATTATTATTATTATTATTATTATTATTATTATTATTATTATTATTATTATTATTATATTTTTTTTACTTATTATTATTCTATTTTATTTTATTAGTAACAAATAAAAGAATATACACTCCCCCAAACTTAATTTTCACATTGTCCTCAATGGGAAAGAGGAAGAAAAACGAAAGAAAGAAACGAAAGAAGGTAAGAGATTCTCCCCTATTTTTTTTTTTTTTTGGGTCTTCCAATTGAATATTTTTTTTGATGGTGCAGCCGTGTACTCCTTAAAAATCTCCTCGGCCTTTTCATTCCTTAAATTTGATGGGGGCTCGTTTGAGTTCAGGCTTGGGTGGTTCCTCAGGTGGTAGCGTTTAAAATTCAGTTCCATAAGTCTCGTTGGCCATGAACACTTTTCGGTTGGTTATTTGAAAACAAGAATGTACCTCTGAGGGAAATTCCATATATTTAAATACGTCAAACGTAACTTGCTCCTCGCCGAATCTCAAAATGAGTTTCCTTTGTTGGACATCACTTAAGGCTTTCCCTGTTGCCATGAAAGATCGGCCTAGTATCAAAGGGATCTCTTTGTCCTCCTCCATGTCGAGTACAATGAAGTTAGGTGGGAAGATGAACTTATCAACTTTCACCAATCCATCCTCAATGAGTCCTCTCAGGTACTGAATAGATCTGTCCGCCAACGGTAGAGAGATGGTCGTCGGCTTTGCTTCTCGAAAACCCAGTTTCCTGAAAACAAATGGAGGTATTAGATTAACATTTGCCCCTAAGTCGCATAAAACTTTATCAAAATAGAAATTTCTTATAGTGCATGAGATTGTGAAACTCCCTGGATCTTTCAACATAGGCAGTAGCTTCTTTTGTACAATGGCACTGCTCTCCTCGGTTAACATTACCCTTTCTTTTTTGTATAAATATTCCATACCGTGGTTTGCCTATACGACTGCAGCCTCAGGTAGACCCAATCACCTTTAGAAATCTTTGTCTTTTCTTCTTAAGTATGGGTACCTCTTCATTCTATGATCTTGGGCTTTGTATAAGTTATGTTGGAGCAAGCAGGATATTTGATCATAGGTTCTGAGATACTCTTCAATTGCAGTTACACGAGCAGTCCCAGGTATATATTCCAACAATCGGGGAGGGTGGTAGCCATATAAGGCCTCGAGGGGTGAAATTTTGGTTGACATGTGGGGAGTGGAATTGTACCACCACTCTACTAGCGGTATCCATAATACACAGTCCTTTGGTCTGTCTCCTTAGAAACATTTCAGGAATGTTTTGAGTGTTTTGTTCACAACCTTTGTTTGCTCGTCAATTTGGGGTGATAGGCGGTACTCAATGACATCTAGACTCCTTGTAGGCTGACTAGTTCTTGCCAAAAATTGCTTGTGAAGGTTTTGTTCCTATCCGAGACTATAGAGAGGGGAAGACCATGTAATTTGAAAATATGTTTGAGGAACAAGTTGACCATGTCCTTAGCTATGTAACAGTGCTTGAAGGGTGTTATATGGCTGTATTTAGTGAATCGGTCAACTACCACCCAAAGGCTATTAAACCCCTTTGAATTAGGAAGGCCCTCTACAAAGTTCATTGTTATATGGGTCCATAGTTGTGTGGGAATAGGGAGTGGTTGTAGTAGCCCACTTGGAAGGGAGTTAGAAGATTTAACCCTTTGACAAAGGTCACAACCTCTGATAAACTGTTTAACATCACTTTTGAGACCTGGCTAGTAAAAATCCCTCCTCACCCTTTGTATGGTTTTATCAAACCCTAAGTGACCCCCCCCCCCCCCCCCCAATAGGCTAATATGGCTCAACTCTAGCAACCTAGTTTTAAAGTTTTCACTTTGAGAAATGTAAAACCTATGTTTATACAACAACAAAATTTCGCTCATTGTGTACTCAGGTCCCAACTTGTTAATAGTTGGGAATGAGATTATGCCTTAGGGTTAGCAGCATAGGCAGCCTTTAGGTCGTCTAGCTAGTCAATAGTTGGGAATGAGATCAGCATCAAAGTTTTCCTCCTTCTGGTCTTTCTGAGACAATAAATCAACAGCTCGATTCTCAGCTCCCTTCTTGTACTCCACTACAAAGTCGTAGCCCATTAATTTAGAAACCCACTTCTATAGCATTAGGTTTCCCACTATTTGGTCAAGTAGATGTTTAAGGCTTTGTTGGTCTATCTTGACCTTAAAAGTTCCACCCAAAAGGTATGGTCTCCATTTTGCTACTGCGGACACTAGAGCAAAGTGCTCATTCTCATAGGTGGACAACAGTAGGGTCCTCCCCCTTGAGAGTTTGGTTGAAATATGCTATGGGTCTCCCATGTTGTATTAAAACTGCCCCGATGGCGGTAGCCAACGTGTCACACTCAATTGTAAAGAGTGATACAAAATTTGGTAGGGTCAATATCGGGGGCCAAGTGATAGCCTCCTTAAGCCTAAAAAGGCCACTTTTACTTCCTCACTACATTGAAAACTGTCCTTTCTTAATATTTTGGTTAATGGGCCAACAATATCTCCATACCCTTTAATGAACCTTCTATAATACCCTATTAGTCCAAAAAATCCTCTTAATGCCTTGATAGATCTAGGGAGGGGCCAATCTTCCATAATTTGTAATTTTTCAAGATCTACCTTAACTCCTTGTGCATAAATCAAGTGCACCAAAGAAGCTATTTCCTTGCAACGAAACCTGCATTTAGAGTTAGCATACAAATTATGATCCCCTAAGGTCTCGAGAGTCAACTGCAAATGCCTTAAATGTTTAGTTTTAGTTTTACTATATTTTAATATATTATCAAAGAATACCAGTATAAACTTCCTCAAATGGGGTTTGAACACCTTATTCAAAGCTTTGAAAGTTGGAAGGGGTGTCAGTTAGTCTAAAGGGCATAATTAAAAATTCATAGTGACCCTTATGGGTTCTAAAAGTTGTTTTGTGTATGTCTGAGGATTTCATTTGAATTTGGTGATAGCTGGACCTTAAATCCAGCTTAGAAAAAATCTCAGGATCATGCAACTCATCCATTAACTCTTCCACTACTGGTATTGGAAATTTGTCCATAATAGTGACTCTATTAAGACCCCGGTAGTCTACATATAACCTCCATGTTCCATCCACCTTCCTAACCAACAGCATTGGTGAGGAATAAGGGTTTTGAGTGAGTCTTATTAACCTTGAAGCTAATAATTCCTATACTATCCTTTCAATCTTATTTTTTTAGAAATAGGGATAGTGGTAAGGTTTCACTAAATAGGTTTGGCAGTTTGGGATTAGGTTGATGGCGTGATCATGGGTTCGGGTGTGGGGGGGGGGGGGTAAGCCTTTGGGTTCTTCAAACACTTCGGTATATTGTTTAAGTAGTTTTTGGATGGTTGCTGGTGCTTCACAATTTCCTTCCTCAATCACCCTAGCCTCACTCTCAAGCACCTGTAGAATTACCCCCATTTTTTCCAATTTGTTGCACTTGTTCAAAGAGCCCTCCTCAATCAATTTAGTGGCTACCAATCCTTGTAATTGCACTATTTTTCTATTAATAGAAAAATTCATTGTTAACTTTTGCAAAACCCACAACACAATCCCCAACTCTTGGAGCCATTGGATTCCAAGAACCATATCACAGCCTGCTAATACCAACACATGTACCTCCACTGTGAAGGTGGTACCCTGAATTATAACTCACACCTCCTTACACTTTCCTTCACTTGGGATCACCTCCCCACTAGCAACTTTCACTTTAACCCTTTCAGCAAGATTAATAGGCAATTTCACCTATCCAACACTGCTAGGTCCAGAAAATTATGAGTGGATCCAGTGTCTATTAGGATTGTTACCCAATGAGCCCCAATCTTTCCCATAACTCTCATGGTTTTGGTTTTGAGATCCAGTAAGGCATGAAGGGATATTTCTAGGTTTATCGGGTATTTAGTCTCAATCCTTGGTCCCACTGCTTCCTCCCCCTCAGCTAACTGGTACTCATTTGCCCCTTCACATTTGGTTTCAAATAGGACTTCTTCTAAAAGGTAAAGCTTATGGTTTTAGAATTTATGTCCCATGCTCCACTTTGAATCACAGTAATAGCACAACCCCTTTTCTCTTATCTCCTTTATCTAGTTTTGGTTTATCTTTTGGATCAGTAGGTTTGGTTTAGAGAAGGTTTTGCTGGGTTCACTCATGGGTAGACTAGGCTTTTTGAGTATTCCTAAGTCAGGTGAGTACATAAGGCTAGATTTGTTGTGTTTCTTGGAGAGATACATATTTTCTTCTTGTATTTTAGCTAGACTATAGGCAGTAGTCATGCTTGGTGGATTAAAAATTCTAACACGTAGTCTAATATTATCACGCAACCTGCTGAGGAAGCAACTCAGCTTGTATTGGTCTGACAAACCTCTCAATCTATTAGACAAGAACTCAATCTTATCCTTTTACTCCTCTACAATTCCACTCTGCCTCAACCTATAAGAGACTTCATGAGGTCGTTATAAACATTTGGCCCAAATCTGACCAATAAAGCCCTTGTGAAAGAATTCCAATCAACCACCTGTTCCGACTCCTCTAGGTCTTGAAATCAAGTTAGGGCTCTACCCCCATGTGAAAGGATGCTAACTTTATTTTGTCTTATGGTAGGGTATTGTGAAAAGCAAAAAACTGGTGTACCTTGTAGATCTAGTCAGTGGAGTCCTCACCATGGAAGGTTGGGAAATCCAGTTGAATTGTTCTAGCTTGCACCTCACCACCATGCCCCGGGATGTTTTCTTTATCTGTGGGATTGACATCAGATGATGACCCTCCAAGACTTTGATTCTGATTTCTCCTTTGTAACTCTCCTGTTATCACTGACAGTTACTGGACTAGTGAATTAGTTTGTCTTTTTAGGGCAAGCATTTCTGTTTCTAGGGTTTTGTATTGTGAGCAAGTGGTATTCTTTAGGGTAGTAAGCCCATCTTGTAGCTGTGTAAGTCATACCTTTTGCCATGGTTTGTACTAAGTAAACTTAGAGACAACATATGAGTCGGTGTCTCTTTGATACCACTATTATAACACACAAGATATTCTTATAAAAGAAATTAGGGTTGCCCTTTTCGAGGGGAGCTCCTCCAAGAAGAAAAAAACAGAGAGTGAGAGAGAAAATATTAGAAAATTGTTATGGCATTCAGAATGATTCACCAAAGGACACTGCCCAACGTATATGCTGTTAGACCTCTAATGGAAACAAAACTAACGTAAACAACTAAAGGCCATGGGCCATAGCAAAAGGCTAGAAGCTAGTTCCCAACATACTGAAATGTAAAAGAGATAACATAACTGGCCCAATGAACATACTCTTGGCCCACACGGGTACGTTTGGATCCCAAACCAATCTCAACTCATCATTACAATTTTTTCAAATTCCAATACAAAATATAATAAATAATTCAATTTTTTCAAATCTCAAAATAATAATAATATTAAAAAATAATATTCTAACAATATTTTATCATCTCAACTCAACTCAACTCAGTTTAACATCTAAACGTAGTAACACTTAAATAAATAAGTTTAGCTAATTAAAAGAAGGCCCACTCGCAGAGCACTTGAGCAACATCGTCTCAGCCAGGTCCATCAATCAGCAACTTCAGTTGAAGTGACCTCCTCCAAGTACACTGAACTAGAACACAACCCCTCCTTCGACACTTTTTCATCTTCTACACAGAAACTGAGCAAAAAACCCTAGATCTGCAGTTCAGCTTGTTACAGTATAGTACTTCATTTGTGTAGACATCTCCATGTTCAAAGATAACAACTTCACATCCGTACCCTTCTTTTATATGACACCAAACCAAGCAAATACGTCTATTATCTGCTTAAACCTTAGACCAGTGTAACACACCCATATTACATAAATCTAGGACTCAGATCTGGTCTGAATTTTTGGTCGGTCTAGTCCGGAACCTTGCTACCTTGGTGATCCGAACGGATAACGGCCTGGATTGTAATTGAGTGGATAAAATAATGTTCTACCTACCTAAACCAGATACCCGAATACCACTCATCTTTTTATTTTTTTAAAAAAATTAGACTCCATCGTTTTGCATTAATCATCTCTCTCTTTGTCTCATACCCCATCTTCTTCCACCATTTTCTTTCTTGTTTTCGTTTTTCTTCTTAGCTCCAAACTCTAGCAAATTCTCACCATGTTAACGTGGTCCTTCTTGATCTTGGGAGTGCAGTTTCACGCCTTTGAGAGATGAAAGAAGTATAGCAGTTCCGGTTGCTTGTTTCCTAGGAAAATTTAGGAACCGAGAAAGTGAGAGAAAATATGGCGAGAGAGAGAGAGAGAGAGAGAGAGAGAGAGGAACTGAGGAAATGAGGCTACACCCAAATGAAAGCCTATGGCTACGTGCATGTGAGTGGTAAGACAGGAAACCACAATTGGTGCTGCCTTTCGCAAGTAGGACTGTAAAATAAACAAGCTACTCGACAGGCAGCTCAAATTCGACTCGATTAAATTCGAAATCGACTCGGATCGAATATTAAATGGGCCGTTCGTAAACATAGAATTAGGCTCGATTATTAAACGATACAAACTCGTATAAAGCTTGACCGGCTCAATTAATGTTCGTGAACAAACTCGTTTGAAGCTCGACTCGACTTGTGAGCTCGACTCGTATATAATTGTATATATATAATACAATATATATATATATATAATAGCCAAAATTTAGATATATATAATTTATAATATACATAAATATGTATATAGACTTAGTCTTATAGATTTATAGTCTACTACATATACTTTATATAAATTTATAATATTAACTTCTAGTTTTATATGACTAGAAGTTATGATGAATACATGAGTCCAATAAATATATAACATTATAAATTTATAAATTACACCATATGGTCCATATTATATATATATATATATATATATTCATATTATTAGTATATGAATGTTAGAAAGATGGTATATTGATATTAGTAATAGTATATGTATGTTAATATATTAGTGGTGTTAGAAAGATGGTGGATCGGCGGTGTTAGAAAGATGATACATTCATATACTATTGCTAATGTATGGTGTGTTACGTGTATGATATCCTAATATGCTAATATACTAATATTAATATATGAAAGAAAGATGGTGGTGTATTAGTATATACATATGGTGGTGTATCAGTATTAGTGGTGTATTAATAAATATATAGTATTATTAATTTATTAGTAGTATAGTCTTACATAATATATAACATTATAAATTTACAAATTACACAATCTCCTTATCATATTAGTATAATAGTATTATAGTATTAGTATATATTAGAGCTATAATATTATATTATGAGTAATAGATTATAATGTTTGATAAAATATAAAGTTAGATAATGTTATATACTTATATAACATCTGTTAAACTAATTAATATAAATATAATATGTTATAGTATATAACATGTGTTGCAACTTACATATTAATCTAGTTTTATATGGTATTAGTATAATAGCACTATTCTATTATACTAATTAATATAAATATAATATTATATTATGAGTAATAAATTATAATGTTTGACAAAATATATAAAGTTAGACAATGTTATCTTTACAAGGAGTATAATTATTATTTCTTTTTATCTATTTTTAATAAAATATGAACTTGTAATAATATAAATTATAATGTTCCATCAAGCAATGTAAAGTTGTTATAAAAAAATATATATCTATATAAAGTTAAAAAATATTATAAACTTTTATATGTATTATTGAATAAAGTATAAATATTAAATATATAGTTTTATAACTTTTATAACATATTTTACAGTCTTAATTCTTAGTTGTTGGATCTCTAAAAGTAAATCTGAGCCATTCAATCATAAAGTTACATTTACATCCTTAATTCGTAGTCGTTGGATCTATATGTTTAAATCTAACCCGTTGATTCAAAAATAACCCTAGCCATAGCCCTAGCCACCCCTCACTCGTCAGTCCTTTCACCTTTCACCTTTCATGTGTTTGCTGTTTCACCCGTTTCACTTTCTCTGTTTCACACACAACTCTCACTTCCTCTTAGACTCATCGCAATTCACGATTTGTGAAACCCTAGCCTCTTTAGTCCTACGCTTTGTCGCTTACCTTGTGATTTCCATGGAATGAAGCATTAAATCAAGGCTTGAATCTTGATTCTTGAAGCCTTGCAAGCTTGCAACTGTCTGCGACTACTCGAAACCCTCGTAGATGGAGGCGTCGACCCTATTTGAGGGGAGCCGTGATTGCAATTTCAATCTCAGAGATGGCAGTCAGGCCTCGAGAGATAGGTCATTAAATGCTAGCATTTATGACTCTCAACCAAGTGAATCCCTAATTTCGTGGTTCATGTTTCTCTGGTTCTATGTTTTGTTCATCCATCAGTTGATTTGTTAGGTTTATTTTCCTGTTTCTAAGTTTCTAACCATTTTGTTGGGAAGTTGGGAGATTTGGTCCTGAAACTCCTGATCTCTTTTGAAAGTTTGGAAGCACTTATATTTTTATTAGAGTATTTTTTTAACCTCTGGTTCTCTCATAACTATTTCTAAATTCTAGTATTGTAATCTAATCATGTGATTTATGTTTGTATTTGTAAACCCTAGTACGCCGAAATGGCTTGACAGTGTGACATTGTCCTGCCATAGGCCCATATGATATATGCATGCTTGAATTATTCTGTGAGAGTCTGAGACTGTGATTAACTTAGATTTCTGTCTATCACTCCAATCTATCTTGATCTTGCTGATGTTTGCACATTGCACTTGCATTATACTATCTGTTTCGAGTTTTATATCTGTCATACCGAAAATTTTGAGGGAAAAACCTTCTGAAGAAAGAAGTTGCAAGTTACAAATTTGTGCTTGATAGTTGAAGCAAAATTTGCAGTCCACAACGCAGTGAGTTATACTTATTCTTCTTTAATTTGGTCCTGATCCTTTATGTCTGCTGAAACGATTTGTAAACATGCTTTCTTTAACATGTTTATCTATTTATAAATTTTTTTGTTCTGTGTTTGTGTGTTTATAAAATTTGATGTTTTGTGTTTATATGTTTATGAAATGGTGTTCTGTGTTGATGTGTTTATAAATTGTTCTGTTATGTGTTGATGTATTTATGTTTTGTTCTATGTTTATCCAATATGTCCTGTATTTATGCTTTCTTGAACCTGTTTTGGTTGATTAAAAATTATCATCTATAGTTCTTGCTTCAACTATTTAATTATGTCATCTTCAACATTATTTGGTTGATTAATCTTTAACATTCTGTTTTGTGTTTATATTTTTACTTGAAGTCTTTAAATATGCTTTCTTGAACCTGTTTTGGTTGATTAAAAATTATCATCCATGGTTCTTGCTTCAACTATTTAATTATGCCATCTTCAACATTCTTTGGTTAATTAATCTTTTACAACCTGTTTTGTATTTATATTCTTACTTCAAGTTATTAAATATGCTTTCTTGAACCTATTTTGGTTGATTAAAAATTATCATTTATGGTTCTTGCTTCAACTATTTAATTATGTCATTTTCAACATTCTTTGGTTGATTAATCTTGTACAACCTGTTTTGTGTTTATATTCTTACTTCAAATCTTTAAATATGCTTTCTTGAACCTTTTTTGGTTGATTAAAAATTATCATCTATGGTTCTTGCTTCAACTATTTAATTATGCCATTTTCAATATTATTTGGTTGATTAATCTTTAACAATCTATTTTGTGTTTATATTCTTACTTGAAGTCTTTAAATATACTTTTTTGAACCTGTTTTGATTAATAAAAAATTATCACCTATGGTTCTTGCTTCAATTATTTAATTATGTCATTTTCAACATTCTTTGGTTGATTAATCTTGTACAACCTGTTTTGTGTTTATATTCTTACTTGAAGTCTTTAAATATGCTTTCTTGAGCCTGTTTTGGTTGATTAAAAATTATCATCTATGGTTCTTGCTTCAACTATTTAATTATGTCATCTTCAACATTATTTGGTTGATTAATCTTCAACAATTTTTTTTGTATTTATATTTTTACTTCAAGTCTTTAAATATGCTTTCTTGAACCTTTTTTGGTTGATTAAAAATTATCATCTATAGGTCTTGCTTCAACTATTTAATTATGTCATCTTCAACATTATTTAGTTGATTAATCTTCAACAATCTATTTTGTGTTTATATTCTTACTTTAAGTCTTTAAATATGCTTTCTTGAACCTGTTTTGGTTGATTAAAAATTATCATCTATGGTTCTATGTTTATGTTCTTGAGGTGCCTTGCTTTGGGGGCACATTGAGCCACCAAGGCCAGAGTTTACTGAAACTGTTTGAGTCAAAATTATTTGACTCTAACATTTTTTAGTTGATTATATCAGCTGTACCAGCCTTGCCTTTTGGAGGCACATTGAGCCATCAAGGCAAGGCTGCCAAGACAAAACTGTTGGAGTCAAATGTTTTTGACTTGAACATATTTTAGTGTCCTTGCTTCTGGAGGCACTTTAAGCCATCAAGACAAGGTTGTTTTCATTTTAATTGATTTATATAACTTGTATGATCAATGTATATATGCTTATTTTATATTTCTGGTTTTGTGTTTTAAAAATATTAGACCCTAGCAAATGGATGATCGTATGAATTTGGTTGATCCAATGGAGGAGTGTGAAAATGAAAACTCTATTGGGATTAGCCATGTAGAGCCTATCTTTGATGATGGTGGAGACACCGCAAATACTGATGCCCCTAATACTGTCTCTACTGAGGGCCCAACAAATGTTCAAACAGTAGCTAGTGAAAGAAAAAAGAGAAAGAGAACTTCTAATGTATGGAATGATTTTGTCGAACTTGAATGAGATGAGACTAAACAGCCTCAATGTAAGTAGTGTAAATCTTTGTTTAAAGCATCTCGATCAAGTTCTACGACCACACTATGTAGGCACTTGCTAACTTATTTGCCATACATGGGGTCTAAGTAAAAACAAAAAGTCTTAGCAGTTGAGTCTCAGGAGAAAGATGGTGGCTTCATTGTCTCAAACTTTACCAATGATCACAGTAGGGTCCGAGAGCTTGACTCTCATATGATAGTTTACCATGAATATCTATTTTTTTTTTAATGGAGCATGTGATATTTAATAAGTTCATGAGTGCAAACACTCCATATTGGAAAAAAATGTCTCGGGCTGCTGCAAAGAAGGAATGCATGATAACTTATGAGACTGAAAAGAGAAAGTTAAAGGCTTTTCTTAAACCTGTTAACAAAGTTCATATCACAACTGACATGTGGACTTCTTGTCAAAAACTTTCATATATGGTAGTGACATGTCATTTTACAGATACTGATTGGCATCTTCAGAGGCGTGTTTTGAACTTTTGTAATGTGCCACCTCTACATACTGGCCTTTTTATTGCTAATGCTTTAAAAAAGTGTTTCCAAAGTTGGGGAATTGAGAATAAAATTAGTTCAAATACTGTTGACAATGCAAGTTCTAATGATGTTGTCATTAGGATCTTGAAAGATAATTTTAGATTGAAGAAAACATTGTCTATAGGAGGGAAATTGTTTCATGTACGTTGTTGTGCGCATATAACTAATTTACTTGTACAGTATGGACTTGGGGAGATTAGGGAGATTGTTGATTGTGTGAAAGATGGTATAAAATATCTGGTAGCATTAGAGAGTATGCTAAAATAGTTTAGTGAAATTGCAAAACAGTTGTAATTGCCCTCAAAGAAACTGATTTTAGCTGTGCCTACATGATGGAATAGCACATATTGAATGTTGGATGCTGCAATTCAGT
Organism: Juglans microcarpa x Juglans regia; assembly: GCF_004785595.1. Classification (NCBI taxonomy): domain Eukaryota; kingdom Viridiplantae; phylum Streptophyta; class Magnoliopsida; order Fagales; family Juglandaceae; genus Juglans; species Juglans microcarpa x Juglans regia. The sequence goes on from NC_054604.1 coordinate 9,971,338, forward strand.
TCAAAGAAGTTTTTCCTAGATATAGTGATAGAGATAGTAGTTTTGAATGGGTTCCAACTGTTGAAGAGTGGGGGCAAGTTGAAAATCTCTGTCAACTACTTGTTATTTTCAATGAAGTAATCAATATTGTATCCAGAAGTGATTATCCAACATCAAACTTATTCATTTTTGAAGTATGGAGAATGAAGGACATTTTAGGTAAGAAGAGTAGAGATGAGAATGAATACATGAAATCAATAATAAGGAAAATGACTGCTAAGTTTGACAAATATTGGGGAGAGTGTAATATATTGATGGCAATCGTTGTAGTGTTAGACCCTAGATTCAAAATGGTCCTGATCCAATTCTGTTTTCCTTTAATTTATCAAGAGCCGTACGCTTCTAAGAATATTAACCACGTCTCTCAAGTATTGCATGAGTTATATGATGAGTATGTTCATGAAAACAACACTTGAGGCACAAAGAGAGCAAGAAAATGCTCGAATAAACGTATCCAGTTGTTCCTCAAGTGTTGGGAGAAACATGCAGAGTGGCTAGTCATTATTTAAATATTTTGTTAGAAGTGTTGATACCATGCAGCCTAAAAAATAGAACTGGACAATTATTTAGAGGAGAGTATATATATCTGTGAAGAGGGTTTAGATGCAAGTTTTGATGCCTTGGAATGGTGGAAAGCAAATAGTCTTAAGTTTCGAACTTTGTCCAAATTGGCCCGAGATATATTGGCTACACCAATTACTATAGTTAGCTTAGAATCAACATTCAGCGCAGGAGGCAGAGTCATAGATCGTCATTGAGCTTCATTGTCAACTGAAACTGTCCAGATGTTGTTATGTGGGTCTGATTGGGTTAGAGCATTATATGGGCTTAAAAGATCATCAATAAATTCCGTAAGTGTAATCTATTTATTTTAACTGCTTGTTGCTATTTTACTATTTTATTCTTAGTATTATTAATTTATTTACAAAAATACTAATGCATGTTTTTTTCTTGTCAATAGAAGGATGTTCCATCAGAATCTCAGATTCTCTTGCCATAGCCATAGGCCCATACAGACTCACAATTTGTTTTTTTATCACGTTTAATCTATGGAGCATTTGGGTAGCTTTCTAGTTTTATCTGGTCTGTATTATTTAATCTATATGATTTGCTATCTGATATTTAGACAGTTTGGTTCTATCTGATTTTGTTTGGGATGATATGAGTCATGACAGTTCAGGTAATTTCTAAGTTCTAACTCCTCATCATCGAGATTTCTTAAATTTCTTTAAATAAGAAATTAAATTTTGCATTGTAAACATCCCTTGACAATATTACTAAGTTAAAAGTATTTGAGTAATGATGCAAGGGAATAAAAATAATATTAATATTTTTGACTGTATCAGTGTGTGCCGGTTTTCATGGTGATTTTCTTAAAATTTGGGAACTTGCTGACTTCTGTCATGGTGAATTCAGATTTTGTATAAGTTTGGTACTTTCCTGTCATTGTGATTTTGATAAATTTTTGTAAGTGCAGTCTGTAGTTGTCTGGCTGATTTTGTTGAACTTTGGTAACTTATTGTGAACTTGTTTTGGTAAAAAAATGAGTTGTCTGGCTGATTTTTCTGGCTATTTTTGTTGAACCGTAGTAACTTGTTGTGAATTTTTTTTGGTAACTGCAGTTGTCTGTCTTGGTTGTCTTGCTAATTTTGTTGAACTTTGATAACTTGTTGTGAACTTGTGAATTTGTTACTGAACTTGTAACTTCTTTAGTAACTTATTTGGTAACTGCCTGTGGTATTAGTGTATGCCTATTGAGTATTGCATACTGCTGCCTGCTGGTTGGCAGATTCGATTGTTCTTGTGGGCCTGTGGTTGACTGGTTGGTAACTGTCTGTTGTATTAGTCTATGCCTATTGAAGTTGTCAACTTGTCTACCTAACAGTTTGTTGTCTGGCTGATATGAGTCATGCCTATTGTTGGGTCGCTGTTTTGGCTCTGTTCTGCGGTAACTGCATTTGGTAACTGCAGTTGGTAACTTAGCTGAATCCTTGATGCATATCTTTTTATCTGATTTTGGGAACTTGCAATTGCTGACTTTGTGACTCTGTCATGGTGATTTCAGATTTCAATATGAGTCTGAATCCATAATGCACATATTTGTTTATGAGATTGTTTGTATAATTGTATTGTGTAACTTGTTAGAGATATGCCATTGATTTTTTAGGTAAATTAAGTTTTGCATTGTCTGTGAAACATCCTTTGACAGTATTACTAAGTTAACAGTAGTTGAGCAAGTGATTAAAAATAACCTTAAATGTTTAGTGTATTAGTGTATGCAGAGCAACAATGTCAAGATTTCTGGCTCCATCATCAACAAATGAGGAATTCATTCATTTCATAGCCCATTTTTTTTAAGTTTAATGTATCTTATTTCATAATTTATTGTTGTAATTTGTCAAGTATTTTTTTGATTCAATAATTCCATTATGATGTAAAAATTAAAAATATCATTTAATGTACCATAGGTCCATAGTCATAATACTCTTGAAGGTTTTATGATGTAAATTTGTATTTAATTTATTATTTTACTGATGCATTTATTTTAATTTTATATTAAAAAAGTTAGTATTTAAATTTTGTCATAAGCGAGCCGAGCTTGGGCTCGACTCGTTAACAGAACCGAGCTTGAGCTTACTTCCCTTTTACACGAGTCGAGCTCGGACGCTATAATATGCCCGACTGATAAATGAGTCGAGCCCGAGCTCGACTCGAGTAGTGAACGAGTCAAGCTCGCACACCGCAAGCTCGCTCAAGCTCGGTTCGTTTACAGCCCTATTCGCAAGAGATAAGTTTGGACTGTTGTGAGAGGGCTTTACACCATTACCAAAGGGGTAATGCTAATGCCCCTAATTTATATCATATCCTTATTAAAAAAAATTAAAAAGAATGTCTATTTAAAATGAAATGGTTTTGAAAATACCAAAAAAAAAAAAAAAATTATAATTCCAGATTTTTTCTACCTTCTTATGTTTATGTTTTAAATTATTTTTAACTAGTCACGCGACAGCTGCATCAAAAGACATAATGATGGATATAAATTAAAAGTCATAGTAACATTTTCCTTGCCAAAGTGTCGTTGTAATTTAGGCATGCACCGTACGAAACAGTGGTTGTTGTAATTTACGCTTGCAGTTTACGAAAAGAATGGCTTGGGGTATTCCCGGATGTGTATCCTGTTATTCTCAGATACCCGGATCCGGATGGATAGCCTTACATAAATCAAGTAAATCGTTAGCTTTTCACTAAGAGCACATAACCCTTTAAACACCAGAATTATATAACGAGCTCATATCACCCTGATTAGGTAAATCATCAGCTAGTTTATCATTTCATGACATTATGAAGCCTTAATATTAGTCATTGCTAGATAATTATTAAAAGAAAAAAAAAAAGAACGATAAAAGACTAGTGACAATATCTCCTCCACTCCCACTTGACTGCATATTCAATCGGATGGATGCTCTCATGCAAAATAAAAAGACCCGAGAATCACGAGGTTCTTTATTTAGCTGCTTCCAGGAGTAAAACGTAAACGACTTCATCAAATAGATAAACAGGAGGCTGGATCTTAAAAGATAAGCCCGTTAATTTGAATGTTGCTCGTGCTGAAGTAGCAATTCCAGCCTGCTGAATGAACCACGAAGATGATTTCCAGCCAAAAAGCAGCCACAGCAGCATTAATACTGATATCAAAATGATTTCTTTACATAAGAAACCAGGCCATGGACACCACCTTCAACTTGTGCTGCTCCTGAGCGAACCTGCACAAACCACATGAAAAGCCAACATCAGACCATGCGATCATGCATTCTTAAGTCGCCTTAACCACTGAGGTTCTCAAGTCATTATCACACCTACAGAATAGCCAAGCAAGCCAATGTTCAAGGAACAGTCGACACAAAGTGCACTTTATCCTCAGAATCAATGGATGAAGAAAGGGATAGTTTTCATAAATTCAGACAAAAAGCTTACTAAATTTTCAAACATCTTAAACAGAGGTGGTGGAAAATGATAATGATATTACTGAAAATGTGATTAAAATTTCTCTTAACTGTCACTGAAAAGTGGGTTCAGATCCTATTAAAATCCAATATTTGCACATTTTAAATCTAAAATCAGTAGCCTGCATAAAAGACCAGCCAAACCCCTCCTTTCAGGTCAAAGTTTCCACTGATAAACAGATAATGAGGGGATATATTTGTCTAAGAATACACCTAAGACTTTGAAACAGAAGTACCGTAGACAACAATTGGAGCCACTGGGATTTAGCCAAAAAAAAAAAAAAAAAATGGAGCCACTGGATAGCTACCAAAGAATTTTTCTGATGTTTTTTTTAATAATAAGAAATTTTTCTAATGTTAACTAACAAGTTGCTGCACCTAGCAGACCAACTTCACTTGCAAATAGGCTAAGGCAGGCCCTTGCCGAAAATTCTTTTATTTTCCCTTTTCCCCTTCTTCTAAAGAAATAAGCTACCAAAGGTTTTTTAGACAAGAAAATAAATGAAAAGACAAACCAAGACTCAAAGTTTTGTCTGCAAAGTAATCTTGAAAATCAGTAATAATGTGAGACATACCTCTACCCTTAATATACCACTTCTTAAGAGGTCATGGGCAGACTGCAGAGAGGAAGCACCAAGATCTTGAAACCCTTGCTTGACTGCTTGCAATGTGTAAGGAACAAACTTCAGAACAGAGCCTTTATCTGCAACTGCTCCAACCACCCCTTGAGCAATTTTCAGCTTAGCTGTATCACCCAGATACCTTGCATCGCTCCCTTTGGTCATAGCTTCTAAGGAGCCCATACCTCGATATTTTTTGATCCGGCAACCATTCTAGTATTAGCAAAACTAGGTATTCATATTACTGAAAATATTGGCTTAAGCAAAGGGCCATACATGTGTGCACTAAAAAAGACAGAAAAAGGAGAAGGAAAAGTTTTTCACAAAGTAACAAAAAGTCGCATGCTTAAAGATCAAGGAGTAGGGAACAGCAGGTCACTAGTGGAAAACCTTAACAAAACGCAAAAAATCAGTACATTTCATACTTCATGTGTATCAAAGCATGCATATTGTTCAGATATTTGAGAATGCAACAAGAGTTTTTCTGCTTGGAAGCCAATGTGGAAGAGTTTTTCTTGCCATATCAACAATGTGGAGGGTGCGTCCTCCATACTGGCTTACAAATATTTTTTCATGCAATATCCGTTTGTTTTCTCTAGACTCAACAACTGAGACAAGGTTTAATGAAGAGGAGCCATTTACTGCAAAACACAGAGTGTTTTGATCATTTTACTCGTCAACCTAATCCTTTTGGAAACATAATGACCAAAGTACCTCCATGGTTTTTACTAAATGGCACGGATTTGAATGGAGAGGACATGTTCCCATAATATACATCATTTCCAAGCAAATAAGAATGATTTTAGCTGAATCCATCAAATAGCGCTGACATATATGACATGGACAGATCCATTATAGGCATGGAATACAAATAAACTATCATAGTCCCTTGAGTTCCAAAACACCTATTTTCATAGCACATGCGCCTAAAGGTAAATTGACCTCTCAGTCATACAATAACTTAAAATTACAATTTCATATTGATTACATCAATTACTTACAAAAAATCATATTGATTACATGGTATTCATGAATAGAGCCACATTTATCCCTTATAGATCCATTCAAACTTCAGCATACTTCCAAGACTGGCAACTTCAGAAAAGCACACTCATAAACACAAAGAATAGCAGTCTGCTGTTACAATAGCTTCATTATAGATGAAAGCCAATGTAAAATAGTAGCCCACAGCAGGAAAGTTCATATTTTTTACTCGTGCATACTTCATGTGTACTAGGGTCATACCCGTTTTAGAGCTCTTTTAAGATAATATTATGTAATAAAGAAAGACAGTCAAAGTCCAATGATCACTAGATTATCTAGCTATGAAAAAATGCATAGGTCTTGAAATTCCAAGGCACATATCTTCAAGGGAAGATTCTTTGCCACTCATTGAGTGATTTCTCTCGCTTACATTTAACCTCTTAACGGCTCACTTTCCTTTAGTAATATAATTGTAAATGTAAAGGGATGATTCACTAGAAGATCAATTTTCCATCTAAAGCTCAAATTTTCTTAGAGCATAGAAAAAAAGCTTTCATTCCTATTAGGTTTAAGTAACCTCTTGATGCTCCAACTTATGTCAACATTTATATGCGGTCCTTTATTATTCAAGTTGCAGCAGCGCCGCTCTACTATATTTATCAAAATTGTATGAGCTATAGACTCAGGCATCCTGAGTTCAATTCCACACTAGAAGTTCCCCTAGATTACAATATATATGGCTTTGGTGGATGGGGTTGTGTATCTGGGGTATACTCCCCAGGGGTGGGCCCCAAGGTTTCTGCCTTCGTGAGATTCCAAGTCATTAAAAAAGGTGCTGCCCTACAGTATCCATTTTTTTTAATAATTCATGCAACCCAAGTAACATAGGAAATACACAAAAGAATAACAAAAAGAAGAAAGAGCATGTTTACCGAAATTTCAATTTCATCCTTGAGTTCAAATTCAAGCTATCAAAGTCAGCAAGGTGTACTAGGTTGCCAAGATGGCAATAAGATTGCATGACGTGTCCACTAAAAATTCTTAAATTTACTTTTTGTTTTTAATTGAATATGCTTTTTGATATTAAAAAAAAAAAAAGAGAAGCTTTTGTCCTCTCTTCCTTTATCTTCTCCTCCAGCCCATCTGAAACCAAGTACTAACATGCCCCTCCTTCCAAGCTAATCTTGATAGAATCCTCATCCACATTCATATCCAACTAGTCCTACAGATTTTTTACAACATCTACAATTCTCCAACAAGCTTGACTCAATATAACTATGGTGACGCTGCAAAATTTAGGCAATCACACCAGTATACCTAAAACCTGAATCCCATGTAGCAGAGGAGATTGCAATGTTTTAGGCATTTGGGCAGTGAGATGCAGATATGGTTGGATCATACCTCTTGCTTTGGTCCAAAATAATGGTAATTAAGACATAATAAGTTTTGAGAGAGAAAATTTCTTGATGTTTGATCAAAGAGAGCTGAGGTTATCATCAATGAGAGAACAGAGAGAATGAGCTGAGTCAATAGGAGGGTGTTTTTGAAGTAAGCATATGGGTGGGTGGGGCTGGTACTTTCTTTGCAGTTTGCTACATCTTTGGTATGGATTGAGGTCCGAAGTTTTATTTGGGAAGTGACAATGCAAATACCTAGGATTGTGGTATTTTTTTTTTTTTTTTTTTTTTTTTTGCAGTTTTTCCTCCTATGAATAAATAATTGTCCTTTGCTTTGTCCAAATGGTCACGGGAACAAAATGTAGTAAGGGAGAGAATATTTAGGGGATGCTTGGGGAATGAAATGGGATGAGATGAGAAATCTGTGAATAGTAGTGAAAATGTTTTGAGTTATGATGTTTTATGGGATTTTGGGAAAGGAGAGAGAAAAAGTTGAATAAAAATATTATGAAGTTAAAATATGGTTAGAATATAATTTTTTAATATTATTTTTGTTTTGGGATTTGAAAATGTTGAATTGTTTTTTGTGTTTTGTTTGAAAGTTTAAGAAAATTCTAATGATTAGATGAAAAAGTTAAAGATTTGAAATTGAATAGTGTTTGTGTTTGAATGATGTTTGGGAAGGAAATGAAATGAGATGAGATGCGATGGGATTGGATGAGATGAAACCATTCCATCTTCCAAACAGCCCTTAGTTGACATGACATGTGACATGGTGTCCATTAGTAGGACCTAATTCCCAGTGGGAGGGTCCTTTCGTTTACAAATCAAGAGGAATCTACATATTTGGGTGGTGTCTTGCTCAGTAAAGAGAGAGGTAGGTGGTAGGTTCATATGATCATGAGAAAGTCCTGTTCAATGTCACTCATCTGTGTAGTGAGAAGCTGAAAGGAGGGATGTAACAGCAAAGGAAGCTTCAAGGAGATGAATGTTCTGTTAGCAATTGTAGAGCTCTGGATGATGGTAAACGTGGGGGTTACAGCTGCACAAGTAGATTCATGTGGTGCCTTTTCCATTATCACTTAATCATAAAATCGAGAAAATCAACAAATGGAGCAAAGAAAAAGGCTCCAAAATTAAGCACAAGTCCCAAAGTGCATTGGTGTGCTGCCTTGCATGCATGAAAATCGCTGTTGGGAATATTGTAGCTAAACAGTCTCCATCCTTTCCTTAGCTCAAGCCACTCTATTAGCAATGCCAGAAAATTGGGACTTGGAATTTCTAGAACGGGCGGCTGGTATACCAGCAATAGTCACATCACGAATCCCATCCGGATTGAGAAGTGGACTAGGTCACTTCTACTCAACCTTCTGTGTTCACCAAGAATGATGAGGGGAAACCATGATGACAAAATGAGGTGATTCCATTCTAGAACAAGACAGTTGAGGTCATAGCATTTTATCATGTTTCATATGCTGCAATCGTGTTTTTTTTCCTTGGAGAAGTATATGGCAGAACAAGACTCCATCAAGATGTCCTTTGTATGAACTACAGCCCCAGAAAAAATATCAACGATGGATAATTTGAGGAAGAGGCACATAATAGTGGTGGAGCGGTGTTGTATGTACATGTGCAAAGAAACTAAACAACCACTTGTTGCTTCATTGTGAAATGGTTAAAGCATTATTGATAGCGATCTTCCAACTTCTTGGGATAGAATGGGCGATCAAGTGGAGTTAATGGTGGCTTGGAAAGTTCGTTGGGTGAAAACATGTGTGATAAAGTACAGGTGGTGAATGAGATCCCACATTGTTTGGGAATGAGAAATTCATGCTCTTTAGAATGATTTCAAGGGACTCTAATTGTACCATGGACTAGTCCTTTTGGAGTATGGGCCTAGATGTGGCTTGGGATTCCCTTGGGGCATTACAAATGGTATTGGATCCAATCCCAACGAAAAGTGTGAGACTTGAGCCATGTCACCTATGATAGAATGGCCCAACAAGGATGTTAGGAATTTAAGGAGGGATATTGTGATACCCCATATTGAGTGAGTATAAACGGTGAATGGGGTCCGTCCCACATTGCTTGGGAGAGAGAAGCTCTAGCTCTTAATAATGATTTAAAGGAACTTCAAATATACTATTGACTAGTTCTTTTGAAGAATGGGCCTAGATGTGAGTATAAGTGGTCAATACTTCAAATGAAAATGAAAATGAAGTATTGACCAGTCCCACATTACTTAAAAAATCTATTGGCTTGAGTTTGGTTGGAAAAATGAAAATGAAGCAACAATTAAATAAAAGAGAAACATTGTTGCAGCCAACGAAATAAAATGCAATAGAACAGAGTGGAAAGGCTGTCTAAAAGTGTACATTGCCCTTTTGTTATTAACATGATACGATTTAAACAGAAAATGCATGCTTCTGTAACACTTATTACGTACTCTATAAGGCACAAACAATCACTTGCATTAATGTCCAAATAAACCCAGTGGAACAAAATTAACAGGAAATTATAAGATAAACAAAAATAAAAAAAAGAGTTGAATCCTTACTAAAAATTGATTTTTTTTTTTAAATTGTACTTACAAAAAAATTAATAATTAAAAAAATTGTGAAAGAAACAAGTTCATTTCTTGGCACAAGCACTATCATCTACTTCAGCACGATATTAAAAACATTTTTTTTTATAAGTTAGCAATATATTAAAAACATAACATAGCAATGCCACACCTGATACTCATAAGCTCCTGGAGCCTCAGTGCTTCCAGCTAAGAAGCCTCCCATCATTACAGTAGATGCCCCTAAGACCAAAGCCTTGACAATGTGTCCAGAATTTGAAATGCCACCATCAGCAATGATGGGCACACCGTGTTGTGAAGCTATAGAAGCAACCTTGTAAACAGCAGTGGCCTGAAAAGTAGGAAGACAAGAAAACGAAAGTTATTGAGTGAAAGATGGAGGAAGTACCAAGCTAAGTTTTCAACCTTCTTCAATGTTTTTTCTTTCCCAATTGTATTGACTAGTGTTAAATATTAACTCCATCCACTACAGTTAACTTGCCCAGTTTACACGAATGAATGTCTGTTAATACCAGAAGGAAACCAAACATTTGTTATTCCAATATTTTTTATGACAGATTAGATGACCTATTAGAGAAACAGAGAACGCTACCACAAAAAGGAGGGGAAGTTAACAAGTGACTACTTTACTAAGCATATTACTACTCGCAAAGCCATATTGTTGCTGCCGTGGAAACTTTGTATAGCTCAATGCACAAAGAAAAGCTTTGGAAGCAATCCAACAACTATGCTTATGGACACCCACTTATGCATTACCGGACATTCTGCAGGTTATTCTGGTAAAGGATTGTCTTTCAGGCATTGCCACCATTCAGTGTCCCTATTAAAACAAACAAAACATATTCTGTCTGTTTGCTGTTAACTCACTTCCAAACAAGTAATCAGAGGGCCTTACTGAAGAGAATTTAAACTAGCCAATGATCGATTTTCATATGCCAAGATTTATTGACAAAGAATGAAAAATATGGAACGTAATGCTCTCAATTTCAAATGGTCACTTTTATTTTCAAGCTCTCAACAAGAATAATGTTTCATCAGTGCATGCTATCCAAGCAGGTTTCTCAGTCAAAGCAATATCATAAGACGTTAAAACAAAAACTCGAGGCCCGAGCTAATACAAAGCGTAATCAATCATATTGGAACTCTGGCAAATAGAGCTCATAACATAACCCTTGCACAAGGCATACTCGACCATCTCCCTACATACACAATCATACGCAGAATCTAAATAACCCACCAGTTAAAACAAGAATTACAATCCAACAAAGAACAATTAGAATTAAAAAAATGCAATACCTGCCCTCGCCCAACTGCGCAAACCTCCTGCGTGGTACAAATTGACCCGGAACCCATGCCAACCCTCAATCCGTCCACCCCAGCACGAATCAAATTCTCGGCCTGTGCCGCTGTCACCACATTCCCACCCACCACATCCAGCTCCTTATACATCCTCTTCACGTACTTGATCATCTCAATCTGATAAATTGAGTTCCCTTGAGAACTGTCCAACACCACCACATCCACGCCAGCCTTGACCAAAAGCTCCAGCCTCTCCTTGTCCTCCTCCCTTGTCCCCATCGCCGCCCCCACTCTCCACCCTCCGTCGGGCCCCACCGTCCCCACCCCTAACCTAGGATACCCCTTCAATCTATCCACGTCCTCCCTCGTCACCAAATCCACCACCTCCTCCTCCTTGACCAACGCCGCAAGATCCATCTCTTTCTTTTCCTTAAAGTAATTATCCATCTGTGCCAGACTATAATTCCACGGCACCACCAGTTCGTTAGAACTGGTCATGTAGGTGTCGATTCGGGCATCTTTCTTATCGCCGTCGAGCTGCAACCATTCAGATCTCGACACGTAGCCGATGAGTTTAGAGGAGGGAGAGCCGGACTGGGTGACGAGGACGTAGGGACTGGAGTCGAAGTCTTCGAGGGAGTCGATGCGGTGCTCGGAGGATTTGAATGTCGGGCTAGAAAGGAGGGGACGCGTCGGGACTTGACGGACCTGACCATGGACGCCTGGACCTGAGGGGGGAGGTTGGAGTGGATGACGCCGAGGCCACCCAGGGAGGCCATGGCAGCTGCCATGCCAGCCTCGGTCACGGTGTCCATGGGTGAGGAAACGACGGGAGACAGGAGCGGGAGTCTGCGCGTGAGGCGCGTGGCAAGGGAGACATCATCGGTGGCGAAGTCTATGTAGTGAGGGAGGAATATGACGTCGTCATAGGTGTAGGAGTAGCCCTGGTTGAAGAGTTTCGTAGCCGCGAAGCCGTCGTCCTCCATTGCTGCGTAGTGGTGGCGATAGAGTTTTGGGTTTTGGGTTTTCGTTGTTGCCTGTTTGTTTGGTAATCAAATTTGGAGGGAAGGAAAAGTCCAGATACTTGTTATTCGGTGTTGAGCGGTCCACTGTAAGATGATGTATAAACGACGTCGTTTTATATTGGAACAGACGATAAATTGAAAATAATTACAAGTTTAGAACAAGCTATTTCCCAAAAATCTTATTTACAAATCTACTTATTTATATTATTATATATTAAATACATTATTATTGTGAAAGTTTCTCATATACGATAAAATAAGAATGGTATTTACGTTTTGAGTCTTTATATTATTAACGTGATCTCACAAGTGATATATTTATTATGAGTGCTACTAGGGTGCTACCCAGCAGTGATTGTTGGGCATGATTTTAGCCAAAATTTCTTTTTTTATTTTTTTTATTTTTCTTATTCATATTTTTTTAAAATATTTTTAAAAAATATCAATATACTAATAATCACTTTCTTAATCAGTAAGTAAAATAATAAAATATAAACAAAATTAAATAAATGAGCTATCAAAATGAGAGAACAAAATAAAATGGTATAGTAACATTATTAATTTATCATAGACTCGTAAATAATAAACTCCTTATTAGTTATTAATGTCAACAATTTCATTACAATTTTACCAGATTTCATCGAAATCAAAAATTTATTAAACGTATCTATTAGTATAATAAAATAATAATTGAAAGGTGGAATAGTCTCTAAATATTTTAATAAAATAACTTAATGAAAAAAAAATATGTCGTCTACACAAAAATCTTATGAAAATAATTTTATATACTAACGTGTTAATTAATATTATTTTTTTTTAAAATTAACTTTTTGTTGAGCTAATACTTATCAAATCAAGCGTATAACTTATCTTGATAATTAATGTACAATATAAAAATATGCCGCATAAATAAGATTAAACATGAAAAAATTAAGATAAAAAGATATATATGTTTTGATAATTATTACTTTTCATTTTAAAATTTATCGTATGATTAATTAGTCTCTATCAAAAGAAGGATGGAAGTGCAGCACAGGAGAGCATTGCACTTGCACCTCCCAAAGTGCTATTGGAAATATGGAATTGGAATCATATATAGGTATTTACTTTTTGAAAAGCAGCCAGGTTTAGATTACATTAATCTAGCAAGTCTTTCTTTCTTTGGTGATAAATGATTCAATGACAATAAAGCTTGTCTGCCTATAATTAAAAATTAAATTAAAAAATTGGTAATACATCTTTCACTCCACCTGTCCACGTGGATTTAATGATGACCAACTCCTTGCCATGTAATAATATCCCTCAAAAGAAATGTCTAGATTTTGATTTTAAAATAAATTGTATAATTGAAAACTTAAATATTTTCATTAATTTGTATTAATAATTAGTTAGCAGATTATGTTAGCACGACATGGCTCAAAAGTATGTGAAACACGACGTTAACATTAAAATTATATCATTTAAGTTTTTAGGTAAACTTTTTATATGAATTTGTAAAAGGTATATTGACAATATTTTTGTATTTGTCAAAGAAAAAGATTATATGACATTATATCATTTAAGGATGGAAAATAAAAAGAATAGTGTCCTAGAAAGTCCCATACAATATATGTATGTCTGCACATGTACAAGACCAAAATGATTTGAAAAACCAAGGATTGGTATGTGACTCACCTATCAAAACCTTATTAATTATTACGAGTAATTACAAAAATATGATCGATTGCGGCCTGTAAGTCTGCTGCTTACTTATAACATGTTTATTGTTTTGAAAAAATTTTGTAATAGGTAGGGGGAATAAAAGGAAGAGATCATGATCTGTCTTCCAGTCTCCAAGAGCAAGCCAAGAGGTGAATCTTCCATCTCCATGCTAAAAGTAGATAAAATGGCACCCATCATAACCTGTTGACATGCAAAAAAATAGGAAAGAAAGTAGGATTAGCCATGTCTGGTTCTTGAAGAGAACCGTTTCATTGATAATTTTAGGGTCCGTTTAAATGCTAATAGTATAGCATCTCAAATCATTTATGAATAATAATAAAATAGTTTATGAATATTAATTAATATTTTCTAAATAATAGTTAAATAGTCTGTGAATAATTATGTATTATGCCATATATATTAACAGTTTTTTTTTTTTTTTTGAATTTTTGTGAAAGGGGGTTTGAAATGGAAATTGGTACAAATGAGTATATGAAAATTATTTTTAGATTTGTTTTTTTTAGTTTAACACTGTTTGGGTAAAGGTGAATTCTTTTCCCCCCAGAAATCAAAGATTTTCTTTTTGAAAATATTTCCTTACCAAATAAGGCCCGAAATAATCTCATAAAAAATTATAGAAAAATAGACTTCTTTACGTAAATTTCATCATTCCAATCATAACCTGTTAAAGACTCAACTATTGATTCAAAAGTCTTATGATTGTTAGATACTAATTAGATTAAACCTTTAACTTTTAAGATTATAAAATTTCACTACACTTTTAAATCTGATATCCACGACAGCCTACTCTGTTAACACTAACTCGGCGGTAGTCCTTTCCCTTTTGGTGGCTTTACTTATCTATCAGTATTTAATGATTTAATACTATGCTCATACAAAGTACCAAGCCATTGTAATATTCCAGCCTATAGGTCGCCCCTTCCGTGACTTGAACTCGTGTCGTGGTCCTTGTTCTGATACCAATTGTTAAAATCTCAACCATTGATTCAAAAGTCCTGGGACTGTTGCATACTAATTTCATTAAATCTTTGACTCTCAGGATCACAATGTAACCACTAAAGTGGTATTTTAAGTGTTTGTTATTTAAATAATTTGTATAAAAAACTATTTAAACTATACAATATAAGTATTTTTAAAAAGAATATGCGAAGACTGCACACTTCAAGATTGTAAATATCATTTTTTAATTAAAAATGATAAATTTAAAATCAAGATCAGTATGCTCAAAAAATGAAGTAGGCCTCTCAAACAAACCAAGAGCTTAAGCTGCATGGGAATTTTTCCTCTTTTTTTTCTCTTTAAAAAAAAAAAAAAAAAAACCGAGAAAGGAGTGAACTTACTTGGATCAACAGTGACCAGCATGGCTGTGCCTCCGAACTCGCAGGTGCCACCAGCAACCTTGGTCCTCTGCCAGTAGCTATTGAAAGCATAGGAAGCGTGTGCAAATAGGGTGTTGGGGTTAAAGCATGACCCCGCCGGCTCAATTGAAGCGCAATCAGCTCCTGACCAACAAGCATAGTCCATTGCTTCTTGAATTATTGGGTCAGGCACCGTTGGCTTAGCCACACACCATAGGGCTGCGCTTGGGGCAGTGTGTGGAGGTGGTGGCCCTGTTGGTGGGGGTACAACACAGGGGCTCAAACACCGGTGGGCTTGGAACAAAGCCGAAAGGTGATGGAACGTACGAAGGTGGGTTTGGGGTGTAACTTGGTGGGCTCAATGTGGGCCCAGGTGGGCCCGGAACATAGATAGGAGGACTATTTCCAACTTGTGGTGGGCCCGATATGATGCTCGGTGGGCTCGGAACGATCTCTGGTGGATTGGGGGTGGGATTAAATTCCGGTGGGCCTGGAGTCGTGCTCGTTGGGCTCGGAGGTGGGCTTTGGATTGGGAGAATTGGTGGGAGATAGTTAAGGGGCGTTGGTGGTGGTGATGAGGGCGTGTATCCTAAAGGGGTTGGAATGGATGTTGAGGGAGGTAGTGGGGTATTGGGTGGATAAATGCAGGATGGAGGAACATTTTCAGGCCAGGGCATTGGACCTAGGGACTCAAATGGTGGTAAAGAAAATGGTGAACTCACACTGTAGGGTTGGGCGTTTGATGAATCCAGCATTGGATCAATGTCTAAGTGCTTTGTGACTTTCACTTTCTTTGTAGTTTTGAGGACTGAACTTCTGGGTTGCCTTGGACGTTTGAGTTGTTGCACTGATCTTCTTGCTTCTGCTTCACAAAAACATAGATCAAAGGCTTGTCAATTCTGATATTTTCTTACCACACAACAGTAACGATACATTGTCTTGGTTTGTAATATCTATCTTGGCTATTGCAGAGCATTTTAAGCATCATTTCATCAGAAACTTAGTAAATCATTGATGGAAATACTAACATTGCTTAAGAAACTAAAAGAATAGCAATTTGGCATTTCGATATATCAGTCTAAAGTAGTTTTCCAGTGGCATTAGTTCTATAAATTGATGGAACTCTTAAGTAATACATGAACAAAAAACCTTCACACATGACAAGAGCCTTACCACAATCAGTTAAGAAAATGGCTGCCATAGTTATAAACAGAAGTAGAAACCGAGCTCTCATGTAACATCTGCTTGCTTCCATGACTTCCCAAAAACTCCACACCACTTAAAGGCCAGAAGCCAACTACTCAAATGGATTTGTATATGTAGGCCGGTTTAGGACAGCCCTAGAAGTAGCCAAAGCAAGGGCGTGGGGGAAAAAGTGGGGCTGAGTTGGCCATAAAGATTTATTCTTTGGCAGGCAAACTTTGTCATACAGTCACTTTGCTCAGAGATGTATAACTGAAGTAATACAGAAAAAGGATCAAAAAGGGTCTAAGAGAAGGTGTATTTTAAAGGGAAGTTGTTCACCGGCTTATGTAGTATGTTTGCGTTATTATTTTTGCATGCACTTGGCATATATGCTTGCCTTGGTATTGGAACAAATGAAAGCGAGGGGGGTTTTCTGCCCTTTTGTTTTGCTTGCTTTCTACTCAAAGCTGCTCTCTCTTTCTCCTCAAGGGCCAAAATCAAGATCCTTGTCGTCTATATAGCTCTAATGACTAGCTCTATATACATGTTTTATTCTAACTGCATGTGTATATCAATCATATATGTTATTTTAATTAGATGCTGACTACGCAATTCCTTTGTGGAAGTTTTACCGTGTGTTGCATGTAGACCAGCACGTATATATAGATTCTAAAGGAAATTCAAATACGTACCCAATGAAATTGATGTATCCATTAGCTAAAACATAAGCCCATTTTGCCGAAATTGATAGTTTAGAGGCGATTAGAGATTGAGTGATAGTTTAATAAAAATGTATGAATTCTCTCCAACTTAGATGAGTTAAATAAGAGATGAGGGACACATATTCCATGAGAGTAATTCTATTTGCAGTCCTGAGTGGAGGACTACATGTGCAGTCACATTGATGAATAGAGGTAAAAGGGAAAAAAATCATTATTTTAAAAATGATATTATTGTATTTTTTTTTAAACATAACTGTATGGACTTGCATGAATAGTCTCCATTTGGAGATTGTACGTAGATTAACTCGTTCCATAATAAGGCATATTTTCTTCATCCAAGGGGTGCAATTTTAACTTCCAACTAGAATTGGACCCAATCTGTGTCCATGATTCAAATATCAATCCATTTTGTATGAACCATACAAGTTAAATCAAATACATATTGACTTCATTTAAGAATTATAATGTCATTTTCCAAAGTAATATGCCCAAAAAACATACCCAGCTCTTTGAATACATTACAACATATCTGTGAGTGTTGGAATTACATTCATTATTATTTTTTATTTATTGATGGAATCTAACGACTTTGAAAGTTGGCCTTACTCAACAAGCACCTTTCTTAGTAAGGTTGCTTGTTTCCTCTCACTGAAGATTCTACGTACAAAAGAGACAATCTTATAATAATATACAACGTGATAGAGCTTTTATTAGAGTCTTTTCAAATCAAAGAGAGAAGTTCTCGACAAACTCTCTCTCCAGCCTCGACCCACACCATTTGAACCCCTCTCATGTCCATCTTCAGGTCGGGGTGGAGGGAGGAATCTCTATGGATGCATGATGGAGTGACCACACAACAACAATACTGTTCATCCTGTTGTATTATCATCTTATCCATCGTGATGGTTTACCATGGGTTGTGCCGCTTTGGGATGAATGGAGGTACATCTTTGTTCGAGTAATTAACAAGAATCGTGTCACTTGAGAACCGGTGCCATTGCCTCTATAAAATAGGGCTATTGTGCACCTATTCCAAACACTTTTTATCCATATGTTTTGTACCAACCCATGAGACCAGATACTCTCAAGGGAAAATTCAACATAAATCAATTTTATACTCTCAAGAGCTTGGTCATGTCAAACGAGGGATTATTTTTGTGCATAGAGAAGACCATCAACAGATAAATGCTTAGTTTGACAACTACACTTGCATATTACAACCATTTAAGGAGAGTTTTGAATCCTACATATAAGTTCTTTCAAATCACTATGGGAGGATTCGAACATGTAAAGAATTTTCAAAATCTTGTAACCCAATTGGGAGGGGTATTTCCCACCCGGTCCATGATAGTTGGGCTTGGGCAAAATAGTGAGGCCCAGGGCAGTCAACTGTGTGGGAAACCAGATGAAAGGGGACAGATGGGACACACTGACTTTGACATCCTTTGCGACGCCAAGCATTAAAGGGCCTGGACGACCCTCCATTCTCTGACAAAGGGGACCAGAAGTGACCACGTCGTTCACCCATTGCCAGGACGTGCCCTAGGAGCCATGCCACTCTCAAAGCGTCATCTCAGGAGCCATGCTGCATTGAAAGCTTTACCTCAGGGACCACATTGTATTAAATACCCAGACTAAGATAGACGTGGGTGGGACAACTTAACACGTCGTATTAAATACCTAGACTAAGATAGACGTGGGTGGGATGACTTAACCTTGACACGGGGAACAAAATGTTCCCTCGCAACATAAAAGCTACATTTCAGGTACAAATAACCCTCTCTGAACTGAATTATCCTAAGTTAACACTAAGAACATGCAAGACTAACTTAGGCATCAGAGGCTCCTCAGACAACCCCGAGCCCACCTTTTCCTTTGTGATCACAGGTGAAGACCCCGACTCGAGTTGCTAGAACCTTGTCCAGACATATGAAACATGACGTTAACAGCAGCGCCGTTTGTAGGATCTTTCTTATAGGTGTAGCATGTCGTTTGCATGTTGAAGACAACTCGTTCTTCGACAACTTGAGAACCTAAAGCCTTATGGAGCAGGTGATAAAACCCTGACTTCACAAGTGGAAACGCTTCAAATGGAGAACGAAGCCCTATGGGCGGACATTACCAGACCGCCCAAAGACACTCAGCCCAGCCACAATGGACAAGAGGAGTCGCAAGCCATGGGAGGGAAGGACGCCAATGATGATGACAAGAAAAAGATCCAGTAGGAACTTCGCAACCTCATGGATAAATATGAGGAGATGGTCAAGAAGGTGAGAGCCTTGTCCTTGGTAGACCAGATGCTCAACAGCACGAACTTGCCTTACACTGCGAAAGTGATGGTCATGCCACTGCCACCAAAGTTCAGAGTCCCCCAAATAGATCTGTACAATGGAGCCAAGGATCCCTTGGAACATGTTGACATCTTTAAGGCTCATATGACCCTACATGAGTTTCCTTGGGAGATCGCATGCAAGGCCTTCCCATTGACCCTAAAAGGCACGGCGTGAGTGTGGTTCGCGTCGTTGGCACCAAACTCAATCCATAGCTTTGAGGACCTAGCTTGCCTATTCATCACATAGTTTATGGCCAGCAGGAAGAGAAGACGCTCGGTGACTTACCTTCTAACCACTAAGCAAAGAGAGGATGAGAGCTTGAAGGCCTACCTGGCCGGATTCAACAAGGAGCGCATGACCACAGATAACCAAGATGAGAAGATCACTCTTGCCGCCCTATTGGGCAGTGTAAGACCCCGAAACCCATTTATGGCTGAGTTGGCCAAGAAGACTGTCGCTACACTACAGGAACTCCTGGACCAAGCTGACAGATTTATAAACACCGCAGACATGCTTCGAGTGTTGACAGTGCCGAGAAAGATAACGTTGGACCAGGTTGACAGGAAAGCCAAGACGTCGGCCTAATCCAAGACTGCAGACAAGGCCAAAGGAGGACACCATGACAAAGGGCAAGACAACTCCCGCCTCGTGAAGGGGCGAGCACCTTGCATGATCGAGCCGCATTGATACTACAGGAGGAGAACATGCCCACTACTCAGAAAGTCGACCATATAGCTGACTGCAAATCCTTCGAGGGAGGAGCGGGAGTGGAGCCGGGGAAGGTTCACCTGGCCGAGAAGGAGCAAGAGCCCAAGGAGGCGGGTGGAGCGGGAACCCCCACGAAGCTGCCCTAAAAGCTGCCTAGCGAAAATGCCCCATGGGCAAGATCCGAACCATAGCTCGGGGTTTGCTGGAGGTAGGCTCACCTCCTCCAACAGAAAAGGTCACGCCAGAAGGGTGAGATTTGAGGAGGTGAATTTAGCCGAACACCACCCTACCAAGTAGAGGAGGAGTGAGTCTGCACCAACTGTCACCTTTGGGGCTGCCGATGAAGACGGGATCCTCTAACTCCATGATGACGCCTTGGTGGTGACAATGCAGGAGGCTAACTTCACCACTAGGAGAATCCTCTTCAACAACTACAACTTCAAAGACATCCTATTTTGGGATGCCTTCACTCGAATGAGAATTGATCCCGATCGCTTGTGACCCGTGCCCATGCCACTGAAGGGATTCACAAGAGACGTGATTCAGCCAGTAGGGACCATTGCTCTTTCAGTCCTAGCGGGAAAGGCCCCCACATTGCCTCCACGATGACTGACTTCATAGTGGTGAAGGCACCCTCCTCATACAACGACATACTAGGACGACCTACATTTAACAGTCTTCAAGCGATAACATCAACTTACCACCTGAAGGTGAAGTTCCCAACTTACACGGGGGTGGGTGGGATCCACAGTGAACAGGTCCTGGCGCTTGAATGTTATGTGCAAGAATGGAAGTGGACAAAAGGTGGGGTAAACATAATAGGGCCGTTAGAGGAAAATCGTTCCCCGCCACCTCCTCCCAAGTTCAGCTCAGGGGGAAGAAGCTAAGAACGAGCCACTCCTGGACAATCCCTCCAGGCCCGTATAAGCTCAAAGGCTCACGAGTCCAGTCTCACGAACTGCTTGACCCCCTAACGAAGTTTAATCATCTCTCATCTAGGGTTCGGTTGTTTAAGTCGATTGATCCGAATTGCTTTCAATACCGTTATACTCCTCAATGGAGAAAGTAGAGAAAAAATAGTGAAAGGAGAGAGGAAGACAAAAAGTTCACCAAGAAGAGAAAGTATGTTATTAATATGTATGATACAATGAGTGCGAGCTTACAAAAAAAAAAGAATAGAAGAAGAGAAGACTTGGAAAAAACGAGAAATCTGTTGGTAGGGTCATTAGGGAAGCCACCCAACATCAGATCCTTTGCCGTAAGTGACGTCATGCTCCAGGGCAGCCGCATCTTGGGGGACGGGACTTCAAATCACCTAGCATGCTCACCAACGCGCGGTCCTGCATCCCCTTCGAGTCCTCAGTATTGCCAAAGGACCAAGCCTGATCACAGATTGTCTTGACCAGCCCCAACTTACTGAATAAACGTGGAACAAAGTTTTGAACAAAGGACAAATCTAACTTTCGGTCCTGAATAACCAAGCTGCGAGAGAACGCCAGACGGTCCATCCCACCCAACCTGGATTCCTGCACCTTCACGCGAGACATCCCTGCCAGCGCTGCGGCAAAGGCCCCAGCTATCTTGGTCTCGACCTCCCTTGAGCTCTAGGCCTTGGACTCTAGCTTGTCCTTCTTATGCTTCAGCAACTCCGAAAGAAACTTGTCTTGGTCATGAAGTACGATCAAGTGTCGGAAAGAGTCTGGGGAAGAATGGAATACCTAGTCCTCCTCCTCTAAAGCCCCCCGGCCATCAACAACAAAGGCCTCCAACTGATCCCCTCCCTACAAAAAGAAAGGAAAAGAAGAAAAAAAAGAAGAAGAAACGAATAAGGGGAGAGAAAAAGAAAGCTCAAGTCAAATAAACTACAAGAAGAGGTAGCGGAAGAAATAAAAGGGCACATATGAGCTTATCCCGAAAAGGAATGTGTTAAGTGTGCTTGCCATCCCCAGATGGACTCGGCATGGGCTCTCTCGAACCCGAACTTAGCTTGTGGAATCTCACTCCATCAGGTATCCTAAGCCTCATTGACCATCTCCCCGTCGATAGCCCTGGGATCAGCCCCCGCCTCATTTTCTGGGAAAACGATTTCTACAGTAGCTTCTCCTTCTACAGTCAGCTCCTCAGCAGCTTCTCTTACCTTCACCTAGACCCCAGTCTCCTGCAGGACTACGACGAAGGCCGTGGTGGTAGTAGTGGAGGTCAACAAGACCTCGGCCTCAAGAGAGACCACTGGAGCCTTATTGGCCTCCACTACTGCCTCCGAGACCTCAACCTCGGGCAAAACCACTAGGACCTCTTGGAACCTCTCGGAGTGGCATGAGGAACTTTATTAGACGCCACAATTGGACAGAGAACGAAGAAGAAATATGGAACAATAAGAGCAGGGGGAGAGAGCAAGAAAAAGAGATTCAAGGAAGTGGGAAGAAACTTAAGACAAATGGACTCATAGCCAAAAGAAACTTGGGGTTAAATAGACGTTCACGACCTTTCAAGTTCCCTAGACAGCAAAGAGCACGCCATTAGGACACTTCACAGGTGAAGAAATTCCCACTGAACCTATTCAGTCATAATTGGTGGGGTAACTGGGAGGGGTATTTCCCACTCGACCCAAGATAGTTGGGCTTGGGCAAAACAGTGAGGCCTAGAGTAGCCCTGACCTTACCCTTCTGCAGCCCAAAACCACCGAAAGGTTCTAGAGCCAGGCCGCATTAAATGTGTTGTCTCAGGAGCCACGTCGCATTGAAAGCTCCGCCTCATAAGATCACGTTGCATTAAATACCCAGACTAACATAGATGCGGGCATAACAACTTAACCATGGTACGGGGAACATAATGTTCCTTCGCAACCTCGTATAAAAGCTGTATCCCAGGTACAAAGAACCCTCTCTGAACTGAATTATCCTAAGTTAACGCTAAGAACATGCAAGACTAACTTATGTATTTGTGGTTCTCCGGACAATCCCGAGCCCACCTTCTCCTTTGTGATCGTAGGTGAAGATTCCAGCTCGAGTTGTTAGAACCTTGTCCAAACATATGAAACACAATGTTAATAGTGTCGCCGTCTGTGAGATTTTCCTACAGGTGTAACGTGTCCTTTAGGAGACAACCTGTTCTTAGGCAACTTAGGCATACGAAACATGTGTCCTTTGTGTGTCCTATAGGTGAACAAAAGACTCGGACGACCTTGCATTCTCTGACAAAGGGGACCATAAGTGACCGCACCATTCACCCATTGCCGAGACGCACCCTGGGAGCCACGCCGCTCTCAAAGCGCCATCTTAGGAGCCATTCCTCTCTTGAAGCGCGGTCTCAGGAGCCAAGCCACATTTAATGCCCAATCTCAGAAGTCACACCGCATTGAAAGCTTTACCTCAGAAGACCACATCACATTAAATACCCAGACGAAGATAGACATGGGCATGACGACTTAACCCTGACACGGGGAACAGAATGTTCCCTCGCAACCTCGTACAAAAGGTACATCCCAGGTACAAAGAAACCTCTCTAAACTGAATTATCCTAAGTTAATGCTAAGAGTGTGCAAGACTAACTTAGGCATCAGAGGTTCCCCGAACAACCCCGAGTCCACCTTCTCCTTTGTGATCGCAGGTGAAGACCCCGACCCGAGTTGCTAGAACCTTATCCCAGCATACGAAACACGACGTTAACACCAATACTATTTTGAAGAAAACTATTGGGGAATCTTTACCACAAAGAGAGAAAATCATTTCCCGAAATAGAGCCACTACCCAACAAAGGAAAAACTCAATGAAAACTTTTAAGCAAATCACCAGCGTGTATTATCACTGCCAAGGTTAGAGGAAGTTAGTGATTCATTGCCAACATTAACACTGTCATTCAAGCCACTAAAAGAGGGTCAAGATCCATAATTCCAAACTCGAGATTATTTCTTGAAGTTGAAGTCGACATTATTGGTCAAAACGACACCGTTTTGATCAACAAAAATAAGGATTCACAAACAATTGCACATAATAACATTGTCATTCATTGATTATAAAGGATCTTGTAAAAAAAAAAAATGACAGTGTCATTTTGGTGTGTCTCCAACACCCATTTTGGTCCAAGATGATATCGTTTTACACAATAGAGAAAATGATATCATGTCAAGGACTTTTAAACTATGCTCGTAGGAGACTAGGGGTGCTACCCGCACCATACAGTGTGGGGTTGCCCCCTCCCCGCATGGGCCGGGGTTGTGGTTTTCACCCTTGTCCCCTACCCTGCATGCTGGGGGGCAAGGTGGACTCCCAATCCGCCTCGCCCCTGCCCACTTCAATAATGAACTATAATTCACTAGGCCCAAAAATTATTCGTGGGTAAAAAAGTGATCAAAAACACATTTTTGGACCTAAATTGTAAATTGTAAATTTATAAATATGACTATAATTTGCTAGTGCATATTTTGTGTAAATTCTAGTGTAGTAGGATGACATTTTTATAGATTGTCTTCACAATACAAGTCTCACACTTAAGCAATGTGAGACTCTTGTATTGCCTTGCCAATCTATAAAAGGGTTACCCTACTACATTGCAACTTACACAAAATATTAAATAAAATTTCTATTTAATACATATTTATAAATATGAAGTACAGGCCGGAATTGGGCCCTGCCCGCACCCCCATTATACTGGGCCGAAGATCTGCGACATAGCCCCCAAGAGTGTCTTGGTACAACCCATTCCACTCTGGCATGCCAACTGAATAAGATTTACTCCATCTATGACCCACCTAACAACCCACGGTCTGTAGCTAACATAGAAAGCCAAGCCTAAAGTTGGATCGCTCATCAAGCTACTTAGTAAGCCAACCCACGAGCAAACATCGAATTCATTGTACCAGTTCTGAATCTGAACTGCCTGACCCATTTTTCTAACTCGATTTGATTGCCTTTTATTGTTCTAAGATATTGCAAGCCTAATTTAGTTTGTTCAAAAGTTGTTGCAACTTTGGTTTAGTATTGAATCTTAATAAAACATATATGGCACAAAATTGTTGTCGGAAGGTGATTGAAGGAGAATCTTCAAAAGGAGTTCGTGGCACCATTCAGACAAGAGTTTTGATCTTTCATTGTATGAATGATAATATTACGACTCTCTTTCAACATCATGATACTGCTAAGGGAGTCATGGACACTCTTGAATGCAAGTATAGAATAAGGTTTGATATTTAAATATAATTGTTGCTGGATAAGTATAATAGAACTTGCATGAGAGAATGATAGCATGGCAACCATGTTCAACAAATAGAGGTTATTGCAAAAGAATTACTTGACGCTGATCATCCTCTCACTGATAAGATGCGAGTTCTGTGTTGTTGGTACCAGAAGAAGAAGAAATAATGCATAGGAGAAAGAGATAAATTTGATCATTTAGTTTTCTACAAAGCATAAACAGTTCAAGAAAAAGAGTTGACAAAAGAGAAATGATAACAAATAATTTGAAAATTAAAACAAGTGTTGGAAGAAAGGAAATTACAAATCATAATGTCCAAACAAAGAATTATTTATCAATTCGATGAGAAAAAAAGTAGGCAAATATAGAGGTTATATTGGCAATAATACATATTGTGAAGTGATGGGGAAAGATACATATAAATTTTATGTAAATGAATATGTTATTATATTAAGTAATATACTGTATGTGCTTAGTATTTATAGAAATTTAATATTAGTTCCTATGTTAGATCAAAAGGATTACATAGTTGAGTTTAAGTTTAAAATAACTATTATATGTAAGGGTGATGTATTAGTGAAAAGTGTGAAAAACTATAATATATACTCCTTAAATATTGATATTAACAATAAAATATTTATTTTTGATTATTTAAATGTGTTCACTAATTATACATATTGCATCTAATATTGGGTCAAATGAATAAAAATTGTATGATTAGAATGTTTAAAAATGGAATAATACCGTAAATAAGGTTTGAATGACTTTGGCATACGTGAACCGTATGTTAAAAGTCAATTAAATAGTAAATCATTTTCTAGAATTTGGAAATAATCAAATTTACTAGAAGTAGTTGATTATGATCGATATTTTTTGACTCTTTAAAACAAAGACACTAAGAGAAATGTGATACTTTATACAATAGTATCTATAAAAAATCATAGAATTATTTTTTAAAATTAAAAAAGTTATAACCAAATAAAAACATAAACAATAAACATAATGCAGGTTTTTTTTTTTTTTTTTTTTCCCTATCGACCCTTAAAGCAAGCCCATAAGAAATCACTAGGGGAAGTAAGTCAGAGATCCTAACTAAGCCCAATCGAGGCCAACAACCCTTCTCCAAAGGAGTCAGTGGAATCTGTAGAGTACTCAGCCCACGAGTAAAATCCACTCTCGAAACAATCCACACACAAAGAAAGCGGACGGTAGGGACAGATGAGACTCGCTGTCCTGACAACATCCTAATGACACCCTACCCTTTGTAACCTGCATAGACAAGTAGAAGAGAAATATGAATAATCTTTGATTTCCTTACAGTAGGCATGTAGAGACTTAATAGGGAAAGCCCATAGGATAAAGTAAGTTAGAAAGTCATGTCGCATTAATGGCACCACTACTCGAATTCCACACTCTATTAATGACATCGCCCCAAAAGCCACGCTACATTAAAAGATTCTGATAAATGAACAGTAGAAACGACATAAGTTCCTCATAGTCAGGGACGAGCTGTACCTGAAATATAGTATAAAAGTCTATCCTCAGGCACAAAGAACTCTCTCTGATCCCTCTAAGTTCACGCACAAACTATTAAGGAGATATACTGATTTTGGCATCAGAGACTCTCTGACCACCACTGATGCCCCCATTCGTGTTAGCTTAAGTGTGCAGGTCAAAATTCGAAGACTCGATTTGTTGGGACCTAGCCCAAAGACGTGCGAAATACAACGTTAACACATAGATTAAAGCAAATAAAATTTATAAAACCTTGAATTAAAAAAAAAAAAAAAAAAAAAAAAAAAAAAGGAGAAGGAAGCAATCTCAAAAGCAAACTGACAAATTGATAACTGCGTTGTGGCTTGTAGGGAGGAAAATGTTTCCTCTAGCTCCAAAGGGTGGTCATGAGCCACTTTGCACGGAGGAAATCGAGGAGTCGAGGACCAACTCTGGGGTCCCTCCCTCCGCATGTGGGTGGATGACCCTCCAAGTGGTTTTGTTTTTGTTTATTAATTTTTGTATTTTTTAGAGTTTATTTTGATTCTATTCTATAAAAGTTTTTTTATTGTTATCATATTTGTTAAAAGGATATTTTTAAATAATTATGAGATTTTCAAATATGTTTTTATGCTGTTATTATTATTGCTTAATAGATTAGCTGATATGTGTAAATTTTTAATTGATTGACGTGTATTTTATGTGCCCTGTAACGAATTGTGCATTAAAAAAGTCAACAAATTTAATCGTTAACCTCTTTGTTAAGAAAAATGCTACTTTATCCATTCTATTTATTCTCTCACTTTGATACCTTATGTATTTTATTTATTTTTTTAATTTTTTTATTTAATAATTAAAAAAATAACTATTAATATATTGATATTTTTTTTAAAAAATATTTTAAAATAATAAAAAATATGAATAAAAAAAATAAAAAAAATTTTAAACTAACGATAAGGTTGAGCGATACAGAACAACGTAATGATACCGCTCATTTGTTAATATACTCTGCATAGGTGGAAGCGTGCCACATCAATTTTAAAAGATTATTATTATTTTGAATCATTTGATTAATGTAATGGGTAACATAATAAGTGACTTATTACACATCATTTTTACAAACAATTAATTAATTATGAGTAATACTAGTGTGTAAGTTGCGCAAAGATATTTTATAAAAAAAGTGAACTCACTAAAAAAAATGATTTTTTTGTTAGTTTTTTTTTTATCATAAAATCTATATTTTTACAAATTTTATAAAAGACTTGCGCGATATTGAGGGTTGTAAAAAAAAAAAAAAAAAAAATCAAAAAGCTGGTTGAACTAGATCGGATTGAATCGATGGATTCGGTTCGGTTTGTAATTTGTTCAATGCGGTACTTTTCCTAAACCGGTGTGATATCCATTTTTCATATTTTAAAAATCGATTTAAATTGAATTGGATTGATACTGATATTTATATTTTTTTCTATTATATTATATGTATTATATACTAAATTACTAATAAATGTAACTTGAAATTCTAATCTTATTATTTAAATTTGTTAATCTTATACCATAAAACTAATATAACATTTTACATAAGTTAGACACTACTTAAACTATACTAGTATAATTGAATATTAATGAATTAATAATTGTTAATAATAAATACTAAATTCTAATAATTAAGTTTAGTATTGAAAAAAATTATAATACTAAACTTATATAGCATTACGCATGTAAATGGTAAACTGAAAAACTAAACCAAACTGAATCGAAATCGAAAAAACCAAAAGTTTTAGCTTCGATAATGAATCAGTTCGTATCGATTCTTAAATTTTTAAAATCGGTGTGCATCAGTTCGATTTTAAAATTTGTTTAAAACTGGATCAAATCAGATCGATTACGCTCCTACTTCTGTATAAAATTTATATTAAGACAATGCTAGGATGCACACAAAATGTGCATCCCAAATATGCACATCCACGTAAATGAAATTTTTTGTTTTTCTTTTCTTTTTTTATTTACTAATATTACTTCCTTAACACTTAACAGAGAAAATAAAAAATAAAAAAAAATAAAAATATATGAGTTAAATTAAAAAAAAAAAATGTAATATGTAAAGAGAAGCGTACCTGTTGAAATAGAAAACTCAAAAGCGAGCGTCTGCCTCGCAAATTGCAATGGTTAGGGTTTAAGCTCCTGTCTTCGAGACAAAACTTTGCAAGAATCCGGTAAGTTTCCAATCTCTAAAGCCTCATATTTACATTCCTAAAACTCTAATTCTCTTCCATCAAATCATCAATGATTCGCTGTAGGAAAGTGTCACCTAGAATTCTCCACTCACTTACCAAAAACCCTAGTTCTATTTGCATATCTTCATTTGATTCTTTCTATTCAAAGAGCCCTAATTTATCCACAACTAAACCGGATGGTTGTTTCAAAAGTTTCAGATTTTTTAGCTCTGCAATGGGTTTCTATTTAACTCCCCGGGAACTTTCTGTGCCAAAAGACCCTAGCTTTGCCAGGAGCCCTGTTATTAACGCTAAATTTAGAAGAAATTACAGCTCTGGGAGAAACGGTGATGGTGGTGCTGGTGAGTGGACTGAGGAGATAGAGTACTTAGATGAATCGGGGAGTGTTATTTACAGTGGTAAAGGTATACGATCAGTTGAACCAGGACTTGATGACCACGTGATGGTGGGTGGGCTAAAGAAGCCATTTTTGAATGCCTCAGCCGTAGCCAAGATTGTTGAGGTTGTGAAGAGGTGGAAATGGGGACCAGAGTTAGAGACCCAATTGGACAAACTCCAATTTGTACCAAATATGACTCACATTACTCAAGCTTTGAAGCTTACTAAGGATAGCGACACATCTTTGAGTTTGTTTCAATGGGCTAAGAGGCAGTCGTGGTATTCACCCAGTGAGGATTGTTATGTGATGCTGTTTGATGAGTTAAATCGAAATAGGGATTTTGATGGGATCCAGTCATTGTTTGATGAAATGGTCCGTGATTCCACTAATAATGGTATTTGCTCCTTTAGTGCATACAACCGTGTAATTCAGTATTTGGCTAAAGCTGAGAAATTGGAGGTGTCATTTTATTGTTTTAAGAAGATTCAGGATTCAGGCTGTAAAGTTGACACCCTGACATATAACTCTCTTATTACACTCTTTTTGAATAAGGGTTTGCCTTACAAGGCATTTGAGATATATGGAAGCATGGAAGCGGTGGGATGTTTGTTAGATATGTCAACCTATGGGTTGATGATACCTAACTTGGCAAAATCGGGTCGTCTTGATGCCGCTTTCAAGCTATTCCAAGAGATGAAAGAAAGGAACTTTCGACCGGACTTTAACATATTCTCATCACTTGTTGATTCAATGGGGAAAGCAGGGAGATTGGACACATCAATGAAGGTGTACATGGAAATGCAGGGTTATGGGCTCAGGCCATCTGCTACTATGTATGTTTCTTTGATCGAGTCGTATGCAAAGGCTGGGAAGTTAGATACTGCTCTTAGGCTTTGGGATGAGATGAAGAAAGCAGGCTTCAGGCCTAACTTTGGGTTGTACACATTGATTGTTGAGTCGCATGCCAAATCAGGGAAGCTTGATATTGCAATGTCTGCATTTACAGATATGGAGAAGGCAGGATTTTTACCTACCCCATCTACATATTCTTGCCTCTTGGAAATGCATGCTGCCACTGGACAAGTAGATTCTGCCATGAAGCTGTATAACTCAATGATGAATGCTGGTCTGAGACCAGGTCTAAGTACTTACACCGCCCTTTTGACTCTCCTGGCTAACAAGAAGCTAGTTGATGTGGCTGCCAAAGTTTTACTTGAAATGAAGGCCATGGGATTTTCTGTTGATGTGAATGCTAGTGATGTTTTGATGGTGTATATCAAGGATGGTTCTGTTGATCTTGCTTTGAGGTGGCTACGTTTCATGGGTTCATCGGGTATCAGAACAAATAATTTTATCATTAGACAGTTGTTTGAGTCATGTATGAAGAATGGGTTGTACGAGTCAGCCAAGCCTCTCCTTGAAACATATGTGAATTCTGCTGCAAAGGTGGATCTTATACTATACACATCCATTTTAGCTCATCTTGTGAGATGCCAGGAAGAGGAAAATGAGAAGCATTTGATGTCTATCCTTAGTGCTACAAAACATAAGGCACATGGTTTCATGTGTGGGCTCTTCACAGGCCCTGAACAGAGGAAACAACCAGTTTTAACTTTTGTGAGGGAATTCTTTCAGGGCATTGATTATGAGTTGGAAGAGGGAGCTGCGAGGT
Source organism: Juglans microcarpa x Juglans regia (assembly GCF_004785595.1). NCBI lineage: Eukaryota > Viridiplantae > Streptophyta > Magnoliopsida > Fagales > Juglandaceae > Juglans > Juglans microcarpa x Juglans regia. The sequence goes on from NC_054604.1 coordinate 10,002,293, forward strand.
TCTATGTCAATGTTCTTCTTAACTACCTTGTTCTTATGGGTCAAATAAACCGAGCCCGATGTGTTTGGAAAGTTGCCTATGAGAATAAGCTTTTCCCTAAGGCAATTGTCTTTGATCAGCATATTGCTTGGTCTCTTGATGTTAGAAACTTGTCAGTGGGAGCTGCTCTTATTGCAGTTGTGCACACTCTCCACAGATTCAGAAAGCGAATGCTGTATTATGGTGTTGTGCCGAGACGCATTAAATTGGTTACAGGACCTACCTTGAAGATTGTGGTTGCACAGATGTTGAGCTCAGTAGAATCTCCTTTTGAGGTTAGTAAGGTGGTTCTAAGGGCCCCTGGAGATTCGGTCATGGAGTGGTTTAAGAAGCCAATTGTTCAACAGTTTCTCCTAAATGACATTCCTTCAAGGTCTGATATCCTCATGCATAAGCTGAACACACTTTTTCCCAGTTCTGCACCTGAAGTTAGATCTCTGTTGCCTCCCAAACCTCTCATTTCAGGGAGGGCAATGTAACTATATCCGTGATCACTTGCAGGCACTGTGTTTGTGAATTGGAATTGTAAGTTGTATTTTTGGTGGTGTTCTTGCTGTAATTCTCAAATTTCACATTAACAAGAATTCGTACATGTCAACAAAGAAGGCGAGTATTGGCAAATAAGAAAATGAATGAAGAAAGAAATAATTAAAAACTAGAAATTCAAAGCAGTGTCTATGTCATGATTCACAATGGTTTACACATTGAGTTTCATCTTATAAATTTAAGTTACTTCAAAATCTTACATTTAACTAATATCATTAAACCAAGAAAAAAGGAAATGTGCCAGCAAACTTGCTAAGAAGTACTCGACCATTGTTATGAAACTTATTTTATGTCAGTTTTGCCAAATTCTCTTTGAAAAATCAAAATTCCATTATTGAAAATCCAATTGCAAGCAGAATCTTAGGCATGGAACAGCCTTTGGCGTGGACTTTGCAATAACAAGAACAAGAATAATAATATATAAAAAAAAAAAAAAAAAAAAAAAAAAAAAACACTATACCTCATGCACTAGATAGGAGGTTTTTATTTTTATTTTTTTTAAAAAATTTGTTTAAAAAAAAAAAAAAGAGAATAGGTCACATGTCTAAGAGTGACCTTCTACCAATTTTATTAAAAAACCTTCACTTATTAAAAACCCTCACCAGATAAGAGATTTGAAGTTCCATTTAGATTTTCAAATGTGATATAGCCTCACATAATTCCTTCTTAACTCCAGATCCTAAAGTACCATAGGGCCTAAAATAAGGTAGAAGACGACTACATTTGTCTTGTGTCCAATGTGCATCAAGTAAATCAAAAAAATGGAAAGAAAATATTATATTTTTTGCCCAATTTCTCCTAAAATCAGAGTACATGCATTGGGTCTAGACAAGTATTTAACATGCTATTGTCAAGAGGAGAATCGAATAATGTCCGACCCTCAACCCCTCTCCATCACTCTCATAGAACAGCCTAGGCTAGGCAATATAGAAAGTCCTTTAGATTATGAGTTTTGTGATATTCTGCAGCACTCTTTTCTGAAAGGAAAGGTTCTTGTTATTTAACATTATAATAAAAGAAAAAGTGCATTGCTTGGACATTATGCCAGGTTCTCAAATTTCTAGACCTCCAAATGTTGATTCCTCATACCCTCCACTTGATTCTTTAAGTCGTATAGCTGTCATGCCTTTGATGAATTGGAAGAGGCAGTTTGGATGGGATAACACAATGGGGTTCCATCGTCCATATTGGAAGTTTGCCTGGGAAACAACACCTTGAACGGTTACAATCAGAGGGAAAGGATGGAGAGTTGACCCCATAAATGGGTTGAATTCCATGTCATATATTCAAAGAACAAAGAAATTAAAGTTGGCTTATCACGGATCTAAATCTTAACAAACAAAATGATAAATTAAAAGATAATTTCTTCTGGATTATTTACAAATTATTGTTGCAATGGTGATTTTGGTAAGAAGTGGTATTATGGCAATATGTTTATTTCATTTGATAATGCTAGCTGCATTTTTATGCATAAAACACTGAAAAACATACCTACAAGGCTCAAAGAGAAGAGAAAGTGACAAGTTTGAAAGAAGAGTGTTGATTATTTTTCTTATCATTGAAATGAAAATGTTACTTTTCAATAGGATGGTCGACAAGGATGCAAATGAGATAAGTCAACAACTTAGGTTTGGATAGTGAGTTGAGATGAGATGAAAGTTGAATAAAATATTGTTAGAATATTATTTTTTAATATTATTTTTATTTTAAAATTTAAAAAAATTGAATTGTTTATTATATTTTGTGCGAGAGTTTGAAAAAATTATAATGTTTAGATTAGATAAAATGAGAAGAGTTGAAAGGCCCTCTCAATCCAAACAATCAAAGCCAATTTGTCTGCTACTACATACAACCAGCTCGTAGTAGAAGTGAGAATTTTGCCCCTAGTTGAATCTTCACATTATTTTGCTGTCTTGACTTCATGAAATCTTATCCTTGTAAATGCTTCGTATCCCTACTGGGATATCCACTTGGGGTTGTGAGGGAGAGAAAGGTTGCCATAATTGCGGTTGACGTAATCTTGGATGGCGCCTAACAGCAACAAAACCTCAAAAAGATAGATACCACATAAAGGCCAAAATATCTTTTAGGCAAAATATATAATAAATCTACTAGTCTCGGCTCCCAGCAGATGCAATAGTTGCTGTTGATGCGTTTTTCAGTGATGTTTGCAACACTCCCAATCAATCTACAATCAGAGAGAAAGTTTGGAGAAATTCAATGGATGCCTCTGATGATTAATACAGAGAGGGGTCACGTTCTCTTAACCAAATGAAACTTGTATTTGTAGTACATACCTGAGGGTGTTTTTATGAGGATTGTGGTGCTCTACATGGTGTGGTCCCCTTCAAGAGCACGATTCAGCAGTTGATAACGTCCTTCCAGCAAGGATGTCTAATAGGATTTATCATCATGAATCCAGATCTTAGATATACTTTGTCGGTTGGGATTCCTTGTTGAGTATGATGTTCCCTCAAGAATCCGTATGGTCTTATCCTTGACTAGTATTCATCCTTTGCCTGTTACTCGCCCTTGTCCTTGCCTGTAGCTCACCCTTTTGTTGCAAACTGTCATTTTTTCAGAACCACCAGTCTCTTCAACTCTTCATTCTCTCCTGATATGGTCAGCATAGCCCTTGCTCACCAATCATAGGGTGAAAAGTCCTTTACCACCTTTTGCTGGAATGTGTTAGTCAGGTTTTCTACATAGTGATGTTCACCCTACTTTGGACTAGACTTTGCCTAACCAGCTGCCTCATCTTCTATAGTACCTTGACCGTGGGAAGGGGTCTCTTCACTTACTTTTGCATAGTTCTCACATCCTCCCCTCCTTAACAAGGAATTTCATTCTCGAAATTTTGTGAGGACTATACCTCTAGATGGGACTTCGAGGGATGTGCATGTAGTCGCGCATTCTTCGGCATTCTCGGTCGACGCCGATTGAGGTCATGATGACCCATCCTTTCCTCGCTCCACCCTCAGATCTTCACAACCTCCGCCTAGGACAAGAGCTCCTTACTCTTGCCTACTTTGTTGGCTACTCTGGTTACTACAGTCCCTATTGCTCTCTCGTGTCCTAGCTCCTTAGATAGATTTGGCATCACAGGACATTGGTGAATCCCCACCCTTGTCCTTTGCTTGTTCATCATGTTCCTGGACCGTTCGCTTCTCCCATCATTTCCTTGTGACTTTGTCGTTGTGGTGTATCATTTATGAAATCAGGGCCCTGGCCATCTAGTGATCCTCCCTATCCCGATGGCATTCCTCCTTGATTCGCCGATGTTCTTCTTCTAGCCTTATTGCTTTCCGTCCTCCTTCCATGAAATGACATATTACTTTTGGCGGTATGAATGCCTTTCGTGCCATCCACTTCTCTCACACAACAATGACAATTTGAGAATTCTAGATGTTGCAACTAAAAAGGCAATTCGAAGGCTCATTTATAGATGTGCTCCTATCTTCACCTTGACTATTCTACCCTTACTTAGTGCACTCCAGGTCAATTACTACGATGCGAATAAATAGAAAAACCGCTCCCATGTGAACGGCTCACTTTCTAACGTAAACTCTTCGTTTCTTGTGCTTCCCCATTGCACGTTCACCAATGGTACAGTTTTGGATTGTAGCCTCTGTTCATTCCAGTCAAAGATTCGTACTGGTCTTTCCTCATAGGTGAGGTTTGGTTGCAATGGAACCAGATTTGGGTTAATCACTCAGGGTTGTTGGTTCCCAAAACTTTTCCATAACGAGGAAACGTGAAACATGTTATGGATCCATTCGGATTCCTTTGGTAACACCTAAGGGTGGGCACCGGGGCCTGCCACTAGTTTCCCCGCCCTTCCTCCGTTCGACCCCGCTTGGTCAGATGCAGGCTATGGGGCATTCGCCTACATGTTAAATACATGTGGGGATGGGGCCAGATCCCGGGATATACCCCGTTCGGCACGTGTCTTTAATATTTATATATATATAATAGACTTGTAATTAACGAAATGATGTCGCTTTGGATATCCCAAAACAGTGTTGTTTCAAAACATAACCCTAACTATAAATGGAAAACTTTCTCTCTCACCTCTCATTTCTCTCATTCTCTCTTCCCGGTTGCCAACCCCTCTTCTCCTAATGGCCACCATCCTCTATTCTTTCTACTTTATCTTCTCTTCCTCCTCCTCCTTTAAGTCTGCAGAGGACTTCTCTCTGTTGTCGTGGGTCACGACTGGCATTAGAAGTCCATGGGCTAGGAGTTCTAACTCTTAAGGCTGGCGCTTACGACCTTGGGTGACGCTGTGACAAATTTGCAAGTTTAATGACACACGGTCACGACCATGATGACCATGGGCCATACAGACTACCTATCGATCTCTGAAGATTTGTGCATATATCTGTATGACCCATGACCAGGGTTGTGGCTTGTGGGTATATGCATTTATTTTGAATTTATTTTGTAATTTTTTTGGTTTATTTGTTTCTGTTTTGTTTTGTTGGATTTGTTAGACTTATTTTTTTTAAAAAAATTTATTTGTAAGTTTCTTTGGTTTTGTTTGGATTTTTAAGATCTGTAATGCTCTTTGTGATTTTTTTTAGAATTTTTTCGTAAGATTTATATTATGGATCTGTCTTTTGGTCCTCTAGAATCTAGAATACAGGGTTGGACAGGGGGTAGATGGGCTTGGGGCCAATCTGCCCCTAGTATCCAAATGGGGGCACTCGCCCATGGGGTAGTGTTTGGGTTCAGGGGCCCAAATGGTCCTTCCCCATCTGGGAGGTGAGGGTAGCACCCCTATTAATGCCACCCTATATGCTGTTGGGCATACCTTTCTCTAATACTTGATAGGGTCCAATATATCTTGGGCTTAGCTTCTCTCTTAGCCCGAACCTTTTTACTCCTATCAAGGGTGATACCTTGAGATATACCCAATAATTTTCTTCAAAGGTCAACTCTCTCATCCTGACATTGGCATAGCTCTTCTGCCTACTCTGAGTCGTTGCCATTCTTCCCCTTATGAGCTTAACTTTCTCTCTCATATCCTGCATAATTTCTGACCCAATTATATGAGCCTCCCTAACTTATCTCAACATAAAGGTGATCTACATTTCCTTTCGTACAAAGCCTTGTAAGGGGCCATTTGGAATAGTCGCATGATAACTATTGTTGTAGGGCAAACTTAATGAGTGAGATGTAGCTTTCCCACGAGCCTCTAAAGTCCAATACGCATGCCCTTAGCATGTCCTACAGTGTCTGAATTTTCCTTTTTGACTGTCCGTCAGTTTTACACACTATTGAATCTCAAGTTTGTGCCCATTGCCATTTGCAGGATCTTCCAAAAATGTGACATGAACCTTGAGTCTTGATCTAACACTATGCTCTTAGGCACCTTAAAGTCTAACTATATGCTTTACATACAGTTGACTCAGCTTACCCAAAGTGTCCGTTGTAGTAACTGCTAGAAAGTGGGTGCTCTTGGTCAGTTTATATATGATTACCCAAATTTCATTCTTACACTAGGGGTAATCCGACCATAAAGTCTATAGCTATGCCTTCCCACTTTCACCCAAGAATGGGTAAGGGTTGTAGATTTCTGGTTGATATCTGATGCTCAGCCTTTGGTTGCCTATGCATGGCACACTTCTCGATGAAGTGGGTGATATATCGCTTCATTCCTTCCTACCAAAAGTTCTTCTTGAGATCTCGATACATCGTTGTGCTCCTTGGATGTATCGAATATGGTGAAGTATGGGCTTCAGCTGGTATTCTCTCCATAATCTCATAATTCGCTGGACCAGTCTTCATACCTTGTATAGCAAGGTTCCGTTCTCGTGCAAACTAAAATGCAGAGGCCCTTTTCCTCTTTGGATTCTTCGCTGGATCTCCAATAATTTTGGATCTTTCCTCTGTTGATCCTTTAGTCTGTTGTAGTTTTTCACCTTTAATTTTTGTATCGAGGCGAGGACGTCCTCTTGTTGTGAATATCCTATTAATAGTAGTCTCATTCCCTAAAGAAGTGAGTCTATTTTTTTAGAACCTCCTATGTCCTTGGATCTAGACTTTCGAACTAGCACATCGACGACCAGGTTGGCTTTTCCTGGATGGTAATTAATTTTTCATTGATAATCACTTATAGTCTCTAGCCATCTCCTTTGTCTCATGTTGAGGTTCTTTTGGGTGAAGAGATGTCTCAGACTCTTGTGATTCATGTATATTTTACATGCTTCCCTATATAAGTAATGTTGTCAAATTTTCACGGCAACCACCACGACTGCTAATTCCATATCCTGGGTGGGGTAGTTCTTCTCGTGGTTCTTCAATTGTCTTGATGCATAAGCAATTACCCTTCCTTCTTGTATTAGGATGCATTCTATTCAGTATTCAACACTATATACCACGAATGGTTTATGGGATTTCAGTAATGCCAACACAGGGGCTGTGGTTAATTTTCTCTTTAGTTCCTCGAAGCACTTCTCACACGTCTTAGTCCAACTGAAGTTTGAGTGCTTCCTAGTCAACATTGTGAGAGAACTTGATAATCTGGAGAATCCTTCCACGAATCTCTTGTAATAACCAGCTAATCCCAAGAAGCTCCTAACTTCGTGCACCATGGTAGGATGCTGCCAATCCATGATTGCTTCAATCTTACTTGAGTCTACCGTGACTCCTTCACTGGATATTACATGACCAAGAAACTTAACTTCCTCCAACCAAAACTCACACTTGTGGAGTTTGGCGAACAACTTATGTTCCTTAAGTTTCCCTAGTACTCGTCTTAGGTGGTTTCCATGATTTTCAACATTCTTGGAGTACACTAGGATATCATCAATGAATACTACCACAAACATATCTAAGAATGGTTTGAACACTCTATTCATGATGTCCACGAATGCTGTTTGGGAATTGGCTAATCCAAATGGCTTCATCGTAAATTTTAATTATCCATACCTTGTCTGAAACACGATTTTTGGTAATGTCATCTTCCTTGATCCTTAATTGGTGATAACCGAACCTAAGATTAATCTTAGAAAATATTGTATCTCCTTGCAATTGATCAAACAAGTTGTCTATCCTTGGCAGAGGATATCTATTCTTTATGGCTGCCTTGTTCAATTCACGATAGTAAATACACATCCTAAGGGTCTTATATTTCTTCTTAATAAAACTGGTGCTCCCTGAGGTGATATACTTGACCTAATGAACCCTTTCGTCATCAGCTCTTGTAACGCCCGTCCTTGTGGTGGAACTTTTTATAAAATGATTTTAGAAAGGATGACGGGAATTACCGTTCGATTTAAAATTTTTTGCTTCCATACCCAGGGTGCAAGACTCTATGTTATAAAATAAAATATGCTTTGAGAATAAAAGAGGTTTACAACGGAAAACATTAATCTTAAGATAAAAATGCCTCTCATACAGTTAAAACTCTCATGTCTAGACTTCCATGCTCTTCCTCATGGGCCATGTCAGTCTTGACGCATACTGCTCATTCAGTTCCTGTGAGGGGAAGGGCATATATAAAAACTAAAATGAGTCGATGACTCGTAAGTATTACTTCATATAGTTAAAATATAATAATATAGGTTTTCATTCATGCATTCATCATTCCATACATACTATACGTATATGCATGCGTGCGTTTGTTTGAAAACATCACTAGGCGGGATTTTTCTTTAAAAAATGGGGCTTTCTCTTCGTAAAACGTTTCTCCCGTCAGTGCCTTCATTTTTTAAAGAATGCGATGCATTTATTCATTCATACGTTCATACATTCTTTCTTATCACTTTCATTGGCCGGTACACACTGTTACGCCCGTGTGTTGGGGTTAGCAGTCTTCCTTTGGACCCGGACTCCGCTCGTGGCCACGAGTTAGAATTCCTTTTCTGTCAGGGGGTAGCACTAGGTGCACTACCAGTATTACTTAACCGGCATTGCAATCTGCTCATTCATTCTGTACCCTTTTCATTCATTCATATGGCCGTTACGTATTTTCATACATTAAATGTTCAGTCCTTTCATTCAGTTTAGTCCTTTTAGTCCTTTCCTTTTCAGTTCTTTTCATTAGCAGTTCATTTATGGAGAAACATCCTTTAAGAGCATGAGCTTAAACATCATCTTTCATAGCATCATTTAAAGTATTAGTTCAGGCATCCTTAAAACATCAGTTCATAGGGACCTTTTAAAATACTTTTTTCGCGTTGTTTAAAGCATCAGTTAAAGCATCGGACATAAGCCTCGACATCTCTTTTCGTGGAAAAAATATACAATAGGTACAACATATAGTCATCCATTCACATGCATACAATTAATACTTTTGGGTGCGTAAAAAGGGGCTGCCAAGGAGGGCCATACATACGTATACCTTTGAACACTTATACTTAGCATGTTTTCGTAAAACATCTTTCGTGCCGTTTTGTAAGGCGTGGTAAAGGAAAAGCGTTTTGTTTTCATTTCTTGTATTTCGGAAAACTCTAGAAGAGTATGAACGTAATACTTACCTAGATTCCATGCTACTTTCATATCATGCAGTCCATTCATATGCGTGTTAGATGACAACCTACATGCATACACATAACCTTGAAGTCATTCTCTATCTAATGCATAAGCAACTAGAAATAGAGCTACACTTCATTTGGAACACTCTCTTTTTATCTCGTGCTCTTACATGCCCTTTACTATGCTAAAACCTTCGGGATCCACTTACGATCACTACCTCTTCCAAACTCGATGTTTTACTTCGGGTGCTCATCCACTAAAGTGAACCTTTAGAGTTAAGATACTAAGACATTCGTCTTACTCTTCCTGTTGATCACATTTCGACGTATGATTCCGACCGACAGAATCATGTATACTAATCCTAGACAATACACCCGTCACTGCCTACATGCATCTTAGCCCACACTAAATCCTCATTCCCATCCATACACGCCACATGGCTCTAAGCCAACTTTGAGGCTTAAGCATCGTGTAACCATGTTTAGGATAGATTACCCATTATGTATGGTGAATCCGTCCGGTATATGTGTTTCACCAGATTATACACGTACCTTACCCCTTCATCACCTAACACCAACAAATAACACGTTGATCACATACTCGTATGGACAAGCGCCATACTCTGATACCAACCTTCTCTTAACCCGTCCTCTTTTGACAGTTCATCCCAACACTTAACCCGACAAGACTCCATTCACAACTATGCCTTACGTTACGTCATATAGCTCAAGACTACTCCCAAGCTATACCGTGACCTTGTCATGTCACCTGACATTCTGCTACGTCATTTCTACGCCAACTCCTAACTCATCACGAGTACAGTTCCTCACGTATTCTTGTCACATCGTGACATATCGTCACATTCCTGTTACGCCATTCCTATACTAACTCCTCACCCATCACAAGCACGACTACCAGTAACCATGTCACTTCGTGACATTCTCCAGTCATGCTTCCGCTGCGCACTTTTACACTTGTTCTGCTACTTCACACATACTCCCAGTCATAAGTCAATCACGGTGACATCTGTCACTTTAGACTACAGGCCACATCACAGCTACTTCAGGACACAGTTCCACAGTTCCCGACACTACTCACCACACTCTACCCCCATCAACCACACAACCATCATTATCTCTGCGACATGCCACATGGTGTGTCGCTACACCTCATGGAGTGCACTCCACGTGTACTCCCTTCACACACGCTACGCCACATCACCACTACGGTATACCCGCCATATGGTGCATCGCTCCATCACATGGAGTACACTCCACGTGTACTCCCTTCACACGCTATACCATACAGAGTACACTCCTCGTGTACTCTTCCCATTCTACATACCCTGTCACCAATACAGCGCATACTCCACAATCACACTACACATCATAGTCCACAGCACTTTCACAGCACACTTCCCAACTACGCCCAACACTTCATTACACAACACACCCCGAACTCCACAATACTAACAGTATAGTCTACAACTTAATCAACTAACAAATAACATAAATAACAAGGGATAAAGGGTTATACCATCGACGGGATAACCCGTACATTGCTCGCTGATTGTCATAGTCGATGACATCGGAATGGTCGTACGTGGCGACTAACCCACGTATAGTGGTTGTTGGGACATTGGGCTAGGCTAGGGGAAACTCAAGGTGGCATCGTGGTGATCTCAGGGTAGCAGTTTCGTGGTGGCTGAAGGCAGCTTACGATGACGAGGGTTGAGGCTGTGGGTCTCAACGATCGAAAGAGAGAAGGAGCTTGGCTAGCTATGGCGGTGCATGGAAGGGCTGAGGTAGGTACTGGGAGGCAAGTGGTGGCATTTGGGAGGTGGTACAGTGGCCTACGGTGGCAGATCTAGCCGTGAGGTGGAGGAGAAGCCATGGGAGAGTGAGGGTGTGTGTGGAGGCTAAGGGGCTCGACTGGGCATGGGGAGGCTATGAGGAGGTCGCTGGTGGCCAGAGAAGGCTCCGGTGGTGGTGCAGTGGCTTGGGTAGCCGTGCAAGGCGGCGTAAGGGTAATAAACCCGTGCGTGAGGAAGGGAAAGATCCCTTGCATTAGAGAGGGCTATGGAGTTTGGGTCAAGGAGAGGTGGAAGGGGGAGGGAAGGGGAAGCACATGGTGGTGCTCGGTGGAAGTGGGTGGCCGCGTACCGCAGCGTAAGGAGGAGAAATGGGTTTTACCCATTTCGGTTGCTTATTGTGAGAAGAGAGAGAGGGCTGTGAGTGGGGGCTGGCTTCGGTGGTGGAAGGTCGTTGGCGTGAGAGGTGGCTGTTAGTGGTGGTGGTGAGGTTGGGCGGCGCACGGCGGCGCCGGGCTGGGCTGATGGAGAAACGGCTAGGAGAAGGGCAGCGTACGAGTGAAGGAGGAGGGGAGAGAGAGAGAGGGAAGGGAAAAGTGAGGGAGAAAGAGAGAGGGTCTGGGTTTTAATCTTGATCCCTTTATCTTGGGATCTTCAAAACGATCTAACGATGGAGGATTAAAACATTGATTTGAAAATGTGTAAACATTAACTTAATTAAAAGCACTGAGAGGAATTAAGGTAGAATATTTTTTAAACTAAACTTTAGTTGATAAAATAATATTCCTTCATTATTAATAAATGATGAAGTCTTCTTTTAAAGATATTAAAACCTTTTAACTATCTCAACTCTGATAGGGCCATTCTATAAGGTGCCTTATGTACCATAACTGTTATAGGTTCCAGGTCGATAGAAAATTCATCTTTCCTAGGAGGTGGCAATCCTGGCAGTTCCTTGAATACTTTTGGGAACGCATCCACTACGGGTATTTCTTGTAGTTCTTTAGGCTCCTTCACCTTAAGCACTAGATGCACTAAATAAGCTTTGGCCCTAAATCTTTCTTGGCTTGCAATGAGGTAATTATTCATGTCATTGATCGTAACCTACTACCATGGAATACTCTATCTTCCATCCCAGCCACTTGGAATGGTACCATCCTTTGTCAGTAGTTAATACTCGCGAAATGCCAAAACAACCAATCCATACCTAGGGTAATATCAAATTGCAATTAATTGAACATTATTAGGTCGTCCTCCATGATGACTTAGCCTATTTCTAAGGGTTAACTTGTAACCATCTTGGTGCATAGTACTACTTCTCCACTTAGAAGTCGCTTATTCTAGCAATTGTAGAAGACACGAATGTTTGGGATGCACCTGAGTCAAATAAGGTACTCTGTAGTATTCAAACATCCTAACTTGCCGTGAGATGACTGAACAAACTCGACTCTTACGACTATGTTCAGAGAATCGCTAGCTAGTTAACTAAAGTCAGGGTCCCTTACGATGACGCCTGTTTCATGTAAATGATTTTTGAAAACAAATTTTTATGCATGGCGAGGAATCACCCCTCGGCAGAAACACATGCAATAAAACTAAAGTATATAAACATGACAAGGAATCACCCTTTGAGTAGATCTGATTTATGCATAGTTATTATCATGGCGAGAAATCACTCTCTTATCAAAGCATGTAAAATCCATCATATCTTATCATATAAATACTATTCGAAATCACTCTACCTGGTCAACGTGTAAGCTGACTCATCCATTTCAAATCATCTGACACGGGGAATCACTCAACCCAGTCATTATACACGAAAAAAACACAAATGACAACTTGAGGAATCACTTTACCTGATCAACCAACTTGAAGACAGTATACATGATCAACCCAGGAAATCTCTCTACCCATTTATCAAGTGAGGCCAATACAAAAATGTTCCACCACAATCATCATGGGGACTCTTTCTATCTGTATGAAACTCGTGGAAACATGTCGTAGGAATGGTGCAGGGACTTCTCAACCCATCCATGATGATCAACACACAGTAAGACTCACGCAACAAAAAATAATTATCACCACCAACCCACACCATTCAAACTCATCATCTCAAAACACAATATAAAGATAATCCATAAGCATAATGGAGAATCTATCTATTATTTTCACGTATAAAAAGGGGAAAGTTATAAAATATGCAAAGCCTAATCTTACAACATACTCACATACATTTACCCCACATTCTCAATTTAGGAGCTAACCTACCAACAATATTAAAATACTATGGTGGCACTGGTGCTGCTTCCTCTTTGTTGTACGCATGAAGTCACTTGCTTTCATTGAAGACTCTGAATTCCAAGAAGATCCAACACTTTATGATCTCAAAAGTGAAATTTTTTCTCTCATCCAAAGCCTTTATAAGGGTGGGATTGTTAGGTGTCCTTATGATTACTGATATGCTTGAATAGAAGCCCTTTGATCTCAAAAAATATGGCTTGCAAGCCCGAAATTCTTTGTATTGCAGGCTTACTCCAGACGTAATGTCTCATATGGAGTATGGGCCTCTGTGTGCGACACCTGCGACCATTGAGCATCCCCGCCCGCATAATCCCTGAGAGCCCTCACATTTGTATCGGTTTTATCCTTGAGTAGTATTCAAATTTTGACTGTTACTTGGCCTTGCCCATAGCATGCCTTTTGCTGTAGACCACCCTTTCCAAAATTACTAGTCTCTTCAGCTCTTCGTTCTAGACCAAGTACAATAAGCATAGTCCTTGCTCACCAGTCAAAGGGTGAAAAGTTCTCCTTTACTTAGGTTGTGTTTGGTTGTTGAACTAAATTCAACCCATCTCAACTCATCTCAAACCAATCATTGATGTGACCTGCTACTTTTTTAACTTTTCATGGAACATTTAAACTCATCTTAACCTATTTCATACATCTCAACCTAAAAAATTTAAACCAATCTCAATAGGACTCATAAAATACTATTATTCACAACTCAACTCAACTCATCTCAACATCCAAACATAGCCTTAGTTTTTGGATATGTCAGCCAAGCTTTCTACGTACTACTGCTCGCCCTACTTTGGACTAGCTTTACTTTGCCCTACCTGCTGCCCTCATCTTTCACAGTACCTTGCCAATGGGAAGAGGTCTCTTCCCTTGTTTTTGTACAATCCTCACATAATGTAATAAAATATATGATACAATAGTGTAATACACAAAAATTGTAAGGAATACATAAAAATACTTATTTTTATCAATCTCACACATCAAATTCAATAATAAGATTAGTTGATGGCACAAGAGGTGATATACTTATTGGTGATTAAGTTCTTGATTGAAGTTAATTAGTACCAGAATATCTTAAACACTCCCATGTTGATCATTTTTAAAAATTTAAAATCAAACTGCACCACTTAGAATGCATCATAGATCGTTTAATCAATGGATACATAAAGGATCTAAATTGATAAAATCAGACTATACCAGAAACAATGGTATCTCCAATTATAGCCTATTTGGGATGTAAAATATACCTTTTTCTCACCATCCCCACAATGTATGAGACAAATATACGCATTTCGAAAGTCCATAGGTTTGATCATTTAGAATTTGGCCAATTTTCTCATTGAGCAAAAGGTACGAAATAAATTAGATTGATTTTTAGATCACAAGTACTATGTGAAATCTTCGACTTTTACCTCTTTCTCTATGCCTATCCTGCAGGTACAATGTTTGAATCAATAGAGAATCTTTTATTTTGTATTTGTATGAATGCAACTCATCTATTGATTCTTCAACATTAGTCGGTTAGGACCTCCACTTAGTTTCACCAAACTTCATCTTGGTCATGGATAACCACCTAATCATAAGCATTGCTAATTGCCATATGAAGACTTGCTCTTCCTATAGCTTTGCAGGTTCCCTTAACCAAGCCACTGCCTATGATTTGCAAGCTCATTCTTCAATAGTCATGCGATTAGAGCATCGGTCTAGTCTCCTAATGAATAAAGGTTATGGATCTTGCTTTGGTAGAATTAATTCTTTCTTGTAAAGAACTCATTTCGATACTAATAGTGGGTTAATAACCCACAACGAAAGGCAATCCAGTGGGGCCTTTTTGTTTGTGAAGTAAAGCAAATACCTTTGATCTCATGCCTTAATTGAATAAAGTGGTAAAAGTCAAAGGTGGTGCATACATTTGTCTCATACACTATGGGGATGGTGAGAAAAGATATAGTTTACATTCCAGAGGGACTATAGTTGGAGATACCATTGTTTCTGATACAATAGTTCCTAGAAAAGTAAAAAATTCCCTACCTTTGAGTCATTCTCAATAACCATGAGATGATCATCTTAGGGTGATGGGTTTGTCGATGGATGCTCCTATTACACTCATAGTCTTTGAACGATGAGAACCAGTTGTGTAAGATCACCCGAAGGATGCTGTTGATATCCAAGGGTGTTGTGGACTGGCCATAGAACCTTGTTCAATAAGTGGAATGCATTAGTTGTCCATTCTAAGGCTCACCTGCTCACTTTATGGTAGTGAACCTATAGATTGGATCGAGACTATGCGATCTTTCTTTTTGTGTGGGATGATGCTTGGGAGAGAGGGGAATGTGTCAAGGAGGTGATTGAGTATCCATTTCCCTCATTTTCCTGATAGGATTGGAAATCGTGTATTACACATATCCATACGATTGGGTTTTCAAGTTTCCGAACTAGTGTAAAAGGAAGTGCTTCGCATCATTGCCATTTAAAAGGATATAAGTTATATCAGGATAGGAATGTAGACCAAAGGAAAGAAGTCTTTGGAATTGAAAAAAATATAAATTGTAGGTTTAGCCAAAAAAGAAATCCTTTCATTATTATTCATTCTTAACAAAGATAATAAACGTTTTTATTTAATTATTTTTCCCGTTCTTATCTTTATCCCATAGAGATATTGAATAAAAAATTACTTGTTTTGCTTCTTTAATTTTGAAAATTAACATCTAAAGAGCCTTCAAACGTAAGTAAATAGACCAAAATGAACAATGATTTCCATTTATGTACCATCACTGCTAATATTGGGATGCTTGGCATGCTTAAAGAAATAACCGATTAGTCCTTCTACTCTAGGCATTATTTAAAAAATAATAATAATTAAGAAATATGCATGGAAACCATTCTAGAAGATGAAACTGGTAATGTTATTCATGAAAAGATGTAGTTTTGTTCTCTAACATGAAAATGATGTATGTTTATGTCATGCTTCGTGTGCCTGTGCAACTCCATGCTAACAGCACTCCAACTTTTCCCTGCAAGGAGGAGAGTGGGAGAGCTTGGGGGCCGTGGTACCTCTGAAGCTCAAGTCAGTCCAAGGTTGGGGATGAAGAGAGAAATGAGAGTTAGAATGAATCAATAGAGAAATGTTTTAGAGTGTAAGATCCCCCCTCTCGGCGGAGTGAGGGGTTTTTATACCTAGTTGTGGTGGGTCTCGAGGTGATGGTGACCGGCGTGTGGCTTCGTACTGGGATCGCATATCCTTGCCAGCCTTCTACTTTCTGCTAGTCCTGCCAGGGTGCCGAGCCCCGAGACACATTGAATGTGGCGTGGCCCTGCCATGCACACTTGATGCTATGTCATTAAATGCGGTGTGGCTTTGGTTAGGCTCGCTTCTGCTCCATTAAATGTTGCGTGGCTTTGGGCGGCCTCCCTGCTTTCCTGCATCATCCGAACAACAGTGTCAGGGATGAGGGTGTCCTTGACGGTCGGTCAGTTTGGGGTGTTAGGTATCCCGTTGTGTCAGGGTCGGGGATACCTTTATTAGTGGTGCCAAGCTACATGATCTCCCATCCTCTTGTTAGGACTTTTGCCATGTGTCTTCCCTTCTAAGCCATCTCAGCTCGTCTCGGTTCTCATATGCGAGCCTAGGCCCGGGCCTTATCCTAGGCTTGACGCTTGGGGATTTCTCTCCTCACAGTACCCCGCGAATTCCTAGCACACGTGTGTGGCGGAAATTTTCAGAAGATTTTTTCTTCCCCTGGGTATCTCCCTTGGCTCGTCCTCGTTGTTCGCTTGCTCTGAGTTGTTTGGGCTTCCCGAGGCCACCTGTTGCTACCTTGATTTTTGCATTGCTTCATCTCCTGACGGTTGGGAGGGCCAGTGCACGTTGATCTATGTGCTAGCCCCATCATTAATGTTGACGTCGCTTGCTCAGCGTCCCTTCATACCATGTCTTACGTTGATCTACGCACTGGGCCCATCATCAATGCTAATGTCGCCTGCTCTGTATCCTCTCATTCCTCGCTATTCCCTGCCGTTTGGGCTTCCCGAGGCCACCTGTCCCAGTCATTAACTCCTAGGTTTCTGCTGTTTGAGTTCTCAACGCTCCTTCATCTCCAAGGGTTATGCAGTGTGGGTCACATTTGCCTACGCCCTGAGCCTCTATTGGTCCGTGCCCTTCATGCAATCGTCACCACTCTCCCATGTTTCTGCAACCCTACGCTGTTTGACCTTCCCGAGGTTGCCAACCCGTAACATCACGTGACCCCTCGATTTGTGCATGAGCCTATATAAGGCCTTCTCCTTCTTCAACCTTCGCCATTTGCCTCGTCCTCCATTGCTGCCTTTGATAGCTTTTTCTTCCTCATTCCTTTTCCTGCCGTTTGCCACCTTTGTACTTTGTGCTTTAGTCCTTTCACCATCTTCAGCTGCATCCTTAGTACCTACTCACACTACTCCGATGGCCCCGCGTGCTTCTTCCTCCTCAAAATCGCTGTACTTCGTTGGAAAGAAAATCCTTTCGTTACTGAAGACGACCTCTGAACGTTCAGGGTGAAGTACAACATCCCTTGTTTGGTGGTTTTGGAAGTTCCTGACTGATGTGAGCCCACCATTGATGTTCACGGGATGACGGGTCGCATGGCCCTCTACCCTCTCATGTTTGCAAATGGGCTCCGGCTTCTCTTCTGCCACCGTATTCACGACGTCCTCCACTTTTTAGGGTTGGCCTCTTCCCAAATTCATCCAAATGCTTGGCATCTCTTGGATGCCAGCTGCATTATCTACCGGTGAGTAGTTAGTGCCAGTGGGGAGGATTACCCTGACTTGATGGCTCGGGAGTTTTTGTCAATATATCGGGCATTGCTCCTGGATGGGAGCTGTGTAGCTTCCAGTCGCACACGCCTGGGACGAGGATTGCCAGTCTTGAGTTGCGCCACTAACACATCAAGGAATAGTCTTAGAAGTTCTTTTTTATCTTAGCCTCAAGATGGGAGTACCCCAAGGGAGAACAAGGTCACCAGGAGTTCTCCGTCCAACCTATATGGTCCTACGTCCCCTTGTCCAGGAGCTTGGTCATCAACCTGTCCCGGAGGGAAGGGGCCAGGTTAGCGGCTGTGTTGTCTTGAGTGTCGGCCCATCCTTACAACTCGAAAAATGATGCCGTGCTATCGGATGTCAATATCAGGAGTTTCCTCACCACTACGGACCGCTCATATGTGCTCGATCGGGATTTTTTGTTGGACCCCCCATCACCCTGGGGTCAGAAGCACCCAAGTTCTCCCACCGCTCGTGGTAAAGGCAAGTGCCCAAAGGTGGCACATGATGAAGAGAGAGAAGCTTTGCGGGGTAGGCCCTCCCGAGAAGCTGCCGGGGAGGGGGGTCCCGGAGCAGAGAAGGTTCCTCTTAGGGGTAGAGCCAGTGACACAAGGCCTTCCTCCCCTCAAAAGGCTTTGAGGGGTGACGCGATAGGGTCTCTTGAGGTCGGGGGGTCCCGTGGAGTGCCTTCAGTTTGCCTGGCGGCCCCAGTTACTTCTTTGTGGGGATCCGTTTCTTTTCCAATGCCTAAGTCTGCAGTGTTCGCCTCAATGTCAACTCCGTAGGCGCCCCTCATCTCAGTGTTCATTGCTGAATAGGAGGGAGAGGGTGAAGTCTTCCAGATCGTTTTCCTGGATGCCTTCTCTGAACTTGCACCCTGGAATGGCCTAGCTATGGACGCCCCTCTTTCTTTCGAGGAGTCACTCACCCAGGAGATTGCTTCACCCGTGCTCCCTCAGATCGAGTCCCCAGTCTCCCATTTTCTCACTGAGGCGCCTACTCCGGAAGGAGTCGCCTATCAGTCCTTCCAAATATTGGGCCCCCTCTTGCTCGGGGGTCCCGAATATTGATGATAGGGAGGAGCTCGACCCCAGCTCCCCCTTCATCGTGGAGCTTAGCGATAACTGTGTATCGATTCCATCGTTACCCTCACAATCCTCTCTAGAACCGGAGGTGGATTCTTACTTGGCCTCGCCTGAGGTGATTCCTCAGCCTGAAGGGGAATTCTCCAACGCAGAAGGGCCTTCCTTGGGGAGAGGGGTTCCCCCGCCTGTCACGACTGTTTTTGAAGAAGCCTCTGGTCCTGGTCCTTTGCATGAGCCCATTAGAGACATCCCGCCTTTTGTGTTGCCCCTAGTTGGCGGTGCTTCCTGTTCCCATGTTGGTCTTGGGTCCAGTTAGTCTCCTGGCTTAGGCTGTGTTCATGTCCGTGCCGAGGTGGTCGACGGTGAGGCGAAAAAGCTAAGGCCTCTTTTTGCGCAGGTATGACTCTTTCCCTTACTTGTCCTTTTCTGCTTTTGTTTTTGATCCTAATGTCTTCCTTCCTTGTAGGTAGCGAATCAGTTGGCAAGCATGAGCGTCGAAAAATGCAGGGGGCTTGAGGATAGGCTCGGGCACTCCGATCTCTTTCCATCCTTGCCTGTCACGAGGTTCAGCGGGTGAAGAGGGAGAAATCTGGGCTAAAGGAGGAGCTGGTTAGCCTCAAGGCTGACTATGCCTTCCGGGGAGGCCTGACGCCTATGGGATGCGCTAAGGGAGGATGATCTCCAAAAGGGAGTTCTCACACTTCGTAGGGAGAGGAGCCAAGTGGATTAGGAGCTGGCTGCGGCTGTCAGACGACGTTCCTAACTCATGTTTAGAAATCTTTCTCTGGTCCGAGAGGTCCAGTGCCAAAAAGGCGAAGTGCAGCAGAGGGAGGTCCAGATCCACAATCTCAGAGTCAAGCTACAACATGCCAATGGAACAATATCCGATCTTTGAGTTAGCATCGAGTGCATTGAGGTGGTTAGGATTCAACTTCGGCATGCTTGGGCCATCTGGGATACAACCTGAGGATATGGCTACAAAGAGGGCCTCAGGCAATTTTGAGACCTTATGTGAGAAAATCCTGACGTGGACCTTGACACCTTAAACTTCAAGTCCTTGGAAACAGACTCTTTCACCTTTGAGTTTGTCAAAGAGCTCGGGAAGCCAAGAAAACCCCCATACTTCCCGGGAGACCTGCCTCCGTCTTCTTAAGCCTTTCCTCTCTTTTTGCGTGGCCCGCAAGCATTTGTAATTTGAACTCTTGTAATCTTCGTTTGGTTATGCATGTAAGGTTGGCTTCCTTTTTGTCTTTGAGTTCGCGTTTACATCTTCTTTGTATTTTCTTTCTTTGTTGTTTCGCTCAGAACCCTTGTTTTGCACGACGACCTTGACCTCACGTTCTGTTGATGCTCTACTGTCGGTCTGGTGGCCGGGCTTGTGGTGCACAAAGGCCGGCAAGTCAAAGGACTTGTGTCCAACTGGCTATGAAGGGGAAAGCTCAGGAGGCTTTGGCCCTTAGCCAATGCATCGCAACCATGCATGGTGCGAAGGTTGGCAAGTAAAGTGACTCATGCTCGACTTGCTATAAAGGGGGAGAGCTCAGGAGGCACTGGCCCTTAGCTAATGCATCACGGCCAACCAAGGGACTGGGCTTGTGGTGCACAGAGGTTGGTAAGTCATGGGGCTTGCGCTCGACTAGATGTGAAGGGAAAAGCTTAGGAGGCTTTGGCTTTTAGCCAATGCATCGCAACCATGCATTGCGTGAAGTTTGGCGAGCTAAGTGACTCGTGCCTGACTGGCTGTAAAAGGGCAGAGCTCGCGAGACTCTAGCCTTTGGCCTTTAGCCAACTAAGGGACTGGGCTTGTGGTGCACAAAGGTTGGCAAGTCATAGGGCTTGCGTCCGACTGGCTGTGAAGGGGAAAGCTTGGGAGGCTTTGGCCTTTAGCCAATGCATCACGACCATGCATTGCACGAAGGTCAGCGAGTTAAGTGACTCGTGCTCGACTTGCTATAAAGGGGGTAGAGCTCGGAACGCTTCGGCCATTAGCCAATGCATCACGACCGGCCAAGGGACTGGGCTTGTGGTGCACAAAGGTCGGCATATTGAAATGAAAGTTCGAGGAGCAGGCGCAATGTCTCCAGAGAAAAAAGTATACATACCCAAGTCTGGAAAAGTTTATGATGAACATGTGAAAGAGAAAAAGAAAAACAAAAGAAGAGAAGAAAAAGCTAGTGAATATGTTGGTGGAGTCTTGAAATAAGAAAGCTTTAAAAAAAAGAATGAAAGAGAATAGCTGAAAGTGTTGCATTGAAAAGTCAAAAAATGAATTCGAAAGTTAGATGATACATTCAAAGTTATTCTTTGCTTGTTCTTGGAAACACTTTTCATTATTACCCTTTACCTTTTGTTTCTAATCTTCCCAATTTACCCTATGATACATCCTAATAAAAGTCTTAATTGATCTTGAGGAGGGTATAGTTTTGAAATTGACATGACAAAATAAAGATAGGGTAGCGTAAAATTCTTAATGTGTTTGGCATCCCTTCATGAGACTATTTATTTTCTTCTATTTGCGTTCTTTCCTTTGATTTATATGTGAGATAATTGTTCTTGTTTAACATTAATCTGCTCGCATATATTTGAGAGTGTGCACAATGTTCAAAGTGACTTTATTCTGTTCAAAACACTAGTGAGGATTGAGTCAAAACATAATTTTGGATCGAGATTCTGGTTGTATTTTTTTTGAAACTCGAAGCATATTTGTGTTGGCTAAACCCCATTTCCACAATGAGTATTGATGGCACTTGGATATCTTTTGTGATTGTTAGTGTTTTAACCTCTGATTAAATTATTTGAGCTAAAGTGATGAAAATTTCAAGTTTTAATTTCTCACTTTATGCTTTTATGTTGAGTCGCTTGAATTTCTAAAGACTAGCAATAAGTTGGTTGGGGTGGGTGTGATAATAGCTTAGTTTTGCACATTTATCTCATTAGTAAATAACTTTATCATATTTAGTTTAGATTAATTCATGCATACTATATGTTGTTTTATAATAATGTTCTTTTCTTAAATTTGTGCTTAAAATGAGTCTTAATGCATAAATATATTTTTGTAGGGTTTGAGAGTAATTTGGATCAAGAAAAAGAGAAAGAAATCACAGAAGGAATCCACAAAAAGTCCAAATTCAAAATGCGCTAGGGGACAACCTGGACATACTTTAGTGTTTCGATCATAACTTTCTACTCACATATCCGATTGATGTGATTCTTGATGGGTTGGATAGCTATCTTGCATCTAATAAATATTTCTAAATTCTAACTCCTGAAGTGTGTATGACGTTGCCAATATAAGTCCTAAAAGTTAGGCAATTTCTTAGGCGGGAATCATGAAAACGTTAGGGTTTCTTTTCTACGATATATAAGCATATCATTAGCACGAAATTGAGAGGGGAAGTGAGGAAAAGCCGTAGTTTATTGTTTTATTTTCTTTTATTTATGGATTGCTAAACTCCTTGCTAAGGTGCAGGGTAAAACCCAACCATCTTTTGGTATGTTCTTAACAATCTGTTTATGGTTTTTATGTTTAAGTTTTAATGTTTTCGGATTGATTTACCATTCTATACAAGTGATTTATTCTTTATAATTCTTTGATTTATCGTAGACTCTGAGCACGTTGAATGCTTAGAATTCCCTGCGCAAAAATTCTCTAGATCTGTTTTGCTTAAAATCAATCAAATTCATGAAACTATTTTTGAAAAGTAATATCTGCTTTAATTGCTAAATCATCTGACTAAGACCATCCTTTATATGAAGTTCAGTTGAGTTATAAAATAGATTGTTGAAACTATCATTAGATGCATTGTGTGTGAATCTTGAAGCCTTAGTGTTTTAAGCGTTAGCAAGGAAAGCCAAGGATGGGGTATTATTGGCCCAACGCCTTCAGAGACGCCAAATAGTTCGCCAGAAGATGCACTCAGTGTCAAGCGTACACCCCTGTCCCATACTACCGACCAGAAAAACTATCCTCCATCACCTCCCCATGGCCCTTTGCCCAGTGGGGGGTCAACTTGGTCGGAGCATTCCCACCGGGAAAGGGCGGGGTGAAGCATATGATAGTAGCAATAGACTACTTTACGAAGTGCGCGAAATTAGAAGCTCTAGCCACCATAACAACCAAAGTTGTTACCAGGTTCCTATGGAAAAGTGTTGTGTGCAGATTTGGGATCTCCAACACTATAATCTCTGACAACGGGGGGCAGTTCGATTTGGAACATTTTAGGGTGTGGTGCCAAGAACTTAGATAAAGGTGAGATATACTCATCGCCCGGGCACCTCAAGCAAACGGGCAAGTAGAATCAACAAATAAGTCCTTACTCGGGATCTTGAAAAAGAAACTGGGCAACCAAATAGGCGAGTTGGCAAAAGAGCTTCCAAGAGTCTTGTGGGCCTATAGAACTTTGGTAAAGACCCCGACAGGGGAGACGCCTTTCACTTTGGCGTTCGGAAGTGAAGCACTCGCCCCCACAAAAGTTGGCCTACCCACATATCGGACCAGCCACTTGACTATGTAGAGAACGATCAGGCTCTAGGCGAACAACTAGACCTACTTAAAGAGATAAGAGAGGAGGTGGAAGTCCAAAACATCCTCAGCAAGAGAAAAGCCGAGCAATACTTCAACAAGCGGGTTAAACACAGATCATTCAAGTCGGCGACATGGACTTGAGGTAAATTGGGGTCACGGCCCAAGATGAAGGGAAGCGCGGCCCACGGTTGGAAGGGCCCTATGTAGTAGTTGCCAACAACCAACTAGGGTCATACTAGCTCAAAGATAGCGAAGGAAGGGATCTACAACACCCATGGAATGTAGAGCACCTAAAGAGGTTTTACCTTAGAGAAGTTTATTTTCTTATGCATTTATTTTAAAAGAAAATTTTGGTTTTTGAAATGTACATTTTGATGGAACTAAAGGCAATGAAAACGAGTAGACATTCAGCCCATTAACCTAGAAGGGCATGGAGGTTAGAGGATCCCACGACCCACTCAAAAGTTAGCCACCAAAGGTTGAGTTACGTACTCGCGGTGAAACCCAGAAGGGCATGGAGGTCCGAGTACCCCACGGCCCACTCAATAGTCAGCCACCAAAAGTCGAGTTACATACTCACGATACAACCAAGAAGAGCGTGGAGGTTAGAAGACCCCATGGCCCACTCAACAGTTAGCCACTAAAGGTCGAGTTATACACTCACGGTGCAATAAAAAAAGGCATTGAGGTCAGAAGATCCCAACACCCACTCAATAGTTAGCCACCAAAGGTTGAGTTATACACTCATGGTGCAATCAAAATGGGCGTGGAGGTCAGAAGACCCCACGACCCACTCAACAGTTAGCCACCAAAGGTTGAGTTGTACACTCTTGGTGCAATAAAAATGGGCGTGTAAGTCAGAAGACCCCACGACCCATTCAACAATTAGCCACCATAGGTCGAGTTACACACTCGCGGTGCACTCAGCAAGGGCGTGGAGGTCGAAAGACCCCGCGATCTACTCAACAGTTAATCACCAAAGGTTGAATTACACACTCGCACTGCACTCAACAGTTAGCCACCAAAGGTCGAGTTACACACTCTCGGTGCACTCAACAGGGGCATGGAGGTCGGAAAACCCCGCGACCCACTCAATAGTTAGCCACCAAAGGTTGAATTATACACTTGCAGTGCAACCAAGAAGGACGTGGAGGTCGGAAGACCCCACGACCCACTCAACAGTTAGCCACCAATGGTTGAGTTACACATTCGCACTGCACTCAAAGGTTAGCCACCAAAGGTTGAGTTGTACAATCGTGGTGCAAACAAAACGGGCATGGAGGACAGGTCACGCCACAACCCTCTCAGCAGACCAGCTGAAGGAATGCCTAGAGACTAAGCCACCAAGGAGCAAAAGAACCAAATTGCAAGGAGCAACAAAGCGAAACACTATCCAGAGGACAAGAAACAAAAGGCCAACTTGAGGGCCAAAAAGTTGTCCAGAGCACAAGACATATACAAAACAAAAGGCCAATTCGAGGGACAAACATTGTCCAAAAAAAACAAAAACCAAACACAAAAAAGGAATCATAAATCTTAAGAGGAAGCCCCACCAGGGCGGGCTGACGAGGCCGGGTTAGGAAAGGTTTTTGGTATTTCTTTACTCCCCAAAGTATCTACGAACTGGTAGGACACCTCATCAGGCTCAAACTTTCTCAAGTTCAGTTTCGTCAGGTTGGTATGGGGGTTAGCCAACAAGTGGGCCCACAAACATAGCAGCCCCGTAGCCATACCCAAAGGTGCGATCCCTAACAGCCTTGCAGTGACCAATTTAGGGTGCAAACGAATCAACTCCCCGTTGGCCGAGGCAAATTGAGCTCCCAACTCTTCCAACTGCTGCTTCTGCTCTTTAGCAGTAGTGTTCAGGTGCCGCAGAGTCTAAGCTATCTTCCCTTGGGTGGTGTCAGTATTCCCCCGCACATTCTTATAGGCAGCAAACTTGGATTGAACTTCCTCATAATTCGCCTTCACCTTGGACAGTCGAAGGTTGAACTGCCTACATTCCTCCACGCCCGATGCCTTCTCTTTTGATAATTCAAGGGCAAGCGCCTTATGCTCCTCCTCCAAAGCAGCTAATGCTCGAGTAGACTCTTGGGAACGCTGCTCCGCATCTGCCTGCAATTGCTTGGAGGTGGTCAGGGCATCACTCAACCTTGATACCTGGGCTCGAGCTGATGCCCTTTCAGACTCCGTCAATTGCAAGACAAAACTGTCACGTGCCTAGACAGATTGAGCTCAAAGCAATTCACCACGAAGCTCACACACTTCATCCAAGAGGAACTCAAGGTCAGTCTCTAAGTGGCGAATGCACCCATCTGCCT
Organism: Juglans microcarpa x Juglans regia; assembly: GCF_004785595.1. Classification (NCBI taxonomy): domain Eukaryota; kingdom Viridiplantae; phylum Streptophyta; class Magnoliopsida; order Fagales; family Juglandaceae; genus Juglans; species Juglans microcarpa x Juglans regia. Next base: position 10,028,195 of record NC_054604.1, read on the forward strand.
GTTCTAGGTAGGACTTTATTTCCGTCCTCTCAGCCTTGAGCCTGGTCATTTCATTCTTGGCTTAATACCCAAACTTTCGCCACTCCTTAACCTCATAGTCCAACTCAGCACGCTACTTGCGATCCAAGCCGCCAACTCGTCAACACCTTACACAAGCAAATGATCAAGAAGATGCCCCAATACATAAGTAAATATGCCAAGCAAAAGCAAACACAATATAGGAGAGAGCATGGCCCTTAAGCACTTTGACATCTCCACGACCGACTCCAAAGGGGAAGGAGCACACAGGGGACTAGCCTCCTCGACCCCACCTGGTCCTTCAACCGTAGGTCCCCCTCCGCCGCAGGGGGTACTGTAATAACTGAGGGGGCGCTCAAATTCCCCAGCCTAGTCACAGGCATCCATATATCTTCAACATGCCTTCCAAAGTCAACTGTGGGCGTCCATGAACCGTCAACCCGCCCTTTAAGGTTGGTGTCGCCCAAATTCTCGTCGTCCCCAACTCTTGTTTCAACCCCACCATCTTCTAACGAAGATCCACCCCCACTGGGGGAGTGGGAGAATCCTTCTCATTGCCAAATAAGGAGGGAGAGGGAGAAGAGATTGAGACCCTCTCTTGGTTCGTAGCCGGGGTCTCAACCCCAGAAGTAGTCGCAAGGAGAGAGCTCAGAGTAGATCTTTGCTCCTCGCGGTTGTCTTTAGTGTTGGTCTGGGCGCCGCTAAGTAAAACAGCTCCAAGCACCCCAGCCCTTACCAAGCCCATGGAAAACACACTATACATATCCACCGAAAGGTCGCCGATACTAAGCATTGAGGTTGGCGAGAAAAGAGAAGGAAATTCTAAGGGCAGTATGCTCACAGATTCAGTGCCCTTGGCGGGCAAGTCAAAATCAAAATTCCTTGCCAAGTCCTCGAAGGCTTGGCCCATGAGCCCAGTAAGGTCGTCAAGACCTAGCGACAAAGGGAGATAAGCCCTTACTAAGGAGGTTTTAGGTGTCTCTTCCACAGGGGATGTATCAAAAGCCTCCGCACTAGCGGCAAGGGATAGATCGTAGCCCACTCGTTAATCCATCTCCACTTCTGCCCCCACGACGAATTCAGCAACTTTGCTTGCATAAACCCTATCATGGGGCATTTAGGCAAAGAACCGCTAGTTTCAAAAGCCTTCTTTTTCCCCTAGGTTGGGGAGCTCGTCTCGGAGGGTTGTGGCGGCGTAGCAGTTTTAAGGACAATGTCACCAAACCATTCTTATCATTTTCTTTCGCCCAATTAAGGACGATGTCGACTCAGTAACGCTCCCTGTCAGTCAAATCAAACACTAAGCTCTTGTCGTCCGGGACCCTCCCCAATTGGCAAGGACTGAGTAATCCCGAATGTGCATCTCATCAGCGGAGTACTCCCATTTGGGACCAGAAATGAAAAAGAATTTACTTTGCCACTACTTGGCATTAGAATAACGGGGCTCAAAAGCCGCCAAACGTTGGGACCTAACCCGAAAACTACAAATGTTGCTTGGCAACGGCTTCACTACGTAGAAAGAAAGTAATTCTTTCACTGTTAAATCTGGGTAAGAATCTCCCAGGGGCTCCAAGACCATGCAAAAAACCACGCACAAACATATCAGAACACGCCAAGCGTGCGAGTAAAGTTGGACAGGGGCTAGCCCTAGAAAATCCAAAATGTCATGAACTGGTCGGATGAAAGGTAGTCGCAGACCGTGTCAGGGCACTCACCATCAAGGTCATGTCGCTGACGTACCCATCTTTATCAACACATTCCATGCGAGAAAGGGAAAGCTTCATTGAGTCTGGGATCCAAAAAGTGTTCCTTAGCTTTACTAAATCTTTCTCAAAAAGAGCAGAGCGCCAAGAAAATCCTTTACGTGAGGTTGAGATTCAAGTGAGGGATGATTTAGCACCTGAAGGAGGGGAGCCCATTGCTGGAGTGGGGCCAAGAGAGCGGATAGGGGTATGGAAAGAACCACGGCTAGCCATTGAAGAAAGAGGGAGGTCTTGAGTGGGAAACTGACAAAGGAAATGCACAGGAAGAAGGGGAATGCGAAAGAAGGGGAAATACAAAAGAAGAGGAAATGCGTTGGAAGAGAGAAGAGGAAATGAGAAAGAAAGGAAAATACGAAATAAAGGGGCTACGGGCAGAAGTGAGTGAATCAAGAATAATCAGGAAGAGTAATCATGAGGGTTCTTGGGAATCCGAAAGGGTGACTACGCCGACGATTGCCATTTCTTTTTAAAATCATTTAATTAGTGGAAACGGTTATTGCGGACGTAAGCCATATCCTTCCAAAAAAGAAGGGCTATGGGCTGGACCATACCCACTATCATAAACCCCGCCAAGTAAGGGAAAGCACAGGCGCACGCCCATGAACTAGTGGGGTAACTAGTGGTCATAAAAAGTTCGAAAGTTAAATTTTCCATGTGCTAGTACAAAGAAAATTAGCAGGATAGCTAGAGGGGATATTTGGATCCCCTGTAGTTGGCCAAGCCCACGACTAAGAACTACGGCCGAAGAGCCCATAATCATAATCACGTGACATATAACTCCTGAAAAGTTAGAGAATTAACCTACAATTGGATGCAATCATCTTGGGGGAAGATAACTTTGCAAAGCAGGAGATATCCTCCTCGGTTCATAAGTGATCATGAAGGATATGCCACTTCCATATTCATTTATAAATAATCTATGAGAGGTAACAAACATTTCACTTCAACTTTATATATAATTACTCTCATACTGTGTTACTGACTTAAGTATCGGAATCTTTCCATGACAACCAGTTCCGTTTCTTTATTGTTGCAAGTCATTCGTACGGTTGGTGGTGTGAAAAATATCTTTTACAATATATATATATTGGTAGCAAAGTTAAGCATGCCGGGAAAATTTAAGTGTTCTATTGAAATCATCAACTGAGTGTTACAGGAGTGTTCAAAATTTGTCCGGCATGCTCAACCTTGCTACCAATATATATATATATATATATATATAATATATATATATATATATATATATATATATATCCAGCTTTCGAGCGTTTGTATCTAGCTTTTGGATATTATAGAACTATGTAACATGCTATTTTCAAGACTAGAATCGAATGATGTCCTACACTCAAGGTCCACCTTCACTCTCATAAGGCATCCTAGGCAATATAGAAAGTCTTTTAATTATGAAGCAGCGTTTCTCTTGGCAGTGGGGCACTCTTGCATTTCAGCTTCCGTTGACGAGGTCCACTACCCTAGATGCCAGGAAAGGTTCTTGTTTAACCATTATAATAAAAGAAAAAGTGCATTGCTTGACCTTATGCCAGGTTGTCTAAATTTTTGAACCTCCAAATGTTGATTCTTCACTTCTCAGCTTGATGCTTTGCTTTTAGCTGTAAAAACTGTCATGCTTTTGAAGAAATGAAGGAGACAGTTTGGATGGGATATATAACCCAAAATAGTTGTGCGGATAAAATAGTGGGGTTCCATCGTCCATTTTGAAGGTTGCTCTCCTTGTGCAACAGGCCTGCATATTCTGCTAGTTACGAGTTGCCACGGAAAGCACCTTGAACGGTCACAGTGTAAAGTGGAAAAAGAGGGAGAGTTGACATGATCATGAGTACCTAGGTTGAATTCCAATTCATATATTCAAACCAAAATAAAGAAATTAAGTTGGTTTATTGCAGACAGACATAAATCTTAACAAACAAATTAATGCATTAAAAGATCGATTTCTTTTGAACTTTTTAGAAATTATCGTCAGCATGTATGTCATTTGGAATCATTGAAAGTGGTGGAAGCTGGGGTGAGCTTGAGAATGCTACTGCAATTTTATACTTCAAACACAGAAATGAATATTTAAAAATTAATCCTTTTTTTTTTTGGTCAAGTTTAAATTTAAAGAGGATATTAATTATTTTTTTTATCATAAAAATGAAAATGTTCCTTTTCAATAGGATGGCCGACAAGGATGTAAATGAGATAGTCAACTATATCGAGGATAGCTTTTTTGAACGCAGTACAATATAATTTAACTTTTGTGATTGAGGAAGCCGTCACCTAAAATAATTAAAATGTCACTAAAGATATTTAGTGACAGTTTCAAATCGTCACTACGACCGTCACCTAATGTGTATCACAGAAAACAATTAGTGACGGTTTACTGTTGAACCGTCACTAAAAATATTTTTAGTGATGGTTGGAGGTGTTTCATTCGAACGTTCCCTTTTTTGTGACGGTTGAGAATTGTCACAAAAAGTAATGTTCAAACGTTCAATCTAATGTTCAAACATCAACCCGGCCGATTGGCTTTCGAATGTCAAAAGTTGACGTTTGTTGATTATAGTTCTCATATTTACGTTCGAACGTTTATACATCCGAACGTTAACTGCAATAAATGTTTGAATCTCCGTTCAAACATTAACGGACCATTGTTCGAACGTAACGGGTATAACGTTCAGACGTTAGTTTGAATGTTAACGAAGAAGTGTGTGAACGCAAGTGCTACGTTCGGAGGTTTGTTTGAACGTTAATCGTTTAAACATTCGAACGTTTTGATTGTTTGAGGGTGAGTACGTTCGAACATTGAGTCGAATGTTCGAACGTTATGTTACAATTCTGTGTAATCACATTCGAGCATTAGTTTGAATGTGAACCAATGTTTGAACGTTTTTTATTTACATTCAAAGGTACATATAAAAAATACTAATGTCATAAAATTAAAAAACATACCAATTGTATCATATTACACACCATCAACTAACAACTAACAATGTCTTATAAAGTTTCAAAATTAGATATTAAAATAAGTTATATACACTGATAAAATTGATAAAATTTATTTCTTCTTATTTCCTTGCCCATCGCGATTCTGTTGCAACGACATAACACGCTTCATTTGCACTATTATCTCCCGTTGCACTTGCTGATCTTGGACTTCACTGCGTATTCTTTCTTCCTGATATCTCTGTTGGTCCTGCAAATGTATCTCTAAATGAGACTGTCGCTCTAAGAAAGACTCTAGCTCTTACTGTCTCGATCTCATATAATCATTCTCGTGCCGTGTAGCTTCTAAATCTTTAGTAAGATTATTAATTTGTGAAGTCAATGAGGTTGATGAGGATAAACATCTATGTTTAAAAGATCGCCCTAAACCTTTCGCCATACTAGACTGCGGCTCGAGCACTTGCGTGAATTTGTCTATGTCATTAGGAGAGGATTTCCCAGAAGCTGACTGCATCTCCATCACTTTTTCCTACAATTTGAAAGAAAACATACAATAAATAATATATTAAAAGAAATACAAATAAAAATTAAATTATTCACATGTTGCATAATTTATTTAACAAAATTAACACTGCTTACATAATTATCTACAATAGCAAGATCCATCCACTCACTATGCTCATTAGTGTGAGCAGCAGCATAGACATGAATGAGGGCAAAGTTTTCAGGATCATCACGTTTCTAACAAAGCGACATTAGTAATTTTAAAAAGTTAATGTTAGTATTTAAATAAAAGAATATTAGAAAAATAAATGAATTCTATAATTTTTTAATTACCATTTTTTCAGCAAGACGGTGAAATGACTTTGAACCGGCATGATGGTGAACAGTCAGAGCGGATCTATTATGTGCATTTGTAGAACTTAAGTGCTTCAAAATTAATTAAGAATGTTAATTGTAATATATATACATATAATATATAGAACGAATATAAATGTAAATAATTAAAGGATATAAATGTAGAATACCTGATAATCTGGAGATGAGAAAATATCACAACACTTTCTCCAATCGTCTAACTTCATCTGCTAGAAAGGGGACTGCGCAGCCTCTTCCAACGTAACAAACCTTTTGAAGTGGTCATGGCATCATCCCTTGTGACGTTGGAATAGTGTAGCCATCAACTCATTCACAGTTCTCAAATCCTTACTACGACTAAAGTCGAGATCGAATTTATCCTAATAAGTGAATTAGGTCAAAAATATGATATACTAATTTAGGTAAAAAATTGTACTCTCAAAGTAAACTCACCAGCACACAACTTCCAATGTGCTCCTTAATATCATTTGGAATATCTTGCCATGAGCGCACATAAAATGGAGTATAAGCTTGAACTACTGTGCCAATGTAGGAGGAAAGCACTACTGCACTATCATCCACTCCTCCAGTAGAATTATTAGAAATGGTGATCTTGAGTTTTTTGTGCCTCCTATTTTTTTCAAGAGAGATGCCACGTGTATAGTCACGATCACGACAAACGGATGCATCAACTATATGATAATAGTATAATTATAGTTATATAGTTATTGAGACAAAAATATTAATTATATAATTAAGTATCAATGACATTTCCTTACTGGTAAGTGCCGACTGTCTGTTGTTCTCTTACGTGTTAACTTGATCTTCAGGAGCAGATTTCTCGAGTGGGAAGTCATCAATGAGTTTGAGATGTAGACTTAGCGGAGGAGGCACATTTCTTCGTTATCCTTTTGGCGGAATCCTTGAAAATGATTAATTATATCAAAAAAAATTAATTAGAAAAATTATGAAAAGTATAATATTCTATAGTCACCTATATGAATAAAATATTTAGTACTTTTATTATTCATTTTCGGATGTATTTTCCATGCTTGTTTCAAAATCTCTCTCAATAACATCTTCGTCATCATCATCAACCTCTTCTTCATCCTCCTTATCCACTTCCTCCCCGAATTCTAATTCTGATTCATCTTCTTCTTCTTCCTCACTTACTTGAATTGAATGATCATTTAATACGGACGGGTCGAGATGGACAGGTTGGACGTCATCTCTACACAAGGGGAGCAACTCGAGTGTACCGAGGTCAACAAACAAGTTAATACCCTCTTCATCTTCCTGGTAGGCCTCTACAATTGGAGTGTCATCTTCATCTTCATTATTCTCATAATTTGCACTTGTTCCTGCTTCATATATATTTCAAGGGACAAATTTTTGTACGACTCCCCAGGTTATCTCTCTATTATCTTCATTAGCGCTTTTTATTGGATCAATCAAGTAATAGATTTGGGTAGTTTAACAAGCCAATACGAATGGATCGTCTTCATACCATTTAGATGCAGTACTGACACTCGTAAAGTGATTATACCTATGTATCGAAACCCGACCACTGCCTAGATCCCACCAATCACATTTATTGACATATGTTATAGACTCACCCAGATAATTCAATTCGATAATATCACGTATGACACCATAATAGTCAATATCATCTATTCCATGACTCCCCTCGACCAACACACCAAAGTTTTGAGTCTTTCTATTACGTTCACAGTCCAGAGTATGGAATCTATAACCTCAAGCCATGCATGCAGTGTATCAAAGTGCTCTGTTTAATTCTCATTCTCTCAAGATGTTTCCTCGTCTTGATCTTGTCCTTTGTCTTTTTGTTAATGCTCATTAATGTACCCAGTATATTATCACAAATATTTTTCTCTATGTGCATTACATCCAAACTATGTCACAACATACAGAACGACCAATACGGCAAGTCAAAAAAAATACTACGCTTTGTCTAATTCAATTTTGTTGCGCCTCATTTTCTCTTGTTCTTTCCCCGACCTTTGGCAAAATTGTTTGCTCTAATATGTACCAGTTGTTCTACTATCTCTTCCCCAGACAACTCTTTTGGTGCAATTCTATCCTCTACTATCTCATCAAACTTAGCACATTCTCTTCTCCATGCATGATTTGCTGGTAGATAACGTCGATGACACATGAAACACAACTTCTGAGAATATTTTAACTACTCACTAGTAGTTTATTTATTACACGTAGGACACGCTAACTTCCTTTTAGTACTCAAGCCGGAAAGATCCCCATATGTTGGAAAGTCATTTATCGTCCACATTACCGCAACATACATCTGAAAAGATGTCGACGTGGATGCATCATAAGTTCTGATGCTTGTTTCCCATAACTCTTTCAACTCTTCAATCAACGGCTGCATGAATACGTCAATGTCATTCCCATGTGATTTTGGGCCGGGGATAAGTAAAGTTAACAAAAAGTTGGGCGCCTTCATGCACCTCCATGGTGGAAGATTATACGGAATCAACACTACGTGCCAAGTGCTATAACTTGTACTCAATATTCCTAAAAGGGTTGAATCCATCAGTTGTGAGTCCCAAGCGCACGTTTCGAGCTTCTATCGCAAACTCTGGGTATTGATTGTCAAATGATTGCCACGCAAGTGAGTCAGTTGGGTGCCTCATATATGCATCATCCTTAACTCTTTTCTCCTCGTGCCACCTCATATCGTGAGCTATTTTCTTATACATATATAGTCTTTGTAACCTAGGTCTCAAGAGAAAATGTCGCAACACCTTAACCGGCACATTTTTCTTACCCTTCCACCTCGACTCTCCATATACAGGACATGCTTATTTCTCCTCGTTCTCCTTCCAGAACAAAACACAATCATTCTTGCATACATGTATGAACTTGTATTCAAACCCTAATCCCTTTCTCAATTGTTTTGCTTCATAAAAGTTCTTCGACAATGCAGCATTTCAAGAACCACCTCGTTAAATAAGTCCAATACCATGTTTATTGCTTTCGTCGACATCTTATACAAAGACTTAATGTGAAGCAACCGTACAATAAACGATATTTTAGAATGTTTTGTACAGCCTGGATAAAACTCATGATTTGCATATTCCCACATTGCAGTGAAGTTTTCAGAATCAATCACTCAGCCACTTGAGGCATTATTGTCAACCTCATTCATAAACATCCTAGCTCCAATGTCACCCAACATCTCATCCTGCTCATAATCATCATTCATTTGCCGTAAATAATTCAGATGACTGAACCATACATCCGCTGACTGTTCATACTGCTCACCATGCAGTACCCATCAGGTATATCCCAGATCCATACGGTTAACAAATATATGACTTTTAACTTCATCCAACCCTATCGCACACAAATTTTTACACCCTCGACATGGACACTTAATGTAACCACAACTATCAGCAAAGGCTCGAGTAAAATCAATGAAGGTTCTTACTCCACGCGCTTAGGTTATGTAATCCTTTCCAAGTCTATCGCCTAGACGCATCTAACTTTTGTTTATTGCTAAAAACATATATCTATTAGTAACACGTACATAGAAAATTCACAGGCATGTCATGCTCCAATTCTCATTACTTTTTTGATAAGGTAGTTGGTCTTATCCCCTTCGAGATTATATTATTCATATTGCACAAATCTCGTCACTCTACTACTTTCCACGTAAGTAGAAATTTCGGCAGCACCTCCTCATAGTTCTCCAAGTATACATGTTCACATAGAGGGATTGTGACCCTACGAATAGTAGAGGAAGACACCAAAACTTCATATTAAACATGGAAAGTAGGAGTAACAAAAATGTGCAATACAGATAATATAATCTCAAACTGTCCACACTAGAAAATTCAAGAATTAATGGACACATAAATGTACACTAATTTCCAAACAGGTCTAAGGTTATTTATGTAATGTCACACAATATCTATCTAAAAACACTACAAACAATATCCCCTTGTTGTTTGAATTAATAATGTCAAATAAATAGTGTTATATTGTTAGACTAGAGAGAGATGAAAGAATATGTAAAGCTTGTTTACATATTCTTTCATCTCTCTCTAGTTTAACAATATAACACTACTATTTGTTTGACATTGTTAATTTATAAAAAAAATAAAAATTAATAGTTATGGAATCGAAACTTCCGATTTTTTAACAGGCAACAAAGTATTTTATAATGATCTTGGATTGGTTGGGGCTATCCTATGCGAAATACTATAATGATTGATCTCGGATTATTATTCCTAAATTATAATTTTAATTGTTATTATATATCTTAGAACATTGTTCATTGATATCTATGTAATTTTAATTATTATTATATAATTGTTATTATATAAGTTTAAAGGTTAGTATATAATTAGGAATGTTATTATTTCTAAATTATAATTTTAATTGTTATTATATATCTTAGACATTGTTAATTGATACCTATGCAATTTTAATTGTTAGTATATAATTCTTAGGACTGAGTGGTTCCCGAAACCCATTAGTGGCTAGACCTTCATCTTCATTTTCTGGTTACCACAAATTGCCAATGGCCAAACGAGCACCGTAGAAAACTTTCTTGAAGTTTATACTTCATTTCTACGGTGGAATTTGACCAATTTCATTGTGTTTGACATGTACAGGAATGACTAAGTCGACCCACTCATTTCTGTATCGTAACGTTTAAACGTTACGATATAACGTTCAAACGTTATATCTTCCAAATGTGGAAGACGACATACATGTTCGCACGTTAATCATATAACGTGTGAATGTTATACAGTACTTGCGAACGTATTTAGTATGCATGCGAATTTAAACTATACATGCGAACGTACATTTGTAATGTTTGCACATATGATCGTTCATATTCTTGAGCGGCACATACGTGCGAATCTTAATATTACATGCGAACGTTATTTGTAATTCGTGCAAATGTAAAACCTTTTAGTTGTCATAAACCAAATATATGTTTGAACTAATAGTTATGTACGTTCGCACGTATTATTAAATACGTTCAACAGCTTATTCACGTGCGAACGTGATATACTTTATACGTTCCAACGTGTATTTGAGCCGTCACATTTGAACATTTATCATATTATGTTCGAATGCTTATACTAGATAATCTAACGTGCAAACGTAATAACCAAAATGTTCGCACGTATAAGCTTATCCTCCGAACGTTAAATTTTACGTTCGAACATGTACCGGGAATAATTTAGATTAGAATACATAATATGCTTCGTAATATTAATATTGCTCATTTTTTTTTTCTTTTAGGATATGACTCATCTTTTGACTATTAGGAAAATGGAGAGGGAAGGAACAACAAAGGACAAGTCTCGAATCGAGGCTCGAACAGTGATGTCTGAACGAGAAGTCATGATCAACCACTTTCACGAACTCATATGGGAGCAGAAGAGCGATCGAGATGTGTTCGTTACGAGAGGTTGGATGAGTATCTGCACATTGGTTCGGGAGTTTTATATGCAGTAAGGATGCATCCTCTCACACCATGACAATACGTGGTGTTCAGTTCGAGGTCTCGGCGGATGTCATCGTCAAGTTTTTGGGGATCGATCGTGTAGCTGAGATATCGACTGCAGGAGATGCTCAGCCTATGGATGGATCCTGAGTAGATGCAGATGTAGTCACTTCTGTATCATCTACTGACCTAGTTGACTGGTCGGAGGCTGGGGATACTGATGAGGAGGATGGCGGTCGAGTTGAGGATTTCTATATCCTCACTAGGACTGACCAAGACCAGATCGATAAGAAGAACTCCTTCAGCCAGATACAGCTCCTCCCTTTTTTCCGCATGTTGCATCTTATTGTTGCAACAAATGTGGATCTTGTGGGACATAAGATCATATTTAGCCAAAAACGTGCACAGTTCCTTATACAAGTGGCATGTAGAGAACCCATTGACTTGCCACTTCGTATTTTTGAGAGAATCCGTTACGAGGCGAGCGTCGTCTCCACGGACAACCTCCCATATGGAGTTCTAATTACCAAGCTATTAATAGCCCAAGGTGTGCAACCCATGGTGGATGAGTGAAGTATAGACCAGATGAGCCCCATCGACATTACCACACACCATCAAAGCATTGGACAGGAAAAAGGGCATGCTCGACGTCAGCCTGGCCTTGTACCAGATCTTGTTCCTCTGATCTAATCCAAGCCCCGTGTTGCGAGTACTAATCAACCGCCGATGGGTACATCTATGGGAGATGCGTGGCCTGCTTGTATTGATACGAGGGTCTCAAATATTACTACGCACATTGATCGAAAGATCGAGTCAATAGAACATAGTGTTGAAGATTTTGTCGTCGATGTTCTCCATCGGATATATATCCTAAACACAAAGGTCAACGCATTGACTGAAAATTTTAATAAATATGTAACCAACACGTTTTGAGTATTTTGTACATTATTTTTATCATATGTAATGAACAATATTATTATTTAATATATCTACTGTTTTGAAATTCAATTCTCAATCTTTTTTTAATGTTAGCTTATATAACTTTAATATTAAATCACTGCAATTTAATTCTCAATTTTTTTTAATTTGAAATATCCAACTTTAGTATTAAATCAATTAACGTTCACACGTGAGAATCAATACCTTTCGAACGTTGGCGCCAAGATTTTTTATGTTCGCACGTAAATATAACCCACGTTCGAATGTCCAGGAAACGTTCTAACGTGAATATGTATACGTTCAAACGTAATACAATTTCTCAGTTGCCGTCAATGATGATTTTGTGACGGTTTGGGCACTATCACAATTTCCAAACCATTACAAAAACTAATTTTTGTTGTAGTGATGTAAATAACTGAAGAGTTTTGTTACTCACTTTTACGTACTCTTTATACACTTTACTGATGTGATTGATCAAAATAGTTATTTTATATTAAAAAAAAAAGTGATGCGATCAATTATATTAATAGAATGCGTAAAAAATATATAAAAGTGACTATACGGAAACTTTTTGGTGGCGGGAATTTAGGACAAAAATTTCTCTACGGCTGCCGTATGTATGCATCTGCTCCTGTTTCTGGGTGGACCTTGTGATTAGAATTCAGTGCCCTTTTACAGGGAAATGAAACCATGCAGACTACTCAAGGACGGCATAGTACAAATTAACCATATCGATATTGGTGCTCAAAACCTCAAGCCCATTTGGCTAGGACTGACATACAACCAGCTCCTATTAGAAGTGAGAGATTTGCTCCTAATTGAATCCTCAGATTGTTTTGCAGTCTTGGGTTCATGAAATCTGCTGCTAGTAGATCAACCAGTGCCATGTAAACTAAAATCCCAGCAGATGCAGCTTCAAAAATCCCTTGAACTATCAGAGCAGTCGGGCTATTCTCCTTGTAAACGCTTGATATTCCAGTGCCGATTGCAATCCCAACTGGGGTTGTGAGGGAGAAAAAAGTTGCCATTATTGCTGCAGATCTAGTCTTGAATTGCGCCTGACAGAAACAAAAATTCCTAGGTATAGATAGATACAAAATAAATGACAGCAAATCTTTAGGCAAAATATATAAAACACGAGTGTTATAGTCTGCTGATGATATGCATGTGGCTCACAACTAGCAGAGCTGCAATGCCCCCAAAATTCATTACTTTGGTCTAAAAGTCAAAGTCTCATTTTTCAGCATGAAAGTTGGCCAACTGGATGTTTGAGTTGACCCGTTAGACTTGTTTAAAGGAGTTTCATATTGTTTCTTCATTTGAATTAACTATTACCAAAGAGTGTCGTTTCTCACTTCTTACGATGTATAGGGAGATTCTCAGCTTGGAACATTTTGATTCTTTATATTTTAAGGTCAAATTTAAATCTGCCAAAGTGTTCAGATTATTACCACGATACTATTTTATTATAAGTGAGGACAATCAATAAAGTAATTACGGATACCGTCCTTTAAAAAAATATATTACTAAAGAAACGATGGTTTGCCTATTGTGAAAACATTTACAACCTTATTAATATTATATAAAATTGCTAATGGCACTCAATTTTCTTTAGTTAAAGAGACTCAGCTTGAATCCAAGGCTATATACAGAAAGGAGTACTGTGATGTACCTGAGATATGCAGCCACCAAGCCCCATGCCCTCAAAAAACTGATGAAAAGACAAGGCTGCTATGAGAGGTTTTATTGTTTCAGGGTTCCCCGAAGCACCCAAAGATATTCCAATTATAACTGAATGAGCCACAATTCCTAGCTCCAACACCTAATAATTAAACACGCACCCAACAAAGTTAGAAAAACTCCCAAGCAAATAAAATAATAGTACTGCTATAAGGTTAATTGCTGGTGAACAATCTGAGAAACATCAATAAGACAAATTATTAATTAAACCAATAAACAACGAACCTAATATCACTCTTACTTGTGATATAACCCGAAAACGGATTAGCTCAGCCAGATTAGTCTCCTCGGAATGGTTGGCTGAGCCATGAGCATGGCCATGCGTGGCATGTGTATGAACATGTATGTGTCCGGCATGTTCATCGCCCATCTCTTCATCTCCATTGATCACCTGCTTAGATTTGTTGAAGTGCAGCCTTTTATAAAATCCTGTTGCGGATGAATCAACTATTAATGTTGCTATAGCAGACATCATGGCAACGAAACCAGCAAACGGAAAGTTTCCCCATGGATTCTCGTTTAGGCAAGGTGATGTTAGACTCTCAAAAGCATCCGGCAATATGTGGATGAACCCAGTTGCTAGGATTACCCCAGCAGCAAAGGCTTTGATCATGAAAAAGATGTCATTTTCAGGCCTTAGGCTTGGGATTTTCTTGCCTAACAGTGGGATGCCAACACCCACAGCACCAGCAAAGAGAATAGCTGCAACCGAAGTCAATTTATATCTAAGTGTTTCGCTTTTGTTGGTCTCTGTGGCCTCAACATCGCAGGTACAATCTCCAGAAACTATAGTAGGAAGGAAAACTAACATAAAAACAAACAACATCCTTAAGATGTTGAAAGAACAAGCTCTACTTTTGATCATGGCGTGAGAGAGAAGAAAAGGTAGTCACCAAAAAGGAGGAAATTATGGTACTGGTGCAATTGGGCAAAGGTTTGCTGGTGGATTCTTTGAACAAGGCTCTAGTACTTGTGTTTGTTATATAGAAAAGAAAAAGATCGAAGTTGCAAATTAATGGGATTTCTGTTTAAAATAATTTATTGGCTTATTTTGAAAACAGGACTAAGGAATAATCGATGAATGGCTATTAGATCGAGCATCTTATGTATAGTAGTCCAGTGCATGAGCATTAAAGAAAGCCAAAAAAAAAAAAAATGTAGATTATGGACTTGCATATATAAAACGCTAGCTTCTCAAGTTGGCTGTGTGGTATGCATGTGGGTTGTCAGCATATGGATGTAGGTTGGATGGCCTGAAAATTGAGGAATATAACATTATAACATATTTACATGGAATGCAAATCATGATCATATAAAAAAGTTTAATTACTAAATAGAAATGATAGTTATAGTCGTCACTGTAAGCGTCGCATAATTATTTTTAAAAAAATAAATAAATATGATATTTATATAAAAAAAAAATTAATTTTTTAATAATAATTTTTATTTTTTTTAAATAATTATACGACACTTTTACCTTTCATAATTGTACATAATATTATTTATGAATAAAAGTGTTTCACATATAAGTTAATTATTTATTAGGTGTCAGTGGCCATATGTGTATGATCTATATATGTGAAAAAGCAACGAATTTAAAAACACGGATTTCGTACCCAGTTTAGTGGATATTGGTGGGGACATCCTTGAATGCGTAATGAGTATATATTTTTACGTTTTTGATATATATGATAATATTTAATTTATAAAAAAACTTAAAATTAAATTTTCTTAGAGATTAAGATCATTTAATGTGTATGGTAGTAGCATTCACAACGGTTTACAAATATGACTTTTCTTTCTTTCCTAAGATTTTAGAAAAATGCTATTCATCTCACCGACAGTTGGGCTTCGATTAGATTTTGATAAAATTTTTTTTATATATAGTGATTAAAAAAAAATTTAATGATGTTGTAAATTTTTTTAAATATTTAAAAATATAAAAAAAATAAAACATTTTTTACCTTTATCGGGACCCTCGTGCTAGTGCTCAAGATTTTATGGGATTCTATAAAAATGGTCATCTCAATATATGCAGAAGTGCTCGGAAATGCGTGAAATGTGATGATATTGCATGTAGTCGCGTAAATGAATTATGTCGTGAGAGAACGATATATATAAATATATACATATATAAAGGGAAGAGAAAAGAATAATAATATATAAAATAATATTGGATATAATTATGAGTACTTGTGCAAAGATTTTATTATAAATATTATTTCTTTCTTTAATAAATACGAGGGTTCGAGTAGGTTTCACCGCCACACTCGAGAAAAGGACATGAAAAAGCGATCGAAGGGAAGGTGTAGACATAATGTTGTCATGCAAATGCCTTTTTCAGTAATCTCGCTTTGATTGCATCGGTATAGTGTTTAGTTTAGTTGAAGTCAATCCGAGAATGTCGTTAGGATGTCTGTCTCTCTTTTTTGAATTAATTAAATAAATAGACACTTTTCTTGAATTCTAGCCCATAGTCGTGTCAGGAGGGTTCACGTCTTTTCAGCTTTTTCTTCGAAGAAATGTGTCACTCTATCAAGCACTACTCTCACCTAAAATGTATCAAACTACTGTATATATTTTCCCATCCTAACTAAAATGAATGAGGTATTAAAATGGTATACACTTTCCCTCCGATAATGGTATATATTATTTTTTAGTTTCGATTTCAAAGTGTTAAAATACTGTTAATTAGAGAGTAAAAAGTATTTTTTTCATATATTATTTTTAATAAAATAGCTTAGATATTCTCATCTTATAACTATTAATCATGTTGTAGACGTGTTTTGCACCTTTGTGAGTTCCCGTAGCAAAACTGTATCAAAAGAACCAAAAGATGTTTGAAGGGTATTTAAATGCTTCCGATGGCTAAGTCAAATTGTTTGTATAGTCTCTCTAATACCTCGATTGTGGATTTCTTCTCATATATATAGAATATGGGAGAGCTTGATGGGTTCCTTTAACAACCCAATCTCTTTATTCAAATTAGGTCTGAGTTAGTTATTATTTGAATTTCCCATCATCTGGTTCAAGGTGGTTATTTGGGGGAGAATTTGAGTTTCCATGTTATTCGAGAATGGCTTTGTGATTATCCTATCGGTTGGTTATGCCAAGTGGTTTGGGGCTTATGGTTATCGGCCCAAGATAATTCCTTTGACCGTTGTGGGCTAGCTCCATTGGGCCTTTGTAGAGCTTGGGTAGGCCTGTTGGCAGGGGAGAACTTTGGTCCCTCTAGTTACCCCACGCACATGAATGTGATGGGACTTATACGTTATGTCGCTTCGTTATTTAGATTGTACTCATTTTTAACTGTGTGTGGGGATTGTTAAGAATGAGTACGATCTAGATGAGGGACAAACATAGAGGTAATTAATAAGTAATAACATCAATTTAGACTACTAACGATGAGGGACTATATTCTAAATAACATCAATTTATATAGTCCCCTCATCCATTCAGAGAGGAGAGTAAACTTTTACGGTGGCAACATATTTTAAGCTTTGATGAGAGTTTTTTGAATGGTGTTAAACATGGGAAGTTGTGGATTTTCTGGGTAAAAGAAGTGAAGGTTAGTGTTCTTGGGTTTTCTAATCAACAGATTTCTTTGCTGATTGATTCGTCTATAGTGGTTACAGCAGTTTATGCCAAGTGTTTGTATTTGGATAGACGGAGTCTTTGGTCCAAGATTTTGTCTTTTGGTACTCTTCAATTACCAATTACCATTGGTAACTCTTGGCGATTTTAACATTATTCGTGACGATAGGGAGATGAGGGGAGGCAATCCGAGGCTGCCTTGTGCAATGGAGGAGTTCTGTAATTTTATTGATGCTGGGGGTCTCATTGATCTTCCTTTTAGAGGCACTAAGTTTTCTTGGTGTAATAGGCAAGGGGGTTTAGCACGTAGTTGGGCTCGTCTGGACAGAGGTTTGTGTAATGCTAAATGTTTGGAAATTTATCCCTCTTGTGCAGTCACGTATCTAGGACGGAGAACCTCGGATCATGCTCCAATGATTCTTGGGTTGTCTAACATAGCACAAAAATATGGGCTGAGTTCCTTCAAATTCCAACAAATGTGGACATCTCATGCATATTTTTGGAGGTGTGTCTCTAGGAACTGGCAGGAAGTTACTAGTGGTTTGGTTCTTTTGAAACTTGCCTTTAAATTAAGAAGACCCCAAGTGGTGCTTAGAACTTGGAATAAGAGGTATTTGGGTGGACTGGGGAACATATTAAAAGGTTGGAAGCGAGAGTAAAGGAAGGTGATGCACGGCTTCAGGAAGGTTTTTTGAAGGAGGTGAAAAATGAGGTTTTGGGGGATAAGCTTGAGCTCTCAACTTGGTTAAAAAGGGAGGAGACCCGAATTGCTCAGCATGTTAAGCAATCTTAGGTTGATCATGGTGAAATTAATTCTTCTTTTCTTTTTTTTTAGCCTTGCAGGCTAGGAGGCATAAGGCAGTAACTGAAATGAGACTGAGTGGTGGTCGGGTTCTTTCTTCTTCGGAAGCTATACATGAGGCGGCAGTTAATTATTTTGATGATTTTCTCCAAGCTAGGCCTCGAGATAATATTCCTGATCTATCTGGTTTAGTGCATGCAGAGGTTCAACAGGCTAAGAATATTGATCTTTGTCGGAGTGCGTCTGAACAGGAGATAAGGGATGCCTTATTCTCTATTCCGGTGGACAACAGCCCAAGCCCAGATGGCTTTGGATCTGGTTTTTTTGGCCATTGTTGGGAGTTGGTGAAAAGTGATCTAGGAGAAGCAGTTTGTGAGTTCTTTCGGGGAGTGCCACTTCCAAGGTTTTATACATCCTCTTTCATTGTTTTAATTCCCAAAGTATTGAGTCCATCATCTTTTGATAAATTTAGGTCGATAAGTCTTTGTTCTGTGGTCTATAAAATATGTTCTAAGATTTTGGTGGGTCGTTAATGTCGGTTTTGAATCGGGTTGTTTCTTTGGAACAAGGGGCTTTCCTTTCGGGAAGGAGTATTTTTTACAACATTAACCTTACTTAGGAGCTAATTCATGACATTAATAAGCCAATTAGAGGTGGGAATATTATGATGAAAATAGATATGGCAAAGGCCTATGATACCATTGATTGGGTTTTTTTTAATGCATGTCCTTCGGGCTCTTGGTTTCTTCCCTGAAGCATGTAATTTCATTTATCAATGTGTGACTATGCCATGGTACTCGGTTGTTATGAACGGGATGGCTAGAGATTTTTTTAAAGGTGGGAAGGGTCTTCGACAAGGAGATCCACTTTTACCTTATTTATTTATTCTAGTGGAGGAGGTTTTCACTCGTCTTCTAAAGAAAAAGTTTGAGGTGGGAGAGGTTGGGGCTTTTTCTCAGCTGAGAGGAGGCTCTTTGGTTTCGCATCTTTTGTATGCGGATGATATGGTCATTTTTGTGAATGGAGGGCAAAGGTCGGTTAAGGCAATCAAAGATACCCTTTCTTTATATGCAAGTTGGTCGGGACAGATGATAAATGAAGATAAATCGTCCATTTTTTTCTCTTCTAAAATTTCAATTTCTAGAAGAAGATTGCTTCTTCAGCTGACAGGTTTTGTAGAAGGGAAATTTCCGGTCAAATATCTAGGGATTCCGATTATTTCTGGCCAGATGAAGGCTGTGTATTTGGAAGATTTGGTGCAGAGAATTAGACAAAAAATAGAGGGTTGGAAAATGAAGTTCTTGTCTTTGGGGGCAAGGCTGATTTTGTTAAAACATGTACTGTCCAACATGCCTATGCCTATACACTTGTTAGCAGTTGTAAATGTCCCAAAATCTGTATTAGGCACAATAAGCTGTTTAGTAATTTTTTTTGGGGCTTTTCTGAAGGCAAGCCTAAGCGCAGTTGGGTGGCTTGGGATTTGATTTGTAGGCCAATGGATGAGGGAGGGGTTGGTCTCTGGAATTTGTTTGATGTCCAAATATCAATTCATATTAAATTTTCCTGGAAACTTTTGACTGGTAACTCATTGTGGATGTAGTTTTTCAGAAGTATATGAGAGATCAGCACATTTCACTCGTGAATCCAAAGAAAGGCACCAGGTTTTGGAAGATGGTAATGGATTCAATTCCATTTGTTCTCAATAATTCCAAGTGGCTTGTCAAGGAGGGGAGTATATCTTTCTAGAGGGATAAGTGGATGGATTCAGGTCCTCTTTGTAATCAGCACGAAAATTTTGCCCAGCAAAATTTGAGTATTAGGCAATGTATGGTGGAGGATAGTTGGGATAATGACTTATTAGTTGAGCTGGTTGGTCGTGAGTTAGCTAATCAAATTTTGTCAAAGGATGGAGGAACCAAAGAGGGTTCGGATATTTTGATCTGATTAAAAAATTCTGATGGCAAGTTTTTAGCTCATAGTGCTTGGGATTTGGTGCGAGTGGTAGCTCCAAAAAAACAATGGGTGGAGGGGATTTGGCATGTTGCATTGCCAAGAAAGTTGTCAGTTACTTTGTGGCGAGCTTTATCTCAATGTTTGAGTGTAGATGATCGCATAAGACGTATTGGCATTCCTTTGGTGTCGAAGTGTGAGTGTTGTGAAAAAAGGGAACATTGAAGTGGAGGAAGGGTAGCTGCGGCTTTAGGAGGTTGGCTTCTAATGTTTTGGGCATAAGTTATGTTGCTCATAGGACATGGAGGGAGGTGGTTCAGGCGTGCAAAAAGCTCTTCACAGATGAGAAATTTAATTGGTTTAAAACCAGTTATTATTACGTGGAAGCTATGGTGTTGGAGATGTGCATCAAGAATGGAAGGGAAGAGGGAGTCTTTTGCTAGTTTATGGAGGTCGGTGAAGTATTGGATAAGTTGGGTGGGGATTAGGCTTAAGGCTGTATCTAAACTATTGAAAAGAGATGAATTAATCTTGAACTTGCTGCAGGTACTAGTTATGAGGCCCAAGCCGAGAAGAGTCATTGCAGTCTCATGGAAGAAGCCATGTGTTGGATGGTTAAAATTAAATGTTGATGGTAGTAGTAAGGGGAGCCTAGGAGAATCGGGTGCAGGTGGAGTATTGAGAAATGAGGATGGAATGTTGAAATATGCTTTTGCAAATAATACTGGTATCGGCACTAATAATAGGGCTGAATTGTTGGCTTTGTTGATTGGACTTCGGAAATGCAAGGAGCTGGGTTGTGGTAACATAATTGTTGAGATGGATTCTAGTCTTATGATTAAGTGGCTGAGAGAAGAAAGATGTAGTTTATGGTATATGGAGGATTTTTGGGAGGAAATAATGTGTCTTCTGCAGGGTGTAACCTTTCGGTTTCAGCATGTATTCAAGGAGGCAAATGCTACAACGGATTTCTTGGCTCGTTTAGGAGGAAATGGAAGAAATAACGAATGGTTTTCGGCTGAACAGATGCCTTTACAGCTCAAAGGTATTCTTAGAACAGATAAATTAGGCCTGTCTTATTTAAGGATTATCTGACGTATAGTTCTGAAGTGAACTAGATTTTATTACTCTATACATAGAGTTTTTTTTTTTTTTTTGGTTACTCGGTTGGAGTATTGTTTTTACTGGTTTTGTTGTTTGTCTTAGCCATGTTTAGATGGGGATTGGGAATTGGATTGATTGGTTTTAATAAGTTGGTTCCCATTGTAGCCAAGTTTTTCCTCCGCCAAAAGTGAGGTTTATTTAATAAAGTGCCTGAAGTGCCGTCCTCCTGTTGGCCAAAAAAAAAAAAAAAAATTACCTCTATGAGTGTCCCTCTTCTATATCCACCACATGCTTTTAACTATGGAAAAAGCTTTGTGCCCCCTAGTGTATTTTTTTTAAATGTTTAAAAAAATTACTAATAGTGAATCTGTGTGCATTTTTTTAAACTAAAAAAGAAAAAATCAAAATACACTAGTTCACTTTTAGGGGACATATTTGGAGGGCATCCTAACATCACCCTTTAACTATATAAATCTCAAAAAAGCTTATTGTGTTTAAGAAATCTCCATTTATCTTCAAATTTGAAGTTGATAAGAAGAAGTAAATTTAATTATTTATATTATATTCTTAATATTCATCATGAGCCATCATGTATAGGTCCGACTCTCCTTCAATGAGTGGGCTACACATGTAGGATATATAATTAAATGGTGTACAGTGTAGAATCAAGGTCCAAACTCGAGACTTCTGCTCTGATACTGTTGACGTTGTGTTTCGTACGCCATTAGGTTAGGTTCCAGCAACTCAGGTGTTTAGAACTGGGCCTGCGAAAGTAGAGAAATTGGGAGAGGGTGGCCTTGGGGCCGAGGAGTCTCCGATGCCAAAGTTAGTAAAGTCTTTTAAAAATTTATAAATAAGTAAGAGAGTTTAAGGATCAGAGAGAGTTTCTCGTACCTGTGAGTTGCTATTTATACCAGGAGTCTAGGGGGACAAATCGTGTCTTCTCCCATGGAGTCTGTGTCCTTCATACTGTTCCTTTTGTCAAAGTCCTTTAATGCGGCATGGCTCTACAATGGTGTCATTAATGTGGCGTGTAGCTTGGGTAGGGGTGCCCGATTTGCCTCACCTCGTTGGCATCCTTAGTGGTCCGTCGATGTCTTCTGTATCAAAGGAATGAGGGTCCCCCTTACTTTCTGCCCATTGCGCGGATAGGCACTTAAGGGCTAGACATTGTTCGAGTGGTCTCCAGGTTAGTGAGTGCCATCCCCTTGCAATATGTTCCGTCACGGAGGTTGCGTCCAGGGGAGTCTAACTGTGGGCTAGGCTGAAAAGTGTACTTGTTCTGGGTTGGGCCTTCGCTTCTTGTCCCCTTAGCTGCCCTTCTCGGGCCTGTTAAAATATAGGGGAAAAACCTCTTACAGTTACCCCGCTAATTCTCATCGGACACATATTGTGGGAATTATTATTAATCTTAAACTCACCTTGTCATTGAGGCCGGGGTCCCTCTGTTGACATGTACACGGCTCCAAATTTTAAGGTGGTTCCCCGTCTCTTGGCTGTCCTGATATCGTTTCCTTTCCACTTTTGTTGGTGTGTTTCCCGATAAATTTGATGGCATCTTTTAGTTGTATCAGTGTTAAGGGCATCAGGCGGCTCTTCGCCTTCACGTCGCTTAATGGTGTGTATTTTTCGGGACTTGAAGCGTCTCATATCTCTCCTTTCACCCACGGGGCATGGGAGACTAACCGCTGCCTTCCTCATATATAAATGCCATTTGGATTTAAGGTCTTCTTTCCTTTCATCACATTGTAATCTTCTTGTCATCCTTGTTTTCCCAACTCATTTCATTTATTCTCCTTTCTCTACTACATTCTACTTCTTTGTCGATGGCTTCTGAGAAATCCACACAACCCATAGCTTTCAGTGGGGTAGACGCTCCAGAGGTTGGCGATGTCGAGCCGTCTTTCTGGGGCAGCAATTGGCATTCCAACGTTCAAGCAACGATGCTGGCATCTCTGGCCCTTACTTACCAAGTGCTGGAATCGGTGCTCTTCGAGGTCCCCGGCCCACACGAGGGTGTTGTTGACACTTAGGTTCACTCTTCTTGAGTTGCCCTCTTTCCTTCCATGTTTTCGTTTGGCTTGAGGCTTCATTTCCCTCACCCTGTTCGCGATTTGCTGGATCATCTTGGTCTAGCCCCATCTCAGCTTCAACCAAATGCTTAAAGGCCCCTAATTTGCTACAGTATCATCTGGCGATGAGCCTTGCTAGAGTCAGACCTAGAGCAAGCTGACCTCACCGGCCATGAGTTCCTCCTCACTCACAAGGTGTTGCGGTAGAAGAGGAATGTTTGCAGCTTCAGGGCGATGCACGCCCTTGTCAATCTAGAGTTGCGGTACCTTAAGGTGAAGAAATGGTCACCGAAGTTCTTTTTCGTGTTTGGCCGCAGATGGGAGTTCCCGGTTGGTCAGGTGAACTGTGGTGAATTCCCAATTTGAAGCAACTTGGGTAAGGTTCCTGAGGATGAGGTGGTGCATCCAACAGCCACCCCCGCAGAGTCGAGCGTATCGTTGTCATTAGGGAGTGGATGAAGAAGAACCCTAACAACGTCTTCTCGGAAGCCCTTCTTTCCGAGGAGAGCTTAAGGGTTTCTTTCCCCCCCCCCCCCTCAACCACGTTTATTTCGATGACAGGGCAACCGTTGCTCTGCCTCGAGTCTCTCCTACCCAAAAGTGCCCCTTCGATCCTTCCCCACCAGGCAAAGGGAAGAAACCTCGCTTGGAGGGGGCCAGGGCCAATAGTTGGCCCCCTTCTGGAGCCTTGATTCCTGAAGGGCGAGCGTTGGCTACACCTGAGGTCTATCATCCTAGTGACGCCGGTGGGGGCATTTCACTATCCTACTGGCGTGGAGGTGCCAATAGAACCTTTTTCCTTTTAGTCCTTGGGCACACCGTCAAGAGGCCCTTCGGTTGAGATTCCTGTAGTGTTGCCCCCACCGACTGATGCTTGTGATGTGCTCCTAGAAACAGGTGAAATTAATATCCTGCTCTATGGAATTTTTGTAGTCGACATTCCCTGGCCGGCTCTAGTGGGGTAGCATTCACCGAGGGTCTCCTCCCCTTCTTTAGCTTGCTCTGCTGCTTGTAGTCACTCCTTTGAAGGCGAGATCGAGGTTCGCTAGGGGGATCCTGGCTCCGAGGCGGGTAGGGAGTATCCTTCATCGCTTGGAGGCTTGGACGCCGTCATTGAGAGGGTGGTGGCCGCTACTTCTAATAACCGTGTTGCGGAGGTGAAACACCTAGCAAAAGGTGGTCTCTTTTCGGATATTGTAGTCGGCGTAGGTTCAGAGGTTCATGTGAAGACTTGCTTGCCTAGGTGGAGCACCAAGTGGAAGGTGGTCTCCTTTTGGATGTTGTAGCCGGCTTAGGTTTGAGAGGTTCGTGCGCAGATCTGCCGGCCCAAGTGGGAATGCGTGCATAAGACATTGTCCACGAGGCTCATTAGGCCGAGGCGGCTGCACAAGTGTCTGATGCTAAGGGTCAG
Source organism: Juglans microcarpa x Juglans regia (assembly GCF_004785595.1). Taxonomy (NCBI): domain Eukaryota; kingdom Viridiplantae; phylum Streptophyta; class Magnoliopsida; order Fagales; family Juglandaceae; genus Juglans; species Juglans microcarpa x Juglans regia. Next base: position 10,052,892 of record NC_054604.1, read on the forward strand.
TAAAAGTTATCCCCCCTTTGGCCCAACTGGAAACTAGGGGGGTGTCGTGTGGAAGCTATTAGCCAAGTTGCCAAGTGTTTGTCTGGCTTTTTCAATGAGGTTTGGTGACTTCTTTTTCCGTCTTTCTCCTTTCTTTCACTATTTTCTAGATTCCCTTCATTGACCATTCCATGTCGGCCTTTTTTGTTGTTAGGGTTCCTCTCAGCTAGTGGCCTTTATTGTGGACTGTTAAGTAGGAAAACCAGGACCTCGATGGCCCAGACCACCCTTCGGTGTGCTCATGGCGAGAGGGAAGAGAGGGAGCAGCTGGAGTAAGAGCTGAGGAGGGTACGACTTGCCTTGGAGGAGGAGAGCAAGAAAAATGAGAAGCTTACCAACCGTCGAAAGAGGCTTAAGAAGAAAGTGAGGGAAGATGGCCAGTGGACAGAGCGACTTGATACAGATATTCGAAGCAACCTGTCCTGGGTAGAAGAGGTCGCCTCACACCTGGACAAGCAGCTAAAGTCGCTCCCAAGTGTTCGCAATCTCGCGTGGGGGCACGGTTGTGCTGAGGGTCTTAGGTCGATGCAGGACCGCATCCTGGAGAGACTGTAGCTATGTCCGTGGACTCTCGAGAAATATTTGCTGGGCCTTGACCTTACCCAGATCGTCGTTGACTAAGAGGCTTTCACATTCAGCCACAAGTTGGGGAGGAAAGAAATCCTTGATGCATTTATGGGTCCTATCTTCCCAGCTGTGTCCGAGCCTGCTGCTTCCAAGCCCAGCAATCCTGATCCCCAAGTTCCTAAGGTTGGCGATCCCAATGCCAAGGTCTCTGATCAGGATTTCTAAGGTCACCACGCCCTAGCTTCTTGGCACCGCTGCTGCTCTTTTATTTTGCTCTTATTTCCCTTTCTTTTCTTTTTGGTAAACGTATATACCTGTGCACCATCACCATGTGGCTTGTATGTAATTTTTTATTATTAATAAAAGTGCTTCATATTTTTTTGTGCCAGGCTGCTTGTATTAACGATGTTTCCCTTTTGTCGTTTTGCTCTTGTTCGATGCTTCCTTCTATGCTTTTCCTTTCTTCTTCTTCTTTTTCATGGCCGGCCTGGGGAGTTTTGTCGTAGGAGCTTGTGGGCTTGGCGTTAGGCGGGGATGGCCACCACATGGAGCTCACGGTCCACCTCACCAGTGCCTAACCTATTCCTGACTACCACACTAGCCGACCGCTTATCTGTTTGCGCTGCCTTCGTTCGCCCTTGTTAGGTAGTCATCCTCGCCTTTAGCAACTTTATTTCATGAGGCTGAAGCCTCTCCACGTTTCCCTTATGCCGATTTCCTCCTTTTTTTCATTCGTCTCTTGGATGTGCCTTATCCTGCCTAGTCCCTCCACTCTTCCCTTTTGTGTCGTTGTACTTTATTTTGGCATGTAACTGAAAGAGGAGAAGAGAAGTGATGTCAATGTTTGTTGGCCTTCATTCACTGTCATAGGCTTGGGGGGGATGAAAATCCCCTTACGAGATAAGCTGCGCTAGGGAGACTTCGGTTGCCTCCACGAGGGAGAGGCCGGGTAGCGTTTCGTCAACCTACCTCTATGACCCTCCCGAGTAGCACTGTGGCCGCGGAGTTTGGATATAAATAGACCAGGCTGCTCTTCGCCTCAATGGTGGTGAGATGAAGTCTTCAGGTAGCCCAGGGGCTGATCCTACTCTCCATCATGGGGAGACAAGGTGGCCTTTGGCTAGACCCATCTCCTTTGGCTATACCTAGTCCCGTCCATTGGTGTAGTGCATTTAATCCCTGGTTGGAAGATAAGAATGTCATCATCATTTTATCCTTTAGCTTTGTAGGAGTTAGACTTCGCAAACCTGGACCCTCGACCTGTTATTCGATTTGCCTGGGTATCGACGTCCGCGTTCCTTAGTGTAGTATTGGGGCGATCGAAGGACCTGGCCCACTCTCCACCAGGGAGAGGTCAGAACGCTTTAACCAACTTGCCCCTTTAACCCCTGAGGAGGTAATTTCTTTTGGTAGCCGTGGGTCGGTTTGTTCTTTATTGTGATGGGAGTCAGGGTAAGTGTTCGGGTAGCCAAAAGGCTGGACCCGCTTTCCTCCGCAGGAGGTTCCGATCTCTCAACTCGCCCCTGCTACCCTGCTGGAAGGTAATTTGTTCAGGCAGTTTGAGATTGAACCTGCACCCGCTCATTGAAATCGTGTAGCCCCTTGCTTCGACATTTCATCTTTGGAGACTTTGTTGACTTTAGGTAGCCGAAAGACTAGGCCCGCACTCCATCAGGGAGAGGTCGGGATGCCTCAAGTAAAACCCGCCCCTTTTATTCCCTGAGGAGGTAACTTCATTGGACGGCCTCTACTCTCCTTCGCAGGAGGGTTCGAGCGGCCTTCAACTCAACTCATCCCTGCTACCCCACAGAGAGGTAATTTCAGTTTGAGACTGAACCCACTCTCGCTCGTTGACATCACAGGAAAATATAAGATTTGGGTCAGGCTGGCACTGAACCCACTCTTCGTTCACAGCAAAGGTCAGGGTAAGTATTCAGACTACCAGGGGCGGGATCCGTACTCCTCCGCAGTAGGGGTAGAGCAGCCTTTGGCGTGACTCAAACCTTTGAACCTCACTGAGAGGTAAGTTTTCGGGCAGTTTGCAACTTGACCTGCTCTCGCCTATTGATGCTTACGAGAAAGGTAAGTCTTTGAATTCAAGCAACTGAGCACTGACTTACACTTCACTGCGAGAAGGATAAAGCAGCCTTTGGCATTACACCCATCCTTGTGGTGCCCTGCTGGGGAGGTAATTCGGACAGCAATATAGCTAGTTTGCTCTTCATCGCAATAGGGGTCGGAGTAAGTTGTTTCGGCCGCTCGGGAGGGGGTGGAATGACCCACTCTCCATCGCAGCAGGGGTAGAATGGCCTTCAGTCTAGCTCCATTTTGGTCCTGCGAGAGGTATGTTGTTCATGCAGTTTGAGACTGAACCCGCTCCCGCCTATTGACATCTTTGGGAAGGTAAATGTTGGGTCTGGCTAGTGCTGAGCCCACTCTTCGTTGTGACGGAGGTCGGGATAAGTCGTACGGGCCCGCCAAGGGGGCAAGGCCCACTCTCCATCATGGGAGCAGTAGAGCAGCCTTAGGCCTAGCTCTCCCCTTGATCCATTGGGAAGTACGTTGTTCGGGAAATTTGAGACTGGACCCGCTTCCACCCGTTGACATCGCATGAAAGGTATGCATTGGTTTGATGATGATTTTACCATTGCAGATTTCATTAATTATAGATCATCTTGTCGGTGTTTTGTTGATAGCGCGAAAATTCGAAGTGGATGTATTGCATTGTCCTGGAAAATCATGTCTTTCATTAAATAACAACTATTTATAGTATTTAAATAATGCATTACAAAAAAAGGGAAATGGAGCCTTCAACCGGGGAGCTCTCGCTCATTCTGTCTTTGCCTCTTGGGCCATGCACCTTCCCACTCCCCCTCGAGCCTGGCATGGCGAGTCGCAGACCAAGGCCTGCCAGGGCTCTCCAAGCGGTGCATGGCCTACTCTCTCCTGGAGGTGTCGTTCGAGGTAATCCCACCATCCTTCTGCTTCAGCTCCTGGACATAGCATTCCTTTGCCAGGACCTGCTTGCCTCAGATTTCTTCCACTCCACCAAGAGTCGGGAACTTCATCTTGAGGTGGTTGATTGACATGACAGCCCGCAAGATGTTAAGGGTGGGCCTTCTGATGATGGTGTTGTATGACGATGGGCTTCTCACCACTAGGAAGTCGACCATGATCGAGGTTGTGCAGGGGGCACTGCCCTCAAAGACCGACAACATGATGGTTCTCACAGGATGAACTATACTCCCAGAGAAGTCCTTCAATGGCATGGGGACTGGATGCAGTCGGGCAGCATCTATTCCCAGAACAGGATGTCCGTAGAGCTCCAGTAGTCAATGAGAATCCTCTGGGTGGTGAAGTTGGCAACCAACATAGTTACCACCAGCGCATCGTCGTGAGAGTACATGACCCCCTCCTCGTCAACCTCTGTAAAGAAGATGACTGGGGTTGGCTCGCCCCTTTGGTGCTTGGCTGTGTGGTACTCTGTCGAGTACACCTCGTGACACCAGGCTTGCCTGGCATGTGCCTTTCTTCTCTTTTGCACCGATCGACTCAGTTCGAGCTCTTTTCCCTTGATCTTCGCCTTCTTTCCTACTCCAGTCTCCCGGTGGGGGAAAGCATTGCCCATCTGCTCCACATGCTCCATTCTCCCTTGCTAGGAGAAGCAATCATCCTTGTTGTGTGAGGTGGACCTGTGGTATGTGCAGTAACGACGGGCGATACCTCGGTCATCATCTTCGTGGGCGACTGGGTGTCAGCCTCATGGATGCTGAATGCAGGTTCGTCAAATCAAGGTCTCGGTCCCCTCATCAGAGCTTCCTCCCTCGTTTTGTCTTAGGAACCCTTCTCCGGCTCCTTCTTTATTAGCTCCGTTAGGCCCAAAGAGTGTCCTCAACGTTGATGAAGCTGTCGGCCTGATCCATGAACTCATGCAGTGTCTCGGGAGTCCTCATCGCCAACTCGACCATGAACTGGGATCGTGGCTAGACCCCTCCCAGAAGAGCCGCTGAGGTTATTTTCTTGTCTTGGTCATAGTGGTCATGCGCTCCTTGTTGATAGTCGAGGGCTTTCTTCTCTTTTACACCGGTCAACTCAGTTCGCACTCTTTTCCCTTGATCTTCGCCTTCTTTCCTGCTCCAGTCTTCGGGTGGGGGGAAAACGTTGCCTCATCTGCTCCACATGCTCCCTTCTCCCTTGCTAGGAGAAGCGGTCATCAGTGTTGTGTGAGGTGGACCTGTGGTATGTGCAGTAACGACAGGCGATACCTCGGTCATCATCTTTGTGGGCGACGGGTTGTCGGCCTCGTGGATGCTGAATGCAAGTCCGTCGAATCAAGGTGTCAGAGCTTCCTCCCTCCTTTTGTCTTGAGAACCCTTCTCCGGCTCCTTCTTTATTGGCTCCGTCAGGCCCAAAGAGCGTCCTCAGCATTGTTGAAGTTGTCGGCCTGATCCATGAACTCCCGCAGTGTCACGGGAGTCCTCATCGCCAACTCGACCATGAACTGGGATCGTGGCTAGACCCCTCCCAGAAGCCCCGCCGGGGTTATTTTCTTCTCTTGGTTATCAGTGGTCATGCACTCCTTGTCAAATTGAAACAAGTAAGACTTCAGGCTCTCCTCCTCTCCCTTCTTGATGGTGAGAAGGTACGCTGCTGGGCACCACCATCTCCTACTCGGCATGAACTGGGTCAGGAAAAGTCAGGCCAGCTCGCCAAAGCTGTCTACAGATCCAGGTGCCAGAGACCCGAGCCACACTTGTGCTGGCCCCTTCAGAGTTAGCTGGAACGCCCTGCATGCCACCTCGTCTGGGAAGTCAAGTAACGTCATGTGAGCCCTGAAGTTTCCAGGTGCTCAAGGGGGTCCCTCCCTCCATCTTACATCTCCATAGTTGGGACCTCGAACTTTGGTAGTAGGAACACAGCCATCACCTTCTCCGTGTAGGGTAGACTAGTGCTCATGAGAAGTTAGTCCACTGACGACGATGTGCCCACCTTCCTTGCAATCTCTTCGTACTTTCCTTTAAGATTGCGGAGCTCATCCTGCATATTCTTTCTCTCTTCCTCCCTATTTTCCCTAGCTCCTATGTTCCATGACCCCATGTGCTCGCTATCGCTGGGCTCCGCCTCCTCGTTCTGCACTCATTAAGGCTTTCTGAGCTCCTCGTTCTCTTTGCGAAGTGTTTGCACCTCATCGGTCAGCTTTGTCACGCATTCCTCCATGGTTTTATGCCTTGCCTCCATGGCTTCCTCTGTGTCTCTTCTAAGCTACCTAGAATAGGTTGTCGCAGGCATACGAAGTACACGCAAGATTTGTAACGATCTCACAGACGATGCCACTGTTAATGTCATATTTCGTACGCCTTTGGGCCACGATCCAGCAACTCAGGTCTTCGAAATTGGGCTTGTGAAAGTAGAGAAGAAGGCAATTGGGAGAGGGTGGCCTTGGGACTCTTCGATATCAAAGTCAGTAAAGTCTCTTAGAAGTTTGCAAATAAGTAAGAGAGTCTAGGGATCAGAGAGAGTTTCTTGTACCTGAGAGTTGCTATTACTTGAGAGTTTCTCATACCTGTGAGTTTCTCGTACCAAGAGTCTAGGGGGGACAGATCATGTCTACCCTATAGAGTCTGTGTCCTTCGTACTGTTCTTTTTGTCAGAGTATTTTAATGCGGCATAGTTCTGCAACAACGTCATTAATGTGGCTTGTAGCTTGAGTAGCAGTATTATTAATGCGGTGTGGTTCCCTGATTTACCCCACCCTATTGGGGCCTTAGTGGTCCATCGATGTCTTCCGTGTCAGAGGATCGAGGGTCCCCGTTACTTTCTACCCATTACACGGACAAGCACTCAAAGGCTGGACATTGTTCTAGAAGTCTCCAGATCGGCGAGTCTCATCCCCTACAGTACATTCCCTCATGGAGGTTGCATTCAGGGGAGTCTAACCGTGGGCTGGGCCGAAGAGTCTACTTGTTCTGGGCTGGGCCTTCGCTTCTTGTCCCCTTAGTTGCCCCTTTCTCAGACCCGCTGAGACAGAGGGGGGAAAAACCTCTTACAGGTATCATATAAAATTGTCACTTATACAAAAAACTTAAGCTAATTAGAAAATATAGATTTAATTATTTGTTCAATATTCTATATTCCTAATAATGAGTCTATTGATTGTATGTGTAGTGAAAAGGTATAAATGACCTTTTCACATTAGCTTAAACTGAAAGGTGATTCAAATGAAAAGAGTATCCTTTAGATTTCTCAAACCAATAACTTATTAAGTGATGCGGGGATGACACCTCGGCATTACAAAAGTAAGTATCACCCACGTATATAAGATGGTCGAACGGCTTGTTTTTGTTTTCCATTTTTCTTTATTTTTTCTTTCTTCATTTTTTTTCTTTTTTTTATATACATGGAAGATGCACCAAGCTGCAATGGAGCCAAAAGGGAGCTCTCATTAGGACAATGAACTTGTGTTAAAAATATCAACGTAAAAAATGGGTTCAAGGCAAAAAGAGGAAGACGGAAGAGTACAAGACATTGCTTTCTACCATCAAGGGTGTTCGCATTTTATAAACTGATAATTTTCCTTTGGTTATACTAATAAGTTTGAATTAGGGGGTTCCTTACCAAATCGAGGCATACTCTCACAGAAATGGGCAAAACAATTTGGGGCCAAGAAATTAATGTAATCACCAAATTAAGCATTGTAAAACAGCGGCCAACTAGAACGAGCCACAAGCACCACGGGTCCACGACTGCTAAACACAAGTCTCTTTAATGAATAAGCCGATAGACTCCACAATTGTCCAGTGTGGTTCTCCTCTAGGAAAAAAGCCGACAAGCTCCATAACTGCCAAGTGTAGGCCCTGCATGATGAGCCAACAAGTTACTCTAGCTCCTCGAACCACCAAGGGCAAGTCCTCCTTAGCATTCAACGTCCTCGACAAGACCCCTATTAATGTAGACCAGTTTAGGGAAAGTTTCTTTTGTAAAACCTTGAGAAGGCAATACCATCACCCGGGTACCAAGGGGTAACTTGTTGGCTCCTGAGGCCAGTTGAAAGAGCCCTCCTCCAAAGGCAAGACATCTTCAGCTTGCAACTTCGTATGTCCCTTCACGTAACTCTCCAAGGTTCCAAGGGGAAGTCTCCTTGAAGCCTACTCAAAGACCCCTACAATGCGCAAGTGTAAGATGTCCTCACTATAAGAAATTTGATCTTTAGTGAAGAAATCTTTCAGGGACAATTAAATTTCATTCCTAAAAGTACTTATTTGGAATAAAATTTAAATTTCGTCTCAAAACATGGAAACAGTTTTTTATGTGTTCAAACAGACAAATATCTGTTCGAACTAGATATTTTTGGACAAATCATTGCGTCTAAAAAAAACCATTTGAACATTCACAAACACGTTCAAACAGTATTCTAATTCCCATTTGAATGGTTACATAATTGTTTGAATAATAGTCATGACAGAAAAGTATATACAATTGTGCTGGGGAAATGTCAAAACCATTCAAACGAGATATTTAATCATTCGAACTACTTTTTTTGTGGGAAGTTATAAATAAGTCTGGCGGGAATGGTTACTATATCGTTTGAACGGTACTTTTATGTTCAAATGGAATTATAAACCATTCAAATTCTCATAAAAGGCATTCAAACAGTGGCATAGATAATCAAAATATAAGTTTAATTATAGAAATTTATTGAGAGACATTCAAATATTTTAAAAATAAATATTATTTGAGTCCATTAATTATCATTTTCAGAAGATGAAAAATCTATCTATACATATTTATTATTATTTATGGTAAATTAAAATATATCATATATGTCATCCTAGGAATTTGATTTAATTAATGACTTTTGTTATGGTAAATAAAAATTTGCAATTAAAAAAATATTACCTTCTAAGGAGTGTCATTTTTATATTATCATGAACTGATAAGTAAAATAAGGAAAATAATTTTTTATAAGAAATTTGCTAGCTATATATAACCAAAAAAAAAAAAGGATATAGTAATTAAACCGACAACGTTCAGTCAAATAAAAAATAAAACTACGGTGTAAGAAAATCCAGGTTCTCCTGGATGACAGTAATGCGTCCCTCAATCTCTTAGAATCGAAACATGATGGGCACAATGATCCTCACCACGATCCTATCCATGTCTTGGACCAAAAGTGTGCGACGCTCCTCGAGTAGGGATCGCATCTCTGTGACAGTAGCCCCTACAACCTGTCTATCAACACCGGCATCAGTAGAAGCTGGATCACGCTTCGTGCCACTATCTTGTGCCGTTGGAACACTAATGTGAGTCTTCCACAAGTGGCCCTCACTCTAGCTAAAGGTGATCCTGTTAAGGGGCCTGATTTGTGGTTTCCTCCACTCTATCATTAGCACATCAACCCCCAATTGGACTAGGAGGTTAGAGATCATCAATGCATATAGTAGACTACCTCCACTCAAATACCGTGACTCAGATCGAATGCGGATGAGGAAGTATAAAGGCAGATCAATTGGCTCTCCTCGTGTTATCCGTAACATAAATCGAGCCTATCCGATGCCGAAGTCAGTCCTATGTCTCATCGGATCAATATTATGGGAGACAATTAAATTCAGAATTTGAAAAAATGTGATACAATCAACCTGTTTGATCACCTTGCTGCCATCATATAGAGGAGTCGAATCTTCATGCATCAACTGATGAATCTCATTGTGTGTGGGACCGTCATCTGCTGGAGCCTCATCCTCAATGTCATCTTCACCACCTATCCCTGCAACCGGTTGTTGTGCAGGGTATGCACCAAGCTCACAGAGGATCCCAAGAAAATCAACAATAATGTCTGCTAAGATAGTAATACTCACTCCCCGAATAACGAACGAGAAAGACTACTCATTAGCCTCCATCTGACTCATCGTGAAGTCTTCTATAATAATCTTCCGCTCTACCAATATCGACCTCCTTGTCTCACTAGCTTCACTGTTGGGTTGGCCCTCTCTCCCACGTTTTCTTCCATTGTATGCCATTAGTTCACTGTTTATAAAACAAATACACAATGGATATAAATAAAATGGAAAGTTCTAATTATATTATATATTGTGATGTTTGAATAGAAACAACTACATTCAAACAGGAACTACTTTGCTCTAACTACCAGGTACTTAATTTGAATGCTAAATGATACTATTTGAACAATATCGATCCATGTTCTAATGGTTTATACTCATTCGAAAAAAATTGGGACATGTTCAAATGGTTACCATGGATTCAAACGGATAAATATGCAATTCGAACAATATAAATCCTATGGCCATCGAACAACATAAATGTTTCGTTCAGACAGAAATATAAAACTATTGAACAGTTCGCCAGCTCAGTTTTTAAGATTTGAACGTGTCGTTTCATGTTCAAAGATTAAAATGTCTGTTGGCAAATGCTTGTTCGAACAGTTTTGAAGCCGTTTGAACGAGATCATCTATGAAATCTATGGCTGAGTTGACTTAGTTCTGAACGTGGAAACCAACGATTCATCAAGAATCCTTGATTTTAAATAAAAAAAATTAACATGGAGTAAAGCCTAGACTTCACTCCATCATTTCTATGGCCAAATGCCATGTGTGGCGGTCGGAAAACACCAAAAAGGGGTCCGATTGGATTCAAAATCTAACCCCCATTTCAACTCATTTTATCCAAATTTCAAGCACATAGAGACATTGTGTGATGGGCTATACCTCTTAGACGGCAACAAATGGTCGCTATACGGCCGAGTTAGTGGTGACGACGAAGAAGGGGCTTCGAACGACAGTGTTTGTGAATGTGAACCATTTGACGTTCGAACTGGGTATTTTGTATCGAGTAGTCACGTTTGAACACATGTTTTCCAGTTCGAACAAGACATCTATTTTAATTTACTTGTTTGGACATAAATTTAGACGTTCGAACATAGGCTTTAGTTGTTCGAACTATGTACGACCCCTTTTGAATAAGGTATTTTGTATCGAGCATTCACGTGCGAACGCGTGTTTTCCAATTCGAATGAGATATCTGTTATTAATTTACTTGTTTGAACAGAAATTTGGATGTTCAAACAGAGGCTTTAGTTGTTCAAACTATGTACGACCTCGTTCGATCACATGGATTTGTGAAACTTCCAGAATAAAACATGACAATTCATTTGTGTCCATGATCCCAGTCCGTTCAAACAGGTCGGTACTCTGTTCGAATGCCAATATAAATATACTACATAATATAATACTTAACTATATACTATACTACTATAGTAGTATAATATATAGTATACTACCATTAAGCCCATATATATATATATATATTAGTATACTATATATATTATAAAATTTAACTATACTATATACTATACTGTATAATATACTATATACTATACTATATAGTATATATTTATAAACTAATTGAGTTGTTCTAATTGAGTTATTTTATTATTGTTAAACTAATTGAATTGTTCTACTTATCAACTATAAGATTATAGCTTATATGTTACTAGTGCTTATACAAGTGTTATCATACTATTGTAAATAAAATACTATTTATATTATATACACACTATAGTACTAGTTATAATATTATATTATAATTAGTACTAATCATATTATACTAACTACAGTATAGTACAAATTATATACTAACACTCATATATGTTTTATAACACTTATACTAACTAATTATATGATCCTAATGTCCATTATGATATAATGTAATAGTACTAGTTATAATAATTTATTTCTAAATTATTACTAGTCATATTCTACTATTATACCATATTGTTAGTAGTATAGGAGTAAAAATATAATACCGTATATAGTGCATGCATGTGCACAAGTTATTTATTGGGAGGCAAAATATTCCATATGAGCATAATATTATCATATTCAAAAGATCTGTAGTTGTGTTCGAATAGAGAATCTACTGCATGACAAGTGCATTCGAACAGAAAGGATGATTGGCAGGAAAATTGACACCAAATCCATGGAATCTATCCCCAATCGAATGCAATTTAATGGCATTCAAATGGAATTGGATAGGCAATGTCACATACGCAAACCAAAGTTTGAGGGAATATGCTGAGATATATTATTTTCAATCTGTTCTAATAGAGTATAACTCATTTGAACAACTCTTTATTGAAATTAAGCTCGCAGAAGATACGACGCCATTCTTAAAATTTTGCATTCGAATGCGTAAATAAGTGTTCGAACGAGAAGATTAAACTTAAATCATCCTGACTTCCTTCAACTTCAAAATTTGATATAGGAGTTTTTGTGGGCGCCGAACAGGTTGGGGGATGTTTGCATATTAGTGTGTGTTTCAATCTTAGTGAGAGTGAGTGGTAGAGAGAGAGAGAGAGAGAGAGAGAGAGAGAGAGATTTCGTTCTAGAGAGTGAGTGTGTTTTTCATTCGAAAGGTTTTTGTGTTGATAGTGTGCAAATCTATTGAGCTTTGTATTTCTTTATTTCTAAATGGTAGATTTTGACTTATATGTCTTTGTATATATATATTTTTGAGTTATTTGTATTGTGATTAATTCTTGAATGCTCGCTAACTCTTGAAACTTTTCATCTATAGGTTTTAAAAATGTGGATACTAATATCGGATTGCATAACCTTGAGTTAAGGTTTATAACTTTCTAATAGTGATGATAATGTATATTCTGAAATTGATAGTTGGTTTGATGTATATTGGATCGTTGATGATATTGATAATGTTTTGTACTTTGTTTGAATTGATGATGATATTGATAATGTATATTGGATTTGTGCAAGTTGGAAATTAGTATATATGTGTTTTATATTTTTTACTCAAGTAGATTAGGGTTTTGAGAGATTAGTATTTAGATGAATTTAAGATTGGATTTGTGCAAGATTGGATCTGGGTAGAGCACAAAAGCTAAAATGGCTTGTCCTATATGTAATAAAGATATTTAGTCTCAATGGTTGACAAATAGTAGAAAATTATGTTTCATAAGACATCATCGATATTTATCCCATGATCATAGATGGTGTTCAAATAGAGCGATGTTTGATGAAAAAGTTAATCACAAGTCATCACCACTAGAGTTGTCTAGGCTAGATATTATCGCGCAATGGATGAATATTTTAGAAAATAAATTTGACAAGGATGCAAGAGCTCGAAAGAGGAAACGACAAACAATGGAGTTGAATTGGACAAAACAAAGCATATTCTTTGAGTTATCATACTGGTCTACCTTGACACTGCGACAAATCTAAATGTTATGCACATTGAGAAAAATATATGCGAGAATATACAGGAAACTCTGATGTCAATAGAAGGGAAGACAAAATATACAACTAACTCTCATAAAGATTTAGAGTTCGGGATAAGAAGGGAGTTGCATTTGCAAGATAATGGGTCATCATCCAATATGTCTCTTGGTTGGTATACACTATCAATTGATGAGAGAAAAAATTATATGAATGGTTCAATCAAATTACCTAATAGCTATACTTCGAACATGTTAAGATGTGTGCGAAATTGGAAGATAATTGGTTTTAAAAGTCCCGACTATCATGTATTTTTGCAGTGTTTGTTGTCAGTTGGGGTACGTGGAAAGCTTACTCAAGATGTTCATGTAGCTCTGACATAATTAGGGGGTTTTTAGGGACATTTGCAGTAGAACGTTAAATGTTGATGCATTAGTAAAGATGGAAGCTAACATTGCAGTGATATTGTACAAATTGGAGAGTTTGTATCCACCATCATTATTTGATGTAATGCTTCACTTGGTTGTGCACCTACCTTGTGAGGCTTTAAATGTTGGCCTGGTTCAGTATAGATAGATGTATCGTATTGAACAATTTTTGGAAAAACTTAAGTGATATGTAGGGGCTCATCCGGAAGGTTTAATTGCCAAATCATACGTTGATAATTAATGGCATACATTTTGTTCTATGTATTTCAGTGGGGTTGATAAATTCACTTGATCGGACTGAAATTATGAAGGTGGGCCATTTGGAAGTTAATTCATCATTCTCCGCATTTTCTCAAATTGTATGTCACATAGGCGCACAAGGGGGTTATGACCGATGTGGACGAGAGTTTGATAGAGTCCTATGGTATGTATTAAATAACTATGCAGAGATTGACAACTACTTGAGGTTATTGATCTATGCGTGAAAAAATAAAATAAAAGTCCTAGAATATAATGTAACTAATATGAATTAATTGTTAACTTTGAACATGTGCAACGAACATATTCAATTACTTCAAATGGATGGTGTAACTGACATAGAAAAGAAGCATGAATAAGAGTTTGCCTCGTGATTTGAGCAGACGGTATTAGTAAATAATGTCCTAGTATCTACGAATTTCATACCATGAAAATAGATTTTTTCCTATCTACTATTGATATAATTGGAATAAGATTCAATGATGTAGATTGTATCGAAATATAATGATAATTCAAAAGAAATCTCAAGTGATCTGTATGCTTTGGCATGGATCCATCTAGGCGGGCCATTCAATTCTCAATATGTTCGATTCGTGGATATGGATTTCACATGGTTGACAGAGAATGATATTGTCAAAATTGTAGGGTCACAGTCGAAGGAACCCATGAGGAAGAGAACATTGACTTCTACGGAGTTGTAAAAGATATCATTGTGTTAAAGTATGTGAGGGGGGCCTAATGTCTAGTTGTTTAAATGAAATTGGTGGGATGTCTCAAACTCTAGTTTAGGAGTGCGTAATGATGAATATTTTGTGAGTGTCAATACATCTCGCACATAGTATGAAGAGGATCCTTTTGTTCTCGCTTGCTAAGAAAATCAAGTTTTTTATTTAGATGATCCGGAGTGCAGAAACCCATGGCAAGTAGTACATATATTTTACCAATAAATGTATATGATTACATTCCAGGGGCAAATGGACAACATGAAGAATGTGATTGTCCAACAAATGAATAAGCATATCAAAAAAATGAATCAGACATTAATTTATTTGTTGATCTCAGTCAATATGACATGGTTCCATTGTGTAGAAAAGATGTTGAACCAAAAGTAATTAAGGGCAGCTTGTTAGAAGAACATGAGTCAATTGAACTGTCAAGTGAGGATGAGGGCGACTGGTCTAGAAAAACTAACAATGAACGATAGTTGTTTCTGTGTAAGTATCATTGTTGTAAAAATAATAACATTTTTGTGAATAATAATTTATTACTGTTTAAAACATATATGCTTCCCAAATGCAAATCAACTCCCGTGCTATCTCCATCCATTACCAACTTCCCAATTGGTTCACCAGCCACGAATTGTAGGCCAATATCACCAGACCCAGAACTAGGTATGTTACATAAAAGTTAGTTTTACATCATGATTTAAGTAATAGTGTTTTAAAAATAATTTTTTTATATTTTGTGATCTAATTACTATATAGTTATTGAAAGCCATCGCTAAAGTTAAGGCTAGAGGTGTATGTATAGAGAAAGTAAGGAAAACGAGAAAAAATAAAGTTGATATTCTTGATGATCACCTCGGTGGCTCTGAAGATTCGGCAGCTTGGCTTGCTTCCTATGTCTGTACCCTTACCCGTACATATGCATCGATAGCTACATTTTTTTGGGCTAAAGTTCTCCAAGATGTGAAAGACCACATAAAAATCGTTGTCTGGTAATAAGTTACCTAGAAAACAATTAAGTATAACTTGTTAATTTATAATTAGTTTGTATTTGAACTAATCGTTTCTAATTTTTTCAAGGATGAGTTTGAACTTAATTTTGGCCAGTGAGATAATCGACTAACAATTGATGAGCTGATGTCTAATACATTCTGAAAGTACAAAGGTAGATGCCACGCACTCTATCAGAAATTCAATAGTGCAACAGAGATGCGTCAAAATCCATTCCAAGATATGCCACCAAACGAATGAGAGAAGTTTTGTGATATGTTAGATGCATTAACAAATATAATCATAGTGCTGTTTCTTTTCTTTTCTTTTCTTTTCTTTTTGATAAGAACAAAGTATTGTTAACAAAGCAAATAGAGCAAATGTAAAGATACATCATCATGTGGGTTCTAGATCTTTTATTGACTCTACAAAAAAACTATTATCATTATACTAGTCTTTGTTAAATATTAACATATCAAAATTTGTGATCGAAGTGATAATATAGATTTTCCTTTTGTAGAAAAAATATAGTCCTACTGACTCTAATCTGACCTAATTGTATGCTAAATCGCATACAAATCGTGATGGTGCTTGAACCAGTCAGGAAGGAGAAGCAAATTATATAAGTTTAGTTTTTTAAATTTGTATTGTCTAATAATATTTTTATTATTTCTACTATCTCTAATAATTTTTTTTTATAGGACAAGATGGTATCACTTCTAGAAAATTCTACGGTTCCATCTGATGAATCATATGTTAATGATGTTCAGGTCTTTTCTCAGGTTCTTAGACCACATCGTAGATATTTAAGGGGTTGAGAACATTGTGTGAAGCCTTCGTCAACATCATCCTCTTCTCAAGTCAGATCGAATAACAATTCTCGAGAATTAGAGGAAGAAAGGCTTGAGATCGAACATTTGAGGTCCAAGCAACGATAATTGCAGACTCAATTAGTTAAGGCATATAGAGGCGAGATTAGAACAAACCATGCAAAAGAAGCTAGAGATTCAATCCTAGAAAATGTTCGAACAGTGGCAATAAATAATGTCCCAAAACTCTATGTCACCACCATCCTAGAACTTATTTTCTTTAGATGTATTTTGACTTATTCTGACTTTGTGCAATATTTGAACAATTGTGATGTTTTAATTACAATATTTAATATTAGTTTCTTATTTTCAATTCACATCGTTTGAATAAAATTTTAATAGAGTTTGAATAGATACTCGACTGTTCGAACAATACATGTTTCATTCAAACGGTTTATTGAGACGAAAATGTTTCATCCTAAAAGAATATTCTCGTTCGAATGCTTTCAACCGGTTTTGCTAGATTTCGTCCCTAAAAGTACTTGTTGGGAAAAAATTCAAATTTTGTCTCCATAAATCTTTTGAGACAAACCTTTTGGGATGAAATAGAGACGAAATTTTTTTGTCTCTGAAGCTCTTTTGGGACGAAAGAGACATTTTTGGGCTGAATATTTTCGTCTCAAAAAATGCATTCTCTTGTAGTGCCTGAGTTCCCAACCTGGACATTTCTATGGTAATTATCAACGTACTAAGGGTCATCACCCATTAATACAACACAAACATTGTTTAAAAACCCCTATGGTCATCCCAACCCACCAAGTGCAAGATGACCCAAGCTCCCAATGTTAGGTGTTGTCCTACGCTAACTATCAAGGAGACCAAGGATAAGGGATGCTTGGAGATGAGAAATTTGTTAATGGTAGTAAAATAGTTTGGGTTATGATATTTTATGAGGTTTTGAAAAATGAGAGAAAAAAATTGAATAAAAATATTATAAAGTCAAAATATTATTAAAATATAATTTTTAATATAATTTGTGTTAAGATTTTAAAAAGTTGAATTATTTTTTGTATTTGTTTTAGATGTTTGAAAAAGTTGTAATGATTACGTAATGACTAGATGAAAATTTTGAAAATTTAAAATTGAAAAGTATATGTTTGAGTGGTGTTTGGATGTTGATATGTGATGAGAAGAGATTAGATGAGATGTGATGAAATTAACCATCTCAACATCCAAACAACCCCTAAGACTCCTCGAGGCGAGCTCAGAGACTCCTATAGTCACCCCAACTCGTCAAGGGAAAGACACCACGAGTTCCCAACTTCTTCTAAAGGTCCAGTGATATTATTGAATGATGGATTTATTTTGTCAACGAGGATTAAAGCCCTATTTATTTATGAAGATCCATCCCATGATTTGTGTTCAATTTCATAAAAAGAAATGGATTGAGGTTTATTTGTGAAAAATATGCATGTTTTGTTTCAAAAAGAAACTTGAAACAATTTCAGTTATTTGTTTTGTATTACTCATGAAATCTGCATAAAAGTGAAAAGTGTTTTTGTCATATCTAATGTAGACGTGAGTGATTTTTGACATTATGTTTATGAACTATGCAAAAAGAACGAATATTAAATCTGAAAATTTATGCATGATTATGTGAAGATACTCTGAATCTATTTTTATTATGTCAAGATGATATGATTCTATTCAGTACTCTGTTTTGATATGATGTGGCATCTAAAAACATTTGGCATGACATTCTAATTCAATATATGGTTGGTACCAACATTTCTGTTCTGCTCTGATTATGACCCTGCCACGAGAGATAAAAGTGGCCTTTAGCCCCTCCACAGGACATAATGGTTATCTCTGGCCCTGCCACAGTACATACTAGTGGCCTCCGACCCTGCCCCGAGATTCTATAGTGGCCTCTAGCCTCGTCACGAGATATAATAGTCGTCTATGTTCTGAGTGCATCACCTTGGTGACGAACAAGGATAGGTTCTGTTTGGTTAATTGTAGATATGCACAACTGTACCACGGGGTTAAACATGACCTTTATTCTAATATTTTGCCATGATATGATATAATATGATGATGATATTTAGTTATACTATGCTAAAGAATTTTTGAATATGAATGTTTGGAACTATCGCTCTGATATTTTGATAACATGTTTTAGCTATGCAACTAAAACTAAAAATATTTTTATTATGCATTTCAAACTCTGTAAATGCTAATGTTTACCTACTAGTATATATTCTCTGCTTACTGGGTTGTTAATAACTCACCCCTATCTCCAGAATATTTTCAGATGTTTTGGATGTTTCGGCTGAGGACCAAGAATAGGAAGCATGTGTAAGGCTATGTGAGCATAGTGGATTCAGCACAAGGAGAGTACTTGGATTATTGGAGAATTGTATTCAGTAGATTTTTTTTTTGTTCTATTGACTTGGTTTATTTGGATGTTTTCAGACCTTGTGGTGTCTTAGATTTATTATATTACCAATTGATTTGAAACATCAAGTTTTATATTTTGTAGAGAATTTGGAGTATATATATATTATGTTATTGGGAGATGATTTTAGGCGATAGGAGTTAACTCCCTATACCTTCAAGTTCAGAGCGTTACAGTTAGTATCAAAGCCAGATTTGAGATTTTGCAGACTTTATGGATTGAGTTTTTGGAAATCTGAGGTTTTAGATTTTACAAATTTTAAGAAATGATTTCCATGACATTTTGGGGTTTTAGATTCGGTAGGCTTATTCTGTAGACTGTAGGAAATGATTTTGGATAAGATTTATGTTTAGATTTTGAAAGTGTACATAAACTTCCTCGAAAGCCAGGTTTGAGGTTTGGTAGACTTTAATATACGAGGTTTTGGACTTCTACGACCTGTAGAAAATAATTTTTAGATTTGATGTTTAGAGTTCTTAGGACTTCAAGAAATAATTCAGTTGGTATTTCAGGTTTTAGAATCTATAGCCTTTAGTGATTGGGTCCTATGAGTTTTAGCATACAAGTTTCGATCAAACACTAGGGTTTTATATCCTGCAAACTTTAAGAAATGACTTTATGGAATTTACGGTTTTAGATTCTGCAAACTTTAAGAAATGACTTTTTGGAATTTACAATTTTAGATCATGCACACTTTAAGAAGTGATCTCGATAAGGTTTAAGATTTGGATTCTGTAGATTTTAAGAAATAATTCTTTTGAGATTAAAGTTTACATTATGCAAACTTTAGGAGATCGATTTTATAAAATTTGGGATTTTAGACCCTCCACACTTTAATAATGAGTTGGATGAAATTTAAGGCTTTGGATTTTGCAGTCTTTAAGTTATAATTATTTTCAGATTTAAGGTTGAACACTTTGCATATTTTTGGGCAATTCATTTTATCGAACTTGAGACTATAGGTTCAGTAGGTTTTAAGAAATGATTCTGTTTAGAATTAAAGTTATTGATTACAACTGAGAATGAAAGAAAGTATGTAAGAGTATAGGTGAGTGTGCACGAAATTGGGAGACAAGATGTCAATTGCTATCAAAGTGTGATAAGAGTCATCTTGGTATGTATTGAAATGGATTAAGACTCGTAGTTGGTAATATGATGGTTTGAGGATAAACTTTGTGAGGGTTCGGAAATTATTGACTTGATATCACTTAGGACTTAACTTGAGAGAGTTGTACCTTATTGTTCATATGAGGTTAATATTTATGTTGAGAGTTCTATTTACTATTTCATATGGGGTAAAGCTAAGAATTTAAGTGAAATTATTGTTAGGCTCTTAATTGCACCTGTTGGGAATGTCTATACTTTGAATTGAATTGGACACTAAAGTCTATAATCGATACAATGTGAGCAAATAAGTATAACTAGGGTGAAATATGTGAGGCACCGGGCAAAAAAATCGAATGGTTAGAATCTTGGAACATCAAGGTTCGACAACATGATCGAGGATAAAAATAGGCATGTAATGAATGTGACAGATAAGTGTTTAGGCTTCGCTTGTGGAGCTAGCAAATTTCGAGGACGATTTCTAAGTGGGGAGATTGTAACGACCTGATCTGAAATTTATTAGGGATGAAAGATGGATAAATTATTAGGCCAAAATAGGTTTAATATGCCTTATTGGATAAGCCCACACGTTCATTTTGTTGAATCTAGTTAGGATATAGGCCCAAAATTTTATTTTTAAAATCGCTAAAGTGTAGTTGATGATTTTGGAGTATATCAATGGACTAAAATTCATAGAAGTCCAAATTAGATTAGTCGGGTATTTTTTAAAAATATTCAAGACCTACAAATTATTATGGTAGATTATAACATTGTTATTGGGCTCACTATTTGGACAAAAGCTCATTTAACATTTATGTACCGAGTATACACTAAATAATTAGAAATTGACCCAAGAAATTCTTCTAAAGGCCTGAAGATATTATTGGATGATCGATTTATTTTGGACATGAGGATTAAGGCCCGGTTTGTTTATGAAGATCCAACCCATGATTTATGTTCAATTTCAAACAGATTAGGGTTGCAAGTCTAGAGTTCCATTCTCATTAAAATTTCTTAAACCGGCTGCAGATATATATATTCAGTCCCGTGCATTGTGGGTGGATTTTATTCTACTTCAAACCCAAGTTTAGTCTCTTGTTACCATAGGCATTCCACAACCACGTCCAACCGTCCACCCCCCATGCATGTATGTTCGCAACATGCATACACCTCCTTCCCACTAACATGAAATGCAAAAACATACAGCTTTACACGTTAAACCTCTCTCTCCACCTTAGGCAATCCTTTTCCACCAGAAGTCATCACAAGTTCCTCACTGCTTTTACACCACTAAGCTCTCCTTCATTAATCTCTCACCGTCCCTGTGACCACCTCAAACAGGCCCTCGATTTTTTGTTATTATGGTTTCACGGCACACCCACGAGCCACCATGTTCCAGCGTGTATACCCCACGACAGCCTTAGCCCTTATGGTATGTCACAGGTGCCTAGGAGAGGCCTTGAAGTGGTGGAGGTCTGCTATGAAGGGTGCTTCAACGATATTAACGGCCAGAGGTGATGATGAAGAATTAAGAAGTTAATAAAACGGTTCGTTTTGGCAGAAGAAGGAAAGTGTGCATTTTTTTTGGTGTATTTTGCATTTGGAGTTTTAGTTTAATGAAATGATGTGTTTTAGTTGTAATAAGGAGTGTTGCGTTTTACTACTACTTGAATGTATTTACTACAAAACGTTGAGTTTTGAGGGAGGTTGTAGTGTTCTACGTCTTTATAGGCAGAAGGAGGGAAGGAAATAGTTAGTTGTTGATCTTGAAAGTTCAGTTCTTGGAGGATGAGAATTCCTTGAAATATCTCCACAAGATTTGTCAATGGAATCTTGTTCAGTCACTTTCTCTGTGTTGATGTTTTCTCTATGATTAGTGGCATGGGTTTCTCTTGTTCTTGCAGTTCTAGAAGTTGAAGCTTACAAGTGGTATCAGCAGTGGTCGATCCTACAATGGCAGAAGGTATGAGAGGTGCTTTGAAGGGTCAACAAGATGGGTCACAAAAGCAACTAGAAATGGTTCAGAAGCAACTGGAGCATTATCAACAGGCAATTAATAGTATGTCAGAAAGGTTAGATCAGCTTACTGATATGCTACGTTTTGTTGTTGAATCTACACATGTTAATTCTCATCAGGATGGATCTCATGAAGCTAGGGTGTGAGTCATGAAGATAGAAATGTAGTTCAAAGGGGTTTACGTTTGGATTTCCCACACTTTAGTGGTACTAATCCTATTAGGTGGATCTTTATAGCCACCCAGTATTTTGATTATCATCAAACACCCTTTCATCAAAAACTATTGGTGGCTTCTTATCACATGGAAGGGGAGGCGTTGGTGTGGTACCAAGATGGTTTAGATTCTGGTCAATTTAATTCATGGGAGTCTTTGGTTATGGCCTTGCAAGTCAGATTTGGGCCATCAGCATATGATGACCCAATGGAGGCATTAACAAAGTTAAAACAGACTTCTTTTGTTACTTTGTTTAAATCACAGTTTGAAGCCTTGTCCAATAAATTGAAAGGCTTATCTAAGAGACATAAGCTTAGTTGCTTCTTGAGTGGGTTAAAGGATGAGATCAGGTTGCAAGTAAAAATATTCGATTCAGTCAATCTTGGGGCTGCCTTTCGGTTGGCAAAAATCCAAGAAGTTTATGCTTTATCCTCAAGGAGATCTTGGAAGCAGAATGTTAATTTTGGTGATAAATGGGTTGTTGATAATGTAGCAGATGCATCCAGTTGGGTGCAAAGGAATCATGCTTCAGTTAGGTAGGTTACTTCTTTTCAGATGGATAAGAAAAGGAAGAAAGGACTGTGTTACCACTGTGATGAAAAGTGGAACCCAGTCATGTGTGTAAGAATCTAAATGTGTACTTGTTGCATATGGATAATAGTGTCGAAGATGAGGTGCCACAAGATGTGGGAGAGCTGATACTAGAAGGCTGAAGCAGTTCTTGAAAACGAGTCTGAAGAGCTCGGGATTTGAATTCATACCATTTCTGGATGTACTAATAGTAATGTTATGAATTTTTTGCGTAAGATTAGTTCATTTTCTATTGAGATCTTGGTGGATTCAGGAAGTTCTCTTAACTTCCTGGATCCATTGGTGGTGGAGGCAGCAAAATTGAAGGTAGTGAACGATGTGGGTCTCCAAGTAAAAGTGGCTAATGGTGCTAAGATTCTTAGTCAAGGCAAATGTGAAGAAATTATCAGAATCCAAGGAACTAAGTTCTTGGTTCCTTTCCATGTACTTAATCTTGGAGGGTGTGGTATTGTGTTGGGTGTTCTGTGGCTCAAAACATTGAGTCCCATTCATTGAGATTTCACTAATATGACCATGCAATTTGTGGTGAATGGTAAGAAGGTTTCTTTGCAAGGGCTAATTTCTAAGTCAGTTGCTATACAGCCTAGTTTGAGTTTATTGAAGTCTTCTTTTGTAAGGAAACAAGGTTGCTTGTTGTAAATGATGGTTGTAGAAACATGTGGGGTCAATGATTAATTACAGAATGAAGTGGAAGAGTTGCTTTTTAAGTTTGTCTTTGAGGAACCAGGGTTTAGCACCACTTAGAGCATTTGACCATCAGGTTGTGTTGAAGGATGGTGCTCAACTAGTTTCAGTAAGTCCTTATCATTACCCTCACTATCAAAAGTCTCAAATTGAGAAGATAGTGCAAGACCTACTCAGTAATGGGGCTATAAGACCCAGCCATAGTCCATTTTCTTCACTTGTGTTGTTGGTGAGGAAAGTTTATGGTAGTTAGAGAATGTGCATTAACTACTAAACCCTTAATAATGAAACCATTAAGGAAAAGTTTCCTATACCTATCATTGATGAGCTTTATGGTGCCAAGATTTTCTCTAAACTTGACCTCGGGTCAGGTTATCATCAAATAAGGGTGAGAGAAGGTGATATTTCTAAAACTGCATTTAAAACTCATGAGGGCTAGTATGAGTTCTTGGTAATGCCATTTGGGCTGACCAATGCATCTGCCACATTTTAGGGCTTAATGAATCATGTTTTTAAGCCTTTCCTTAGAAGGTTCGTGTTGGTATTCTTTGATGACATCTTGGTTTATAGCCAAGATTTTTCTTAGCATCTCACACATTTAAGAGAAGTTTTTATTGTTTCACAACAGCATACTTTGTTTGCAAAGAGATCCAAGTGTAGATTTGTTATACCTAAGATCGATTACTTAGGCCATATCATTTCTGGAGAGGGAGTAAAGGTTGATCCAGCCAAGATTTCTTCAATGCTTGACTAGCCAGTTCCAAAAACAGTTAACACATTGAGAGGTTTTTTGGGCCTTACTAGCTATTATCAAAAGTTTATCAGGAACTATGGTTCTATAGCTTTTCCACTAACTAAATTGTTGAAGAAAAATGAGCATTTTCCTAGTCTAAGGAAGTCAAAGAAGCTTTTATACAATTGAAAACTATTGTGTCCCAGCCTCCTGTGCTAGGGTTGCTAGATTTTTCAAAAGAATTAACTATTGAATGTGATGCTTCAGGAGTTGGCTTGGTGCTGTCTTGGTGCAAAAAGGCCAACGAATAGCCTTCTTCAGCAAGGCTTTAAAAGGCAAAGCCTTATTACTATCCACGTATGAAAAGGAACTCCTGGCCTTGGTATATGTAGTGGGAAGGTGGAGGTCATACTTACTGGGTCAAGCTTTCAAGATTAAAACTGAATATCAAGAATTGAAACACTTATTAGAGCATAAGGCAGCAACTGAGGCTCAGCAAAAATGGATTTCTAAACTTATGGGGCATGATTTCAGGATTGAGTATAAAAAAGGTAAGGACAACAAGGCAGCAGATGCTCTTTCAAGGAAAATGGTGGATGAGCCAGCTACACTAGCTCTCATATATTTTCCTACACCTATTTGGTTGGATGAGCTTAAGCAAAATTATGCTATCTCTGATGATCTCAACAGTATTGTCACTGCATTGCAACAAAGGGCTCAAACTTCTAAGGACTATTCCTTGCAGCAGGGTCTTTTGTTAGGAAAGGGTGAGCTAGTTATAGTACCCTCATCCGCATTCCAGCATAAAGTTTTAAAATATATCCATCATAACCTAGAAGCAGGTCATGTTGGGTACCACAAAACTCTACAGGAGGCTAGGCTGGATTTTTATTGGCATGGTATGAGAAAAAATATCAAGAGATTAGTTAAGGAATGCCAAATTTGTCAAATGAATGAGCATGAAACAATGCTTCTAGCAGAACTACTGCAACCTTTGCCTATTCCTCAGACTCCTTGGCTTGGCATTGCCATGGATTTTATTGAAAACCTTCCAAGCTCTAATAGTATGACTGTAATTTTGACTGTGGTAGGCAGTTTGACCAAGTTTGGTCACTTTTTTCCTATGGCACATCCCTTCACAGCTAGCAAAGTAGCTAAGGTGTTCTTTCCTGGAGTTTTTAAAGTTTCATGGGTTGCCTAAATCCATAGTCTTTGATCATGATGTGGTCTTTACC
The DNA here is from genome assembly GCF_004785595.1 of Juglans microcarpa x Juglans regia. Lineage (NCBI taxonomy): Eukaryota > Viridiplantae > Streptophyta > Magnoliopsida > Fagales > Juglandaceae > Juglans > Juglans microcarpa x Juglans regia. The sequence continues at coordinate 10,077,989 of NC_054604.1, forward strand.
AACCAGTTTTAGAGAGAATTGTTTAAGATGCAGGGAACTAATTTGGCCTTCAGCTCAGCCTATCATCCTCAATAATATGTTGGCCTAGCTAAAGCCTTAAATAAGTGTGTGTAAGGCTATTTGAGATCATATATTTGCACCAAACCAAAGAATTGAAGTGCTTGGATACCAATGGCAGAGTGGTGTTACAACACTACTATACATTCATCTATTGGTATGTCTCCATTTCAAGCACTTTATGGAACTCTTCCACCTACGTTGCTGACATATGTTCTAGGCACCACTGCTAATGGTTCAGTACATCAGCAACTAAGATCACGTGATGAGGTGCTTTCTCTTTTAAGAGAGAATTTGCAGTGGGTGATTGGGTTTTCCTCAAACTACAACCCTAGATAGAAGTCTGTGGCATTGAGGCGAAATATGAAGCTGGCTCCTAGATATTATGGCCCTTTTCAGGTTCTTAATGGGATTGGTAAGGTGGCCTACAGATTAGACTTACCCTCCTTAGCTTGAATCCATCCTGTTTTTCATTTATCTTGCTTAAAAAAGAAGCTTGGAGATCAAATTTGCCCACTGCCTACTTTACCTCCTGTAGACAGTGATGGAAATGTGCAGCCCAAACCTGAGCTCATACCGGAGAAAAGAATGAGGAAAGTGGTAAATCATGCTTCAACTGAAGTATTGGTTAAATAGGTTGGGGCACCAATTGAAGATAGCTCTTGGGAGTTATTTTGGAAGCTCAGGGCTCTTTATCCCCATTTGGTAGGAACAATTCTATAATATTGTCGTGGGTGCCTTGTGGACAAGGCCTTGAAGTGGTGGAGATTGTCACAGGTGCCTAGTGGAGGTCAGTGGTGGAGGTCTATTATGAAGGGTGCTTCAACGATACTAACGGCTAGAGGTGATGATGAAGAATAAATAAGTTAATAAAACGGTTCATTTCGGCAGAAGGAGTGTGCATTTTTTTTTTTTTTTGGTGATTTTGCGTTTGGAGTTTTAGTTTAATGAAACAATGCGTTTTAGTTGTAATAAGGAGTGTTGCGTTTTACTTTTACTTGATTGTGTTTAGTACAAACCATTGAGTTTTGAGGGAGGTTGTAGTGTTCTAAGTCTTTATAAGCAAAAAGAGGGAAGGAAACAGTTAACTAGTTGTTGATCTTGAAAGTTTAGTTCTTGGAGGTTGAGAATTCCTCGAAAATTCTCCGCAAGATTTATCATTGGAATCTTGTTCAGTCACTTTCTCTGTGTTGATGTTTTCTCTGTGATTAGTGGCGTGGGTTTCTCTTATTCTTGTAGTTTTGGAAGTTGAAGCTTACAAGGTATCTCCTTCCAAACCATAACAACCGATGCCCCACGTTCAATTGTGCTTGCAACACACAAGAAGTCGAATGCCTCTGTTTTAGCTCCACAAAAATAGAGCACAACCCCTTCCCCCACACGACAAATCAGTCACTTGCACCACCACTACCCACCCTTTGTAAAACCACCGTAACCCTCTATTTTTCGTACACGAAAACATAGTAGTTTTGACTCCACTAACTCACCACCTCTTCAGCCACCACCCACAGCAAAAATTCCACAGAAATCGTTGAAAACCCCACGGTACTCACAATTAAAACACTTAGGTACTCCATAAGCCTTCGTACTCTATCCTTGATACACCACCCAACTAGTACCTGCACTCCCATGCACGTATGACTGATTAAAGGCCAACACAGCCATGAGTTCAATTCCAACCAGCTACCTGAGATCAAGCCACTACACCATGTTCTCTCTATCCCTCTCCTAGTGCTCTGCCATTGCTCCCAGCCACTTTTTCGCTGCTCGTTATTGCTACTCTAGTGAGTCTTCTGTTTCTTCACAAAGATGGGGGCCTTTTTTTTACCTTTTTGTAGTATAACCATAGGTGTAGTATTATTTACAAAAAAAAAATGAAAAAAAAATGCCACCAAGCCCTTTCGATCATGTCATTATCCATGCATAAGAAAAATGATAAATGCAGGTGAGTTGGACCAGGGTTGCACATGAAAAGCTAGTGGCATCTACACGTAAAATGATACGGTGGGTTTCATTGAGAATTTTTAAACGGTGTGTTTCCACTCACTCTCTATTCGGATTCCCTCTTCCATCTCCCTCCTCCATCTCCGAAGCTTCCCACGACTTGAGATGGGTTTCTGAACATATCAAAACCCTACATAAATATGATACCCTCTTTGATGGGTTGAAAGATTGAGTAAGTCGGCAAGCCTTGAAATTTTTTCGAGAGTTTTCTGGGTTTTTGGTCAATTTGAAAACCAAGTTGGGAACTTAATGGTGGTGGTGTACTTGAACAGTTCTAGTAATTTCTCCTGTTTATGTTTCATGAGTATGATCCCTTTGATCAATTCTAGAAAATAGTAAACCTTCCCACTGGAGGATGCCTTTGATTTTTGTATACTAGGTGAAATTTTCTTGTGGTTTGTTTTACCCAAAAGTGTCTCAAAAATCAAGAGTCAAAGATGTCGGATATTGCTTTGTTGGTGGTGGAGGAGTAAGAAATGAGGGTGAAGGATGCAAGGTAGCTGGTGGTGCTAAAAGTGGGTTTAAGATTGACCTAGCTTCTTGTGCTTCTGTCTTGGCTCGGAGCCTCAAGATGAAGATTGCTGGACTGGAGAAATTGGAGCTTCTTGACTGGGTTCGGGAGCCCAAACCCCAGATTAGTCTTGCTACTTCTACTGGTTTCTTCTCTACTTAAATTTCCCTTGCTTTTGAAAAAAATGTCTTTTTCTCAAAGATCATATGTACATAAATTCCAATTTCCTTGCCTCTGCACATCATTATATTATAATCGAAGCCTGAAAAAGGGTCGTTGTTAATGATGTGTTGAGCTTATAATCTTGTGTTTCGAGAATGAAAATGGATCAAAAAATTGCTTATAAAAACAGGCTAAATTCATGGAATAGGGGGTTCAAAATTCGCAAGGCATGGCTAAGATTTGCATTTTGGGTGGGTGCAGGTTGAATCGATCTACAACTATGAACCAAATTCATTTTTGGATTTATTTGATCGGAATCGGCATTTCTTATAATTCACATCTGAGGAATGATGTGGGTCGGAAATGGATTGCGAAAATCAGTGTGAGGGAGACGAACGGAGAACTCCTCAAATGGTCTAATTTTGCATATTTCATTCCTGTTTTCATCTTCTATTTTCTTTTTTTTATTCATTAATTATAGCTGACGTGGCAGGCGGGTGCAACTTCCTGCGCCAACTCTCCTTCCCGTAGTGGTATTGTATCCGTAAAGCACTTCAAGAACCTTTTAAATATTTTTACGTTATTGCCCTTAATAGGTAAGTCTTGGCAAAATACTTATTGCTTGGGATGAGCTTGACTTTTTAAAAATTTAATTGTTATTTTAAGTTGGGCTTGATTTTAAATAGAATTGTGATTTAATTGTAACTAGGTTAAGTGAATATTAAGTGGATATAGATGAAATTGGGAAGTGATAATATTTTAAGGTTATGAGAATTTTATATTTTTAGGAAAAATAGGTTATTTTAGTATTTCATGCTTAAATATTAAAATACATGTTTAATTGGAGATTTAAGTAAGTTCCGTGTCTATTTTATAGGTGATGATTTATATTCGTTCGGCATTATTGTGGAAAAATTCAGAAAAGTTAAAAAGTCCAGGTATGTGGAGTTCCTATGCTAGACTTTGCATAAAAAGAAATAGTTTGGGATTGATTTGTAAAAAATATGCATGTTTTGTTTTAAAAAAAAACTTGAAACAACCTCAGTTATTTGTTATATATTACTCATGAAACATGTATAAAAGTAAGTGTTTTTGTCATGGCTGCTATAGACATGGCCTATTTTTGGTCTTTTGTTTCTGAACTATGCAAAAAGAGCGAATATGAAATTTGAAAATTTGTGCATGATTATGTGAAGATGCTCTAAATCTATTTTGATTATGTGAAGATGATAAGATTATGTTCAGTACTCTATTTTGATATGATGTGACATCTGAAAACCTTTTGCATGATATTCTGATTCTGTATCTGACTATATTTCTACTTTGCTTTACTATGACCTTGTTATGGGTGTAAAACAGTGACCTTTGTTATATGGTTGGTGCCAACATTTATGTTCTACTCTGATTCTAGCTATGTCACGGAACATAATAGTAGCCTCTAGCCCTGTCACAGGACAAAATAGTATCCTCTAGCCCTGCCACGAGACATAATAATGACATCTGACCCTACCATGGGATACAATAGTGGCCTCTAACCCCACCACATAATATAATAGTGATCTATGTTCTAAGTGCATCGCCTTGGTGACAAAAAGTGAAAAGGTCTGCTTGGTTAACCGCAAACAAGCACAACCTACCACAGGGGTTAAACATGGCCTCTATTCTAATATTATATGATATGATGATGATGCTCAGTTATGCTATTCCAAAAGATTTTTGAATGGAGCATTTTGAATGTCGCTATGATATTTTCATAACATGTTTTGGTTATACATTCTGAAATTAAAAATATTTTTATTCTGCATTCTAAACTCTATAAATGCTCATATTTACATACTAATATATTTTCTTTACTTACTGAGTTTTTTTTATAACTCACCCCTATCTCTAGAATATTTTAAGATGTTTTTTATGTTTTGGCTGAGGATCAAAAATAGGAAGCACAGGTAAGGCTATGTAATCATAGTGGATTTAGTACAATGAGGGTACTTGGATTATTGGAGAATTGTATTCAGTAGATTTGTTTTGTTCTATTGACTTGGTTTATTGGGATGTTTTGAAACTTTGTGGTATCTTAGATTTATTCTATTGGAGTAGTCGAAGTTTTATATTTTGTAGAGAATTTGGAGTATATATATTATTGTTGTTGGGAGATTATTTTAGGCAATAGGATCTAACTCCTTATACCTCTGGGACCAAAGCGTTACATTTGCAACCTGCCAAGACTAGCAAAGGGCAAGTCTTGTCGTGGTCTCACTCTCAAAGACCTTTAAAATCACCCTTACCGACAAAAGGTAAGTCTTTTGAGGTTTATCCTCAAAGAACGTTATGAATATTCGAATGACCCTAACCTTTATGGTCATAGGAATTAGCCCCTTAGGTTAGGGTGTAAAACATTCTGCCGGACAGGAAAAATCGATCGGATCGAATGATTCGGTCCAAGTCGGGGCTTTGGTTTATTTGGTTGGTTTTAGTCCTCCATTTGCGGCACCGAATGGGTTTTGGTTCGGTTCCGAGATCTGTGATTTTTGGACTGGACAGGACCAAAACTGACAAAATAATATATTTTTTAAAAAAATATTATAAATATATATAATATACTATTTTATATAGTAATTGTATAAGTTAATTATGTAATTTCCATCTAATATATTATCATTGACTATATAAAATGTTAACTAATATATGTTATCAATTAATAATATATCATAAATCAAATGATAATTTATGTCATTATATGTGGATATATCATATATTCACACATACACTATTATTTACACTTAATTAAAGTAATAAGATAAATTTTTTTAAGATACCTAAGTTGCAAGTAAACATTAATAATATATATTATGAATTAATAGTATATCATAAATCATATTGATAACTTTTATTTATATCATAAATTAATGATTGATAACCTTTTTTTGATGGGTATGGATAATTTTTATTTATATTTTTCCTTTTTTTCTATATTCTTCTTTTATTTTGAGTTTGGATGTTATTGGCATATTACATCTTTTTCAAGTTTTTTTTCTATTTTTTGTATATAAATAATTTTATGCTGAAAATAGGATAAAATGTCAAGAATTGAGCCGAAATCTAACTAGAAATGTGAGTTGGGCCAAAAAATATTAAACTAACAAATTTGGGGTTGGGTCGAATTGAATGAACCAATACTTACGGTCCGATTTGGTCTATAAGGAAATTCAGTCCGATCTAGGGTGGGATAAGGGTGGATCGAAGTAGTCCGGTCCGATCCCTAAAACACCCTATGAACCAACTAGATCAGACCGAATTCAATCCTACCCTTAAGTCTCATCCTCAGGGTACACTTCGCAACTCAAAATTATTACCGCAAACGCTACATCCCAAAGACTCACTAGAATCTCCAAAGCCTAAGAGGTATGCTCCCATGTACCGTATGTCAATTGCTAATGACGCACCAAACAGGCATCGAGTACCGATAATGAAACAAAGCTACAAATCTTGGCAATAAGATTGACGATATCTTTACATGGCAAACAACATCAAAGATTTAAAAGGAGAAAATAACAATTGTGAGCAATATTTTAGATTCTTAATAATCCACTAACCATGAAAATCAATAACCATGGAAGACATAATCTGATACGAGCCCTACACAAATAAATGTTTTGATGGGACAAGACTCAATAAAGTGAAGAGCAATAAAGGGAATAGCGATAAAGGTTCTACAACACATGACATTTGACAGGGAGAAGTGGCGTTTCCTCCCTAGGCATGATCTTCTTCTTCTCATCCTCTACCGCATACTTCGTAGTGGATTTTTCTCTACCTAACTCCGTGTATGGAAATTCATGGTGGAAATTCATCTTCATTGTGGACATGCAAGGCAATGAACATGTTTGCTCCTCGCTTTGTGAGAAATGTATTGCATGAATGGTTAGGAGCTTTGGGTTGAACATTATCAGTAAGCTTAAGCGGACAGCTACCATCCATTCGATGTAGAGAAAGAGATGTGTAAAATCTTCCAGGATGTGTTGAACTGTGCACAATTAATGTAACTTAATTGTGATTAATTTTTTGGACTATATATGGTCCAAATGTATTTGTAATTGGCCATCACCTTATTATTCACCACTAAAATGGGAGGTTGTTCAGTAGAAAGGTGGTTAGCCGTGGGCTACATTTATATAGATAGCACAAACTAATTATAACCTCTCTCTCTCTCTCTCTCTCTCTCTCTCTCTCTCTCGGTAATCTTGCTTTAATTTGTTGAATTGGACTTTATTGGTTGAGAAACAGATAACAAAGGTAGGCTTTCTCCATTCCCAACCCTAGGCTAATTACGAGAGCTTGAGTTTTGAACTCGGCATTGTAAATTTAATAAGCACTCTTTTTTGGATTTGTTGGATATAAAATAAACTAGGTCCAATCCATTAATAAGAATAAAGGAAGAGGTAAAGCCAAAAGATGTTGACTCATATACATCAATGTGAAAGTGAGATAAGGTAAGTGGGCATCAACTACACCAAATAATGAAAGAGACCTCTATAAAAGAAAGGAATCTCTATAAATCAGGAGAGATTATTGGCTCCTCTTAGAGATTTTCTACAGTGAAGGCATCTTCTTCAACCTCCCAAAAACTCTAATTTTCCTCCATTGTATTGAGAGCTACGAGAAACTATGAGAGACTATAAAATCACCAAATATAGTAGATTTTATCCCAAAACAACTCATGAATGTAGGCTTTTATGTTGAACCATGTAAATGTATGTGTTTATCTATGTTGAACCATGTAAATCTATGTGTTTATCTCTTTATTTACATTTTATATGCTTTATTTATCATTTATTTCTTGTATAAGCATCTTGCAATCGTATCAAAACCTGAGCCAAGAACGTGGGCTATTCAACTGTATTATTGGGCTACGACCTACCAAAAATGCATCAACATCTTGGCGCCGTTTGTGGGGTCGAGATTACTCTCCAAATAAAAAGTCGTCTACCTCACAAGATCCTCTCAGTGCAAATAGATAAGTCTCCACGTCATCCCTCTTTATCTTTCATCTTCATTTTGATTATGCTAGGACTAGTAAAAGAAGAAAGAAAGACACACACGCGCACACACACACACACGCACGCACGCACGCACGCACACACACAGAGATTGATGCATGGCGTGCACATATGCTATGCACATATAGGTTCAACTCGACATTCATATGCGAACAACTTGCAAGGCAAGCAATGGAGCTCACCTTGAGCAAAAGGTGTCATGGGAAATCGACTCTCTGCATCATGAGCGAGCAATGCCTCACCCCCAAGCGCATGCAAGGCGAGCACTTAGCTTGCCCACACAATAAAGCTCCAGCGAGCAATGATGCTCCTCTGAGCAATAGGCAAGCTGAACACTATCCTGACCCGAGCACCATGGCATGCATTGCAAGTCCATGCACATAGCTGCAAGGGCAACTATGAAGCTCGCACTCAAGCAACATGTGGGCTCGCCTCAAGCAACAAACGTGGTAGGCACTCGGCCCGCCCACATCATGGGCCAACAATGCCTCGCTAATCACATGCGAGGGGGCGCTTAGCCTACCGGTGCAATAAAGCTCGAGCAAGCATCATCCCCGAGCAAAAGGTAGGGCGGGCACCAACCCATCCCAGGCAACAAGAATTGAGGGAGATCAATGTAGCTCGCTCCTGAGTGCAAGTGAGGAGGTTACTTAGCCTGCCCTGTGCAACATGAATCATAGGCGAGCAATGAAGCTCACCCCATGCAAAGAGCATGGCTCACCCACGACCAAAGATGCTCACCCATGTGAAACACTTGGCGAGCACGTTACGTTCCAGATTGTAGACAGATCATGAGGTAAAAGCTCGGGTGAGCAATGTTCACCCCTAGCAACACACATGAGAAGCAAGGTTGCTCATCCGGAGGAATGAGCAAGGCGAGCACTTTGCTCACCTAGAGCTAGAGCATCCACAATAGTCGAGAAGCCTATAGGCACTTTGCCCCCAATGGGCAAACACTGTAGCTCACCCGCTGTCACAAGCTTGGTGGACATTTCACCATCAGTGCTTAGAACACCATGACGAGCAATGGAGCAAGCTACCGAACACAAAGCACTTCTTCAAGTAGTAAACATCATGAGCTCTCAACCTTCCAACTTCACGGGTGGGCAATGGACCTCATCCTGAGCGCCATATATGTCAGGCATATAGCTCGGCCGCACTTGGAACATCAAGTGGCGAGCAATGATGCTCACCCCAAGAAGTTGATAAACAGTCAAACAGCAACACTTAAGGCGTCATAGGCTCAATAATGAGTCTCGACACATACAAGTGAAATAAAGATGGACAATCTCCATCAAACAAAAAACACTCAAAGATGTACAATCTCCATCAAGCAAAGCATCACTAGCACTACCTTGGTGACCATGTTTTGGCGACCAAACCTTGGAGACCATTTTTTGGCTACCAAGGTTGTCAGGACCTTGGTGACCATGTTTCGGCAACCAAGGCTATCATGACCTTAACAACCATGTTTCGACCGCATACAACGGGTCACCTCCAAAAACAAGATTCTAAGCAACATAATCGCCTCGTGCGAGTTGCCTTTGGGAACAAGTCAACGAGTTTTGCAACTGCTTGGGATGGACCAAGAGAGTCGACAGGCTCTCTCACCACTTAGCATTGGTTACAACCGACAAACTCAAACTTTAATGTCAAAACGACAACACCAACATCGAATTGTCTCATGGGGGCAAGAAAACCACTAGCACCAACAAAAAAAAATAAACAAGAAAGAAATACACGCTCTTCACTAACGATAAACAATCATACACGAGCATAAACACGCTCGATTATCACACAAACAAACGTCCTAAAGACCCATCCTCAGAGATCCTTAACAAAATTTACATGACTCCTCGAGGACCACCCCCAGAAATCTTCATTGCATTATATGACAATGGAAAACTAGAGACAATTCACAGAGTTTATTTTATAATGTTTTCACAGACTATCTCTATCATAGTTGACTTGAAGATTCTCATAGCCTTATTGTTGCACAAATTGACCTTAAGAATTGCAAGCGTTTGTTGGATATAAAATAAATAGACTTCAGCCCATTGAAAGCCTACCAAGAATAAAGAAAGAGATAAGACAAAAATTAGATAAAGCCAAAAGAAATTGATACAGGTACAAAAAGGTGAAAAATACATATGGCAAGTAAGACTCAACTACTTCAAAGATGGAAATTGATCTCTATAAAAGTAGAGAATCTCTACAAATCAGGAGAGATTATTGGCTTTCCCATCAAATTTCTATAGAGAAAGCATCTTCTTCAACCTCCTAGGAATTCTAATCTTCCTCCATTGTATTGAGAGATACTAGAGGTTGCGAGAGATTATAAAATCACTTATTATAGGGAATTCCTTTTCCCCCAAACAATCCATAGCCATAGGTTTTATTCCAAACTATGTAAATCTCTTTATTTACAATTTATATGTTTTATTTATCATTTGAGTTTTGTTACTCATCATCTCTACAGATCACACACAATACTTATTTTTATTTTTTTAAAAAAATTAGTTTTATTCTTCCTAAAAATTATATGTAGTGTGTGGTGTAAAGATGATGAGTAAAATTTTTGTTATCATTTATTATGGGCATTCAATAAATGTATCAACACCCAAGCCGTGAATGTGGGCTATTCAACCATATTGTGGGCTCCAGTCGTGCTGACAAATGCATCACAGGGTCAAATATGAATTCCTACGTACAGGAAATTTAGTTAGTTAAGGGTACAATGAAATTTTTTATACAACTGTTTTCATTTGGCTGGAAAGGGGGAGGGCAAGTTAAATTGAAGAAGAATGTGATAGAGATATATGCAAGTGAATTAATGGCATAAAATGTGTCTTTATAATTTTACCATAATGAATGAGAGATTAAATAAATAAATAAGATTTTAAAGGTATGCGAAATAGACTCATGTGAATTTTTCTAAATAACCTCATTTTTTAAAACTAATTAGGCCATATTTGGTTATGAGAAATTTTGAGTATCTTTTTGAGATTGGATTTTGGAAAATGAGAGAAAATGTTTAAATAATTCTTTTCATGAATAAATTTTGTATTGGAGTTTGTAAAAGTGGATAGATAGAGTTGAGAAATCGTTTGGATATAATTTCCTAAGAGTATTTTTATTTTGGAGTTTGTAAAAATTGTATTAATTTTTATTTTTAGGAAATGATTAAGTAATTATTGGATGAAAAGTTAAAATAGAAAAAAATAGGTTTAAAAATTTTGGGTTTGATTTAAGAAAAATGAGAAATTAAAAAAAAAATCTGTATAACCAAACATGTTCTTAATTTCTTTAAATAAAAATATATATTTCATGAGCTGACGAGGCAACCCCATCGTGATGGCCACCAATGTGGAAAGACCACTTCCATTTGCCACCCTAGCTACACTAGTAATGGATTCTATAAAGTTATATTTTGGTCAAAATTTAACTAGGTTGCATAAAAATTTACTGTAATAAACTCAATAAATCTACAGTATTTTTAACTTTGATCATTTTCACTGGCCAGCTCAAGTTGCTGACCAAGTAATATTTTGGCATAAAAAATTCCTCTTTTTCGATTTATTTTGGCATAAATCGAAGTCGATAATTTTAATATAAGATGTGTATAGAAGTGATGCCATTTCAGCATTAGGGTTTTCTCACCCATATTTAGATTGCGTTTGACGGCGCCAAGGATAAGTAATTTTGATGAAATTGTAGGTGGCAAAAAGATTAGAGAATTAACACTCCATGGCAGTTCAAGAGATTTGGTAGTACTGGATTTTAGGCACAGCTTGTGTGCACCGTTGTGGCTGCTATGTGATTGATCTTTCATTTTGACTAAATTTTGTTGTTGATTTGTAAATGGTCAAAATCTCACTCGGCTAGCTAGTTGTTGTCCTCAAGGTGTTCAGACATCCCCTTGGCTTTTTGCGGTGGTTAGCCACCATCTTTTCTTTGACTTTTTTGTGTGAACGCACAAGATGCCCGTTATTCACATTCCTTATTATTATTATTCCTCCACATGCAAAACGCATCTGAAATGTTTGTGAACAAAAATAAATAAATAGCTAGTGAGAGAGAGATTAAAGATCAAGAAAATAGCAGTACTATTCAATACCTAAAATCAAATAACGAAAATGAAGTTACAAAAGCTGTATTTTTTAGGTGTAAAGTTTACATTAAATAAAAATAGAAATATAAAAGAAATGGGTTTGGACCATGAAAATAAAAACAAAGAACGGCTGTAAAGCAAATAAATATTGGTTAGGGCTTATGTTTATCAATCAGGTCGAGGAAGGAACCATATACCATAAATGTCACCTAAAAACTGTATCATTTGATGTCTTTGCACTGCACTTGACTGTTTTGGGGCGTCATGTAGAACTTTTCATGATGCCCTCATCTTATGCATCTTCGGGAAAGGAAGCAAGATAGGATGCTTTCTTCCACAATAAAGATGGCATTGGCATCTCGTTCAAGAAGCTGGGAAAAAACCCCATAAAGATGCTGCCAAGGGTTGGGCGTGTGGCCTCACATGCACCAGAGGCGATGCATGCCAGTAGTGGGGCTAGGTTGGTGGTGTGCCGTGTGGGATCATGGTAGGCCGTAGGTCGATGATTCGTAAAATCCTATGAACAAATTTTAGTATATAGATACCCTAGTTTTATGAGTATTGAAGGACATGTAAGTTGGGCCAATAAACGGTTACTTGATCTCGGGCAATATTCAAGATTAACGGCTGCACTAAGGAACGTGCAGTATGCTGGGCACTTGCTACAAGGAGAAGCTAGTATCTAGTAGAATACCAAAAGGCGGTTACTGATAAGGGAACTATGTAACATAGCTTCCTTAACCTGTGAGAGATTTAAAGAAGAGTTTGATAATTAGTTCTTCCCATAAATGATTAAACAACAAAAGGCATCAGAGTTTGTGACTTCGGTGCAAGGGAATTCCACTATTGAATAGTATGCTGCAAGATTCATGGAGCTTGGAAGGTTCGCTCCTCACTTAATAGCCATTAAAAAAATGCAGGCCCAAAAATTTCAATGTGGTTTACAAGAACTGGTTCGCTCCTCATGTAGCTTACTTTCGTATTGAAAACTTTCAAGAATTGGTTCATGATACTTCCATAGCCAAAGCTGAGCAAAAGAGTGTGGCGGCTCAAATTTATCTGGAAAGAAAGAGGGCTTCTCCCTTCGCTTCTGGAGGAAGTAATGATAAAAAGAGAATGGTGCGGAGACCAATAAAGGAAAGAAAGTAATGCTCACTCCCTATGTTACATGCCGGAAGTGTGGGAGGGCTCATGGTGGAGAATGTAGATTTGGGTTAGGAACGTGCTTTAGATGTAGACGATTGAATCATATGATTCGAGATTGCCCTAAGAATATGCAAGGAGGTGGAATTTCCAATAATAACAGGTCGAATTAGAGACCACCTACTCAGGCCCGAGTTTATGTTGTTACCCTAAGAAACCCTCCTTATTAATAAAATTTTAGTTTCTTTTGGATTCACCACTAAATATATGGTAGCTGATTATTACACTTTAGGTAATATCAAACTATTTGGATATATGGCGTGTGCATTATTTGACTCTAGAGCAACGCAGTCCTCTGTGTCAACAGCATTTGCATGAATGTGTAACCTTCCGACAGAATTGCTACCTTAGACCGTAGTAGTAACAATTCTAGATGGAAGTGCAATTAGGTGTACTCGGGTGATTAGAGATTGTCCTATAAGTTTGGAAGAGAAGACTATGAGAGCAGATCTTTTTGTCTTTTGTCTATTGGGGTTTAATTTGGTATTGGAAATGGACTGGTTATCCAAACATTATGCCAGGATAGATTGTTGAAGGAAGGAGGTTGTGCTTGACTCACCTGATGTTAGTAGAATTCATTATTGGAAAGGAACTGTAAAGGTTGTTCTCTCCATAATCTTGGCTTTGCAAGTTAGAAATTGCATTCTTGGCGGTGTTGTAGCTTATTTGGCTTTGACAGTTGAAGAGTCCAGTAGGAATAAGGAAATTCAAGTAATACTTATGGATGAGGATTTTCCGGAGCTATTCACAAATGATTTACTAGGGTTACCCCCTAATAGGGAAACAAAGTTTATTAAAGAGTCGTAACCTGCCACAACTCCCATTCATAGAGTGTCATACCGTATGGCTCCATCCGAGTTAAAGGAATCGAAACTACAAATAGAGGAACTATTGGAAAAATGATTTATCCATCCTAATTCTTCATCTTGGGGTGCACTAGTATAATTTGTAAAGAAGAAAGATTGATCAATGAGGATGTATATCGATTAGAGGGAATTATACAAGGTAACGATAAAGAACAAGTATCCATTATCACATATCAATGACCTATTGGGTCATTTACAGGGAGCGTTAGTATTCTAAAATATAGATTTAAGATCAGGATACCATTAGCTTAAGATTAGGGAACAAGATAGTCCTAAGACTACTTTTTGAATACGATATGGGCATTACGAATTCCTAGTAATGACATTTGGATTAACTAACACTTTTGTAGCATTTGTGGATATGATGGACAGAATATTCAGACCCTATTTGGATAGCTTTCTTGTCGTATTCATTGATGACATACTAATCTACTCAAGAAGTGATGAGGAACATAAGAAACACCTCAGTCTAGTTCTAGAAAGGTTGAAGGGGCATAAGTTGTATGCTAAGCTTAGTAAATGTGAATTCGGGCTCCATGAAGTGCAATTTTTAGGTCATTTGATATTTAGTAAAGGAGTAGCAGTTGATCATTGTAAGATTGAAGTAGTGATGAATTGGCAGTGCCCTACCAATGTATCCAGACTTTTCTAGGTATGGCTTGATACTATAGAAGGTTTGTGGAGGGATTTTCCAAACTCTCAAGGTCGTTCACTGGATTAACCAAAAAGAATGTCAAATGTACCTGGATTGAGAAGTGTGAGTAAAGTTTTCTGGAACTTAAGAAGAGTTTGACATCTGTATCAGTACTAGAATTGCAAGAACCTCATAAGCCCTATGTGATCTACAGCGATGCATCTAAATCAGAACTTGATGCGTGCTTATGCAAGAAGGACAAGTTGTCGCCTATGCTTCTCGTCGAACCATGAGAGATAGAGGAGATAGAGAATATATGGAGGCATTATTTGTATTGCGAAACATGCGAGATATTCACCAACCATAAGAGCCTCAAATATTTGTTTAGCCAGAAGAATCTTAATATAAGATAGAGGAGATGGTTGGAAACAATTAGTGATTACCAGTTTGAGATTAAATATCATCCTGGTAAAGCTAACGTTGTAGCTGATGCTTAAGTCAAAATATGCAACTAAAGGTTCTTCAACATCCACCTTAGAAATGGAGTTTCTTATAAACAGCATGAGGAATTTGCTAATCGGAAGTCTCCAACAAGATGCAACCCTTGCTGTTGTGCAAGAGATCATACCCTTAGACTGGAAGGAGGTAAAAGAACGTCAGATGGGAAACAATAAGCTGTTAGATATCAAACGAAAGATTGAAAAGAGTGAAGGGCAAGAAGGATTCAGGGTCGGTGAAGATGGTCTATTGTACTTCAAGAGTAGTAAGGTAATCTCAACCGATCCTGAGATAAAGGATAGGATTTTGAAAGAAGCGCATCAGACTCCATATGCAGCTCATCCTAGATGTACAAAAATGTACTGGGACTTAAACAACAGTTTTGTGGGAATGTATGAAAAAGGATGTGGAGTATGTGAATTAATTTTTTGTATGTAGAGTTGTAAAAGCATAACATGCCAACATGTATTATGACTCGTATGAAGATGACCTCATATATTGTACTCACTATGAGATCTATGAGGATGAGGAGTTGACCCACCCACCGACGACTCCTTAACTAATGCTGGACCATAGCTTCTCTGGTGAGTTCTATATTTTTATTTATATTATGTTCCCCAATTTCGAGAATGAAATCATCATTTTAGGGGGAGGATGTAACACCCCACCAAGAACTACATAGATCAAGATATAAAATTTTCAAATATTGAGAATTTGACAATGATAACCCATGACCTTGGTCAAAGTGGAAGTTATGATTCTTAAGAAAAGTGAGCTTTTAGATCATAATTTGGCAAAGTAACTTCCACCATTGCTTTAATTAGGATTTTTAGTGATTTTTAAAAGCAATGAAGATTTTTGTGAAAATGGGTTCCTAAGGGCCAATAAAAGGATGACAAGTGGTATACAGAAAACTAGCCACCTTAATGGGCTTGATAATTGATTCATAGCAAGTCATGGAGGTTAGATGGATATAAAGAAGGCCCAAAAGTTGGTTAAAATGAGGGTCCAAGTTTGAGAAGATGAAGGGCCAAAGAAAGGTTCAAGACAAGGTCCAATGTGAGGTCAAAAGTTAAGGCCCAACATAGTAAGCTATTGAGGCTCAAAGAGGGGCCCAACAAAACTGAACATGAGGAAAAAGGGAAGGCCCATTTCGAAGCCCACATTATGGTCTAAATCAATAAAAATTTAGTACCCAAAGAGTTTGCACCACTTGGAGAATAAGCCTAGGATTCTCATCACTATGCAATCGGAAATACCACCATCTAGAAAATGATTTTTATTTCTTTTGCAAACCTCCCACATGCCCCTAGTGTTTATTTTTCAACCATGATTAGCCCCATCATGATTCCAAGTTTACATTTCCAAAATCCCTCATCATGCCATGGAATAGTCATTGCATAGTAACTTTGAAAATCCATCAAACACTAGACATGCTGATTTCTCCTCGCTCTTTTCTCCATAGTTTTTTTTTTTTTCGTGTTTTCTTCTTGATTTGGATCAATATTTTAATTCCCTAGACTATTTAATTAAGTTCAGCTCATGTCATGTAGAGGAAAGGCATGTAATTGTCGTATGACTCCACCAATCAAATGTACTATGTTCAAGCCGATGCACTCCAAGAACAAACCAACAAATCTAGTTCTTTCAACAACTTTCTCAAGTGGTTTTCTACACTCTATTTCACCTTGGAAATGAGACATATTCAGCCGAACTGCACCATTATTTTTCTAATTATTCTTGCAGCAAATTCAGCCCTCTTCACACACCTATAGTACCACCTCTAGGTCTGGAAACATGTCATCAAAACATACTCATGTTATCCTAAGAACTAACCCTATCAATGATCAAAACCGATGGACATGTTTGTATGAAACCATGTGTCAATTCTGGACTGAACCCTTCTCCATTCAACTCTCTTTCATTTTCTGCAAAACAACCACCAAGTGTCCAACATTCATGCCTCAATACTTATTTGGAAAAGTTACTCAAATAGTGTGTAATAGTGATCAAGATTTTTCCACAAGGATAGACAAAAGCTGAACAAAAGTCAAACAAGTATGAAGACCAAAGCTGCCGGCATACACTCAGTTTCTCTTGAGGAATCAAATGGTTTTTGTCCTAGATTTCGAAACCTTTATCCTGAACCTATTACACTCATTTGTTCCTTGTTCATGAGTTAATAATGTGATGGATCAAACTCTGCAATTCTGGAAACACAAGCATGCACTCTACCGAATGTCATCACCAATCACATTCACTCCATTTCGGCCAAATTGTGCAACACTTAGCCCACTTGCACATCTTCCTTCCTCAATTCAACTCCATGAATATCACTCCCCTCCCCTCACTTCATCCGATGCAACTCTCGATCATTTAATTAGTTTTCTTGTGAGCAAAAATATCCATAGTTTTAAGGTGAGTTCCTTGGAGAGAATTGGTTCTTGAGAGCTCCAAAAGCCACGAATTGGTGAGTAAACCTACCAAATATTTGTATTTAAAGTTAGAATAACATGTTAAGCTTTTATTTATGGTATGAAAATGAGATTTGGATTGAGTTATATGAGGTTGATCCTTGGCAAGCATGTTTCTGTTCAGATTATGAGTCCATCATGAATAACTTATTTTGATGTAAACTCATAGCCATGACATGTCTTGACATGATTTTATAATCTTAGCTAATGTCTTTTTTATTAGATTAAAGGTTTATATTTGAGAAAAACAGCATGTCATGATTGGTTTATAAATCAATATCTTGGGTTGATCATCTAGGATGTTTCGGTTTCCGCTAGTTTGGAGGTTATCTTGTGATATCTTGTTTAAATTTTCAAAGCATGTGTTATAGGTATCTAGAAGCCTATTATAATCATGTTAAGAGCTAGAATACACGATTGTTAGAGTTATAAGAGTTCATATATTAAAGAGAAGTTAAATACATCATGCTAGGTACTCAGTTTGTTGATTGTATGATGTTCGGTGTTTTTCATCACATGAATATTGATATGATCCCATGATACTTAAATATAAGCTACTAGCATGTTACTAAGACCAAATCCAATGTTTAGTCATGTGTTAACTTTCGGTTATATAGGCATCCATGGAGATTATAGGCTAGAAATCATAGGGTTACATGGGGGAAGAATTCTCCAAGAGTTCTCCAAGATTTCTTCCAGATGATTCATGAAGCAGATGGTAACTGATCTGCATGGTCGCTATGGCGGATGGTGCCTTGCATGCCTCAGCAAGGACGTTTGCGGAGATTGTATCGGCGTAGCCTCAACCTATTCCAGAGGTGGAGGTCCCCATGCGTGAAGCTAAGCTGATTGAGGGAGATCTGTGCTTTGTTTTCAACAAGGAAGAAATCACAAGAACGGTAGCTCCATTTCGATTTTCCGTGGTTTTGACATTTCAGCAGCGGCGTCCATCTCTAGATGTGATTCGGGGATATATTAAAAAATGATGGGGTGTTTCATCAATGCATATAGTTGGTGCTATGAGAAGGGCTCGAAATGTGCTTGTGCGGTTGATGAATGAAGATGATTTTGTTACTGCTATGTCTAGGGAAGTGATGGATATTGCAAATGTCCTTTACAAAACTTTTCACTAGACGCCTGCTTTTAATGAATATGAGGAATCTTCTTTAGCTCCAGTGTGGATCTTTCTACCAGGCTAAAAACCTCACTTCTTTCATGAATCTACATTAAAGATTTTTGCAGGTCCGTATGGTAGATATCTTAAAAGAGATAATGCCACGACTTGTGTTTCAAGGCTAGAGGGAGCAAGAATGTGTGTGGAGATGGATATTTCAAAGGAGCATAGGCATTATTTTTGGATTGGTATACCGAATCAAGTGGGAAGTCATTTTCAAGAAGTGATCTTTGAGACTCTTCCAGCATACTGTTCTACGTGCTGTCAACAAGGGCACTTGAATATTATGTGTAGAAGAGAGAAGTTACGTGCAGGTAATCCAAAAGGGAGTGTGGCTCAGATGCGTGAGAAGCTGAAGAGAAAGGAAAAGAAAGCGTTGGTATGGAAAGTGGTGAACAAAAAAGACGTTGTAGTGCAAGAAACAGAACCACAACCAAAGAACGCAGATCCATTGGTTTATTATATGATGCAAGATGGGGTAATGATGTCATCTTTAGCTCTGGACAATCAAGTGGATCAACTGGAAGGTACTATTCCTCAAAGTAAGGTGGGGGAAGTAATCCCAAGTGATAGTGGACAAAGAGTGGATGAAGTTCAGGATCAGGATATTACGTTTGAGGATGAAAAGATCCCAGCAGAAGCATATTTGATTTTGGAAGAAGTTGTGGATGCAGAATTAGAGAGGATTTCGGATCTTGTGGTAGATGGTGATATTGGATTGGAGGGAAAGGAACTATTCCAAGTGCCATTCAGGGAGGAAGAAATGGTTGCATGTAGCAGTGAGCAAGTATCGGCTGCATGTAGTAGGGAGCAAGAAACGGATGCAGGTAGCAATGGGCCATATCAGATGCATGTGTGTACAGAGGATGTTCAGACTTTGGGAAATAACGAGATACTTACTGGGATTCTTAATGGGACAGAGAGTAATTGTGTCTCTTTTGTAGCAGAAATGGAGGGGAGTTTGGGAAAGAATATGGATGGTGTTGTTAATGCAAAAAATGTAGACAATGCCGAAAGAGCAGCAGTGGAGACAGGGTATGAATCAGATTTACCAATTATAAAGTTAAAAAAGAAGAAAAAGGTTGTTGTTGGCCTCCAGGTATGCTTACTCGATCTTTTAAACAGTTATGAAATGCTGAACAATATTTTAATTTGGAACGTGAGGGGGTGGGTACTTCTTTTTTACAATTACAGAAACTTATTTCTGAAATTAAGCCAGAAATATTGGCCATATTGGAACCGTTTGCGGCAGATTGTCATCTTAGGAAGTGGGCTAGGAAGTTGAAATTTGATAATTTTATGACTAATTTTCAACAACAAGGTAAGATATGGGTGTTATGGCAGAAGGATATTGATATGCACATTATTTCCTGCTCTAAACAACAGATTTCAGGTTTGTTTAAAATAGGTGAGAGGGAGATGTTAATTTCTTTTATATATGCAAGTTGTTTCCAAGTTGGTCATTTACAGCTTTGGAGAGATTTGGAATCAGTTCAACGGCATGATATTCCTTGGGTGGTTGGGGGTGACTTTAATGTTATTCGGTATGATCATGAAAAAGTTGGGGGTTTGCTAAAATCTCAGGGTGTTAAAGATGATTTTAATAATAATATAATGAATTGTGGGCTTTTGGAGATTCAAGAGGGATCAAGATTTTCATGGTGTAATGGCCAAGAAGGAAGAGGTCGAATATGGGCTAAGTTAGATTGGGTTATCGTTAACCAAGAATTTATTCTGAGATATCCTGCGGCGAAGGTTTTGATTTTGGCTAGAAATACTTCAGATCATTACCGCTACATGTTAGAGTGTCAAATGATAGACAATTTTATGGACCAAAGCCTTTTTTCTTCCAACGTATGTGGATTACTCATACGGAATTTAGAGAGGTAATTATTAAGAGTTGGATGGAACCTACAAAGTTTGAGGGGCTTTTGAATTTGGCTGCCAAATTGAAGCGTTTGAAGCATATTTTAAAGGAGTGGAATCGAAATGTGTTTGGCAATATTTTTCAGCAAATTACTAAATGGGAAGATCGGATAATTTGTTTGGAAGAGAAGGTGTTACAGTCGGGTGATATAGATGATGATAAATTGTTACAAGAGGCTCGTAAAAGTTTGCATGACTAGATGCATAGGGAGGAAATTTTTATGGCTCAAAAGGCGAAGGTAAAATGGATAAAGGATGGAGATTCGAATACTAAATTTTTTCATGGTATGGCTAGGAATCATAGACAGAAAGCTTGGGTAGGCCGAATGGAAATGCAAGATGCGCAGGTCTTTCAAACCTCGATTGAGGTGCATGATGAAACAATAGAGTTTTTTCAGATCCTATTGAAATCGGAAGGTAAAAAAAATGTACAAGAAGAAATATGTTTGTTGGTATAACCGACTGTCATGGAAGAGGATAATGAATTGTTGGTGAGGATGCCGGACATGGAGGAAATTTTAGTAGCTATGAAGTCTATTCCGGAAGATAGTAGTCCGGGGCTGGATGGATTTGGGTCTAGTTTCTTCATCTCTTGTTGGGATATAGTTGGTAAGGATGTTCTTAATACGGCTAAGGAGTTTTTTTCAGGGGTTCCGTTGAGTCCTTTTTATACTTCAACTTTTTTAGTCCTTATTCCTAAAACAAACAAACCGGATAGTTTTGCTAAATTTCAACTTATTAGTCTATGTTCGGTAATTTACAAGTGTTTTTCAAAAATTATAGTTGCAAGAATGAGGCCGTTTTTATCTAGCATTATTTCAGAAGAACAAGGTGCGTTTGTTAAGGGGCATAGTATTTTTTTAGAATGCCTTGTTGGCTCAAGAAGTATTGCGCAAATGTAAATAAGAAGGTGAGGGGAGGAAATATAATGCTTAAATTGGATATGATGAAGGCTTATGATAGGATGAAATGGAATTTTATTTGGGAGGCTTTAGTTGCTTATGGTTTCTCAGATCAATTTGTAGATATTCTAAAAAATTGTGTTCAGAATTGTAGTTTTTCGGTGATGCTGAATGGAACATATAGGGGTTATTTTTAATCATCCAGGGGTATTCGGCAGGGAGATCCTCTTTCGCCATATTTGTTTATTTTAGCAGAGGATGTATTCACTAGATTGGTTAAGCAAGCAGTTGAACATCAGAAAATCAAGCCTATTATAATTCCTAGAATGAAAATACAGGTATCTCATTTACTTTATGCGTTTGATGTCATTTTTTTCTTAAATGGGGATAAAAAATCGATAAAAGGGCTGATGCAAGTTATAGATACTGATTCTAGATGGTCAGGGCAGAAGGTAAATACGGATAAGTCAGCCATTTATTTTTCCTCACACATTTCGTATGGAAGGAAGAAAAGTTTACAAAGGATTACTGGTTATAGATTTGGGAAGTTTCCCTGTACATATCTGGGCATTCCTATAGGCTCATCTGTGATAGGTGGCCGTTGTTTTAAAAGTATTGTTAATAAGGTTCGGGCAAAGCTTGATGGATGGAAAGGTATTCTATTATCTGCAGGGGCGTATTGTGATGATCCGACATGTACTTTCCTCTTTACCTATTCATCTTATGTCAGTAATGGATGTGCCAAAAATGGTCATTAGAAAACTTAATTCTATTTTCGCTGGGTTTCTTTGGGGAGGCACGGATGAACATCGTAAAAAACACTAGGTGTCTTGGAAAAAAATTACTAAACCAGTACAAGAGGGAGGACTAGGTATTCGGGACTTATAGGAGGTGCAGAAGGCAATTCGTTGGAAATTAGCTTGGAATGTTCTTTATGGTAGCTCTTTATGGGAAAAGTTCATGAGGGAAAAGTATTGTAAAAAACATCATCCGATTCAAGAAGTGGTTAAATGGAATTCCTCACCCTTATGGAAGTCGATTGCATCATGTTTTGGGGTTGTAATGGAATATTCAAGGTGGCAAATAAATGAGGCAAAAATTCCATTTTGGTGGAAAAATTGGTCTGGGTTGGGTATTTTGGATAGGCAGGTACGAGGTATAAAACAACCAAATTTAATATTACGGGAGATGATTATAGGTACAGAGTGGCATGAAGATCGTCTCACGGAGATTTTAGGTAGAGAGAAGGCTAGGTATATTTGTTTGAATGTGAAGTTGGGTAGGATGGAGTTGGAAGATAAGGTATGTTAGAAATCCTTAGACAATTTGAACGTTACTATTAAAGATGGGTGGGAGTTGGGCAGAATAAAAAATGAACAAGTTTGGTGGGCACATGCTGTTTGGGATCCTGGTATTCCTCTTAGGATTTCTCTTGTATGTTGGAAATGGATACAAGGGGCTTTGAGTGTAGATACCAATATTCAAAGATTGGGTATTTCTTTATATTTGTCATGTGTATGTTGTGAGAAGCCAAGGATTGAAATGATGGATCACATTTTGGGAGAGGGGGATTTTGCAATGCAGTTGTGGAAGAAGGTTTCGGATATGCTGGGAGTTGATTTTGAACAGCAGCAAAGTTGGAGAGAAAGGTTGTTGATTTAGATTTCCAAAGGAAAAAAGTCTTCGCAATTAGAACATTTAAGAGGCATTACCCCAGTTTTTATTATATGGATTCTTTGGATTCGGCAGTGTAAAGCACGCATGGAGGATAAAAAAATGTCAATTCAAGCGTGTTGGGAATAGATTCTATTTTGGTTTAGGATTATATCAATTAAAATGAGAAGAAAGAAAAGATTAAATATTGTACATATTGATATCCTTCAGAGATGCCAAATTCCTATTGTAGAGGTGTTTAGACATATTCATAGGAGTTAATTTTTTTGGGTATAGCAGTTGATTTTATCATTTGTGTCCAGTGTTATTATTTCCGTTGTTTTG
The DNA here is from genome assembly GCF_004785595.1 of Juglans microcarpa x Juglans regia. Lineage (NCBI taxonomy): Eukaryota > Viridiplantae > Streptophyta > Magnoliopsida > Fagales > Juglandaceae > Juglans > Juglans microcarpa x Juglans regia. Next base: position 10,101,566 of record NC_054604.1, read on the forward strand.
TTTACATTGAACATATTTTCACGTTTTTACGTTTTACTTTTATGTTTGGCGTTGAGGTGTATGTTTACGTTTGATGTTGAGGTGCATAGTTTATTAATGTTCTACGTTGAGACACCAAATTGCGGTTTATCATTGTTTAGGTATTTAGAATTTTTTTAGGCTTGTTAGTTTAATTGTTAATTTAGAGTTGGTAATTTTTTTGACACTTGGTTCTAGGTTAGTTTATAGTGATTTATCATGTAAGCCCCCAAGTGTAATGATGTAATCACGATTTTCCTCCGCCATAAGTGAGGGTTTATTAATAAACTTGGGATGGGGTTGCTATGTGTGTAGCTAGCGGCTCTTTGAGAAAAAAAAAATAGCTATATGCATGCCACAAGTTGGTTGAAATTTTCATAGTGGATGTTTGAGTCATGAAATTATAAGGTCATATATGGAATAAGGATATGAAATATATAACGTTTGTATAAATTGGTGAAATTTGAGGCCAAAATGCAAATAATAATAGTTTTAAGCCAAAATAGCAATTTCGGAAAAGTCAAGGGTAGTTTTGTAAATATTATTTTCTTTTATTAGATTCTAGAAATTTCATGATTCCTAACTTTAGTACGTATTTTATTTTAACCGTGATGATTTTTAGAACTCAGGAAGTTTGTAAGTTAGCTTCTAATTTATTCTTGGATAATTTATTTATGATTTTTATATAAACACCACATTCATGCTATAAATGTTGGTTTGAGCATGAAATATCTCACATGATAAATTGAGCATATGGTCACATACATGATAACGCACATGACATGTGTTGTTACTTCGGCACGAAGCATGAAATTTCATTGTTCATCATGTTACATGAAAATATGTCATTTTTGCATGAAGCATACTATATGTTACGAGTCATGAAATATATTTTTTGTCATGACCATAGCATGAAAAATATTTTTTTCATGACCCAATGCTAGGATGACGAATATTCTAGTGGAACTCCTCTGTCTACTATGAAATGAGTAAAAAATTAAGTGGTAACCCCAGGGTTTGCAAAGAATAGTCAACGAATTTCGAATGGATTCTTTTTAAGAAATTTCGGAGTGGAGTCGTATATGGCATCTAACTCTGGTGGTTGCATATGTTATGAAATGTCTAAGATTAATGCATTGAAAGATATATCTGCATAGTTCCTATGACGTAGTCTCAATCTAAGTTTTGCTACAATCACTGGCAGGTACTCACAGTGCAAAATGGGAACTGTGATATTACCATATGTTTCTAATGATGGCTCTAATAACTAGGAGTGATATGTTTTGAAAAGATGAATGGTTCTCTATAAGAAAATGTGAGTCAAAGTTTTCTGAAAGATGTTGAGGAATCTGGATGGAAAACAAATGTTGTTTTTCTGCATATCATGCATACATCTCATGTTTATCATTAGTCATCCATAATTTATCTCTGTATATGTTGGTTGTTTAACTTACTCAGATTTCAAGAAATATTATTGTGGTAGTCCTAACTACCATTCCTCTCAAAATTGTAGAACTTGTAATAGGACCAAACTTTGACAATCAAGATGGTAATGAACTCCAGCCCCTGGCTATGGATAATTGAGGATGAAGTTGGAATTGACTGTGATGTTTATAGAGATGGTCCTAATTACTATGTAACACTTTAGAGAAATGACTTAAGTTATCTTTTAGGAAACCCCTATGAAGTCTATCTATAATAAGGAGATGCCATATTTTACCTTACTATGTATGAACTTATACCTTACCATTTGGACCTCTATTAACTAAGACTCTATCTATGTTTAATTTAAATGTTGGGATGTTTAGTTTATTCTGATGCAAGATTTTTAAAAGTCACAATTTTTCTGCTACGATCATTGCATACTGCTAGATGCATGCTAGATTACATTGCATATTCTCTGTTATGAATAGAGATATGTGACATTGTGTTGCATATCCCAATGCACCAAGTCTCAATTCCATCCTAAGCAGAGGTTGGGAGAATCATAGATAGGGGCGGTCTAGGCCCAGGCCCCCCTACCACACCCCACACCTCTAGGCCCACCCATACCAGCCCAACCCAAAATTATAATTTTATATAATTGAAGTATATATACATATATATTATAAAAATGTTGATAAAACGATGTCCTTTTATCATATGTTTTATTTATAAAAAGACGAAACAACGTCATTTTGGAGTTAGGTTTAAGTTAAACCTAACCTAATCGCCCCCCCCCTTCTCCCAGTGGGAGTCTCTCTTTCCCTTCTCCATCTTTCCTCTCTGTCCTCTCGTTCTTCACTTTTCTCTTAGACTCTCTCTCCCTCTCACCACGTTCCTCATCTTGTTCTTCCCATCATCCTCCACTTCTTCTCCTCCTCCTTCTTGAAGCACTAGGCACTCATGGTCACACCGTCGTGGATACCCACGACCATTCGTGGTCGTGGGTTTACGAAAGGAACCATAACCTTGAGTGGCCGCCGCCGTGGTTAAGAGGTTCTTTGTTTGGTTAGACATATTTTACTAGTTTTATTAGTATTAGTTTAGGAATTTTTTTTTCGAATTTGTTGTGGATTTGTATTTTGTCATTTGTTGTAGATTTTTTATTTTTTTATTTTTTAAGTTTTTTAAGGAGTTTTCCTGTTGTCTACTCCGTGGATGGGGAGTCAATAGGAGGCCCCACCTCCAGGATAAGGTGGCGAATTCCAAGGGATTAACACACCGCCCATACGGGGGCAAGGTGTGGGTAGCACCCCTATGGTAAAGTAGAAAAGCTTTACTTAAATGAGGTGGAGAGGGCGAAAGAGTTTCATTTTCAAAAATAGAGAGTTGGAGAAATTAGGTAGATTTACAAAATTTTTATTCATCATCTTTTTAATTGTTATCTTCTATTGTTGCATTAATTGATTAAAAATTTGTTATTTATCATCAAGCATGGGTGGGGTGCGGGCAGCACCCCAATATGAAGTAGAAAAGCTTTCTACTTTACTTAAATGAGGTCATGAAGCCGATGCTTGTGTGGTCCGTGTAGCCGGCCTGTGTGGTCGTGCGACTGGCCTGTGTGGTCCGTGCGAGAGCTGGGTGCTCGTGCCGTTTGGGCTCATGAAACCGATGCTTGCAGTAGGCGTGCCATCTGGGCTTATGCCAGTGCTTGTGATTCTGTTGTTTTTATTGTGTTTTGTATTGTAGTCTTTTGTTGTTTAGTTTTTAATAAAGAAAAAATAAGCTATGAGACTTGGTGTCCATAGCAGCAGTGTCCCGTACTCCTTTTTAGAAGGACGAAGGGGGCTCTTTAGTTTTATTTTTACAGAGCGCTTTCTCTTTTAAGAGAGAGTTATTAAGAAGTTAAGACAATGTCCGTCACTATGTGTACGGGGATGCCCCAGAGTAGTTGCGTAGTTTGGCTTATAGTCTGAATTTTTCCTATATTAATAAGTCAGTTATAACTTCGGTTTATTGAATGATATAAAGTTTATTTCAAAAATAAAAAAGAAAAATAATAATAAAATAATAATAAATGAGGTGGAGAGGGTGGAAGAGTTTCATTTTCAAAATTAGAGAGTCGAGAAATTAAGTAGATTTACAAAAGTTCTATTCATCATCTTCTTAATTTATCTTCTATTGTGGCATTAATTGATTAAAAAATTGTTATTTATCATCCAGTGAAATATTCAAATAAAACCTTTTATTTCTGTACTACATTTTCTTCTTTCAGTATAAGTTAAACTTAGATATTGTAAAAATAAAAATAAAAAGCATTTTGTCACCCAACACAAATCAAAATAATCCTCCTTCCCCTTTTCCAATAGTTTTGCTATAAAATTACAAAAAAATTTTTTTTTTTTTTCCCACGAAGACTAATCTAAATCAATTTCTCATAGAATAAAATAATCATAATTTCAGAAAATTTCAGAAATAAATATATTTAAAAGTAACTTAAGTTTTAGAAAAAATATTATGATTTCATGTCATAAGTTAAATATACTTTATACTAAAATAACTTTATAATATGATGTACTATATCAAGATACGTCAATTTATAAGTTTATTTTTGTAAAATTTCTTTATGACTAAAGCATTTCTCTTAAATTTATAATAATATTCATAATCTAACCCAAATTTTTATGAAAAATGAGTTTTTCTTAATAAATTAAAATTTTGACCCTACAATATTTTTAAAATTTATGCATACATGTATTTGAATTTGGATATATTTATTATTTTCTCTGAGTTAAATTCAAGTTTTTGTTTTCATTTTTTATAAATGAGTCATATTCAAACTTGTCTGTCTCCTCTTCTACTTTTTCTTTTATACGTATAATTATTTTCCATTTTTATTTGAGTGTCCTTATATGTTTTTCCTTGTTAATATCAAGCAAATTAAAAATTTTTCTTAGAGAGGGAAATATATTATATTTAATTCTTGATCTTTTACTGCTATAAACATGCATCATATATAGGGTCCCGTTTGAATTGATAAACAATCTCAATTCATCTTATCTCATCTCATCACATCATTATAAATTTTTCAAATTCTCACACAAAATATAATAAACAATTCAAAATTTTCAAATTCTAAAAAATTAATAATATTAAAACATAATATTCTAATAATATTTTATTCAATTTTCATCTCAATTCATCTTATCTCAATTCACTGTCCAAACCGCACCTAAATTGACATATTGATAATGTCATTTTGTATTTTGAGTTACTTATAACATATTTTGGTGACATAAAGAATACATTACATTATGAAATGTGTTTTTATATAATTATCATTATAACAATCCCTCGCCCCTCCTAGAATAAATTCTTAGATCCACCATACATGATAAAAGTATCTACTGTTATAAGAAAAAATGTTACATATATACCCTCAAACTACAACTTATTTTGTAATTCTTCCTAGCTATTTCCCCACATGTACCCTCCAGCCCATTTTGCCAAGAGAGACATACATCCAGCTCCTAGAAGAAGTGAGACATTTACTCCTATTTGAATCCTTACATTTTGTTTCACTCTTGGGTTCATGAAATATGCTGCTAATAGATCAACAAGTGCCATATAAATCAGAATCCCAGCTGCAGGAGCATTGAAAATCCCTTCAACAATCAGAGCAGTTTGGCTATTGCCATTGTAAGTGCTTGATATTCCAATGCCAATTGCAATCCTTACTGGTGTTGTCACTGAGAAAAATGTTGCCATTATTGCTGCAGACCTACTCTTAAATTTTGCCTAAACAAAAAGAAAATATTAATGAAGTTTAATTTTAAATAAGCTTCTATCCATGATATATGGATGAAATGACTAAGGCTCATTTGGATAGAGAAACACTCTCAAACCATCTCATCTCATCTCATCTCATATTTATAACTTTTTCAAATTCCAAAACAATAATAATATTAAAAAATAATATTATAACAATATTTTATTCAATTTATCTAAAACTATATCATCTCATCTCACTATCCAAACGAGTCCTTAAATATTCAACCTTAATAACAACCATCAAAGAAATGATGGAAACACAACATTTGATCAGAAACTCTTTGACAACAATTTGCTGTTAGGATATAATTTAAATAATTGGATTTAATTATTTCTATCAACTTATACTTTTTAGACAAATAATAAATTTAACATGATATCAGAGCAGATGACATGAACTAGAATCGTGTATTATACCTGAGAGATGCAGCCACCAAGACCTATACCCTAAAAAAATTGATGGAAAGACAAGGCCACAAGGAGAGGCTAGCTTTATTGTCCCAACGCTTTTGAGAAGCACCCATATCTACTCCAATAATCACTGAATGGAATACAATTCCTAATTCCAATACCTAAAAATAAAATAAAATCCAAATAATTAATTGGAAGTCATATTCCTTGCATTAATGGGGAAGGATTAGCAAATAATAATAATAATAATTAACAAATAATTAAAATCAGCCACTTTACTTGTGCAATAATACGATGACGTATTAGCTCCGACGAATTGGTTCCATGTTGGGAAGTGGTACTACTGATTGATGAGCCATGAGCATGCCCATGTGTGGCATGTGTGTGAACATGTACGTGACCCGCGTGCTCGCTGCCACTCTCTTGATCTGCACTTACCTACATTTTTAATTTAGTAATGACCTTAATTAATTATATATATTTGTAAAAGAGAGTGGAAATACATGAGGTACCAGCTGTATATATAATCTGCAAAGTTCACTGTATCAATAATATATGGGGAATGATACAAATACAACCTCTAATTAAAAAAAAAAAAAATCAACACAGCAAAGTCAAAGCAAATTTCTAAAAAAGAATTAATGTTTTATTAGGTAGTTATGCAAAACTTGTGTCTATTCATCATGTCAATAAGTATTAGACAAGTTAAAATGTTATTAGTCCATACAAAAATAATATTTACAGTCTTAGAATGTACAAGTCTTATGTGTTCATTTTTAATAAAATGTTAAATCTGAGACTCACAAGAAAAAAAAAATCATTTTTTAAATAATAGACCCAACTTTTTTTCAAATATTACAAAAAAGTTACTTATTTGTAACTAGTTATTTTCAGCGAAAATGATTATTTCCTGTTAAAATGAATTTATTTTTGTTGCAAATAATCTATCATAAATACTTATTTTCCTTATAATTATACATATATATATATAATGTAGTGTGCAGAACTAACACACCCTAAGGTTGTATATTACTCTACTCTATAACACCAGTACTTCTTACTATTTCATCTTATGTAAAGCTTCATATCTTTTTCTTTTTTATTTAATTTATAACCGTTAGTAAACAAAGAATATTGTCGCATTTAAAAAACACTATATAGTGCTCATTAATATAAGAGTTCAAGCATTAGTTTCACCAGCTTATTAAAGTGCGAGCGCTCGTAATAGCTAGTGGCATAAGCATCCACCATCAACGTTCCAATTGCTGAAACGATGGTGAAGAAACCTGTGAAGGGGAAATTCCCCCATGGATTTTGATCGAGGTATGGTGAAGTCAAGTTGTCGAATGCATCCGGTAGGATATGAATGAACCAGTCGCCAGAATCACACCGGCGGCAAATGCCTTGATCATGAAAAAGATATCATTTTCCGGGCAAAGAGCCGGAAATTTCTTGCCCAGCAATGGGATGCATACCCCAATAGCACTTGCAACAAGAATGCAAGCTATTGAACCCAGTTTGTATTTAAGTGCTGTGCTGCTATTGTGTGTTTCTGTGGCCTCAGCATCACAAGTACAGTCACCAGATATAGTGGGAAGGAGAAGAGTAACAAAGAATAATATGCAGCTCAAGATTTTAAAAGAACAAGCTGATTGCAGATTAATAATCACGGTGAGTGCAAATTAAGGAAGAGAAAAGCTTTAGGAAATGTGGTTGTTTAATCAGAGATTTAAGGCCAAATTTCCTTCTTATACTAAAAGGAAAAACAATGCACTGGTTGCTCTATTGATCAGTTGGGTATAAAAGAGACACATAAAATAATGAATAGATCATGGGCTCTAATTATAAGGCCATCTTATAAGGTCAAAAGTAAAACAAATATATAAAATATAGATGGGAAAAGAGAACTTTTAATTATAAGAGTGCACGATGTGTGCAGTTCATCTGTCACATCTGATCCCTTATTTTGCCTTTTGCCTATTGTACTATGTCTAATTTTTATTAGATTATTCATATAAGTTTTATATAATAATAAAATATTATATACTTTTTATTTATTTTTTATCTAATTTTTTCGTCATATTTAATTTACAGATCTATGGGTCATATTTAATTTTTCAATCAGATAAATATATTTTTTACCTAGTTTTCGATTAATCTTATTTTTCAAAATCTAACGATAATCATTACATCCCAAATGATGATTAAAAAAATATGAATTAAAAAAAAAATCAAATGGGGTTTTATTGAGACCTTTTTTAATATCTTTAACTGAATTAGGTGGTTCAATATAAAGAGAGATAGACACCGCATATATTAAATGCTGGTTTAAGATGCACTATGCATGAAAATCTTATATGGACAGTATTAAATCCAGTAAGATCGTATGATATTTTCAGGCTGAATTATCTAATTCGATAAAATAATTGAAAATGATATTTAAATACGTATCAACAAGCAATTTATTAAGGATTCACTACAAAAAAAAAAAAAAAAAAAACATTTGTGATAGATTATTTTCGACAAAAATGATTATTTGTGACGAAAATATATTCATTTTAATAAGAAATAATTATTTTCGCAAGAAATAATTTAAAAATAAACAATTTTCTTATAATATTTTTTCTATTTGTTCTTGGGCCGTGATATTTATGTAGCTGTTCTACTCTCTCTCTTTTTTCTTTTTATGCTCATCACTTGAGTCGTGAACCACTCGAGGAAATAACTTTAAAAAAATGTGTGGCATGCATGCATGCGTGATAGTTATGTTGAGACAACTTAGAGGTCGATCTCCTAATTAATTCAATCAGCCTGGGTTAAGAAGATGTCGACATTTTGTTGCCATGCAATGAAAAGTACACTTTAATCAAAGATGCTTTGCACATCAACCACCTTGAAAATATTTATTTAATTTTATTGCTTAGTGCTTGTGATTAACGAATGCACGTGTCACGTTGATGAGACTTCCATTAAAAATATTGCATATATATAATTGGTCACACATGATGATGCATTAGGTTCCATTAATCATGATTCTAATTAAATTCATAATTATTAATTTATTGTAAAGCATATATAAGGGGCTAAATACACAATTGTTGCTAAACATTAGGTTTTTATATGGTTCAACTTCGATCAAATCGATTCGTTCCATCATCACTTATAAAAGCTGCACCTATAATGATATGACACGTGCTACAAGAAAAATATGTATTTATGATCATTTGTTTGCGACGAAAAGATTATTTGTGATTAAAACAGACTCATTTTAACTGTAAATAATTATTTCGCTGAAATTAACTGGCTGTAAATAAGCAGTTTTCTTGTAGTGATATATATGTTATTCTCTTTGGTTTTTATTTTTATTTTTTGTGTTATTTAGGTTTTTGTTTATATTTTTTAAATTTGAAGAAATAAGTCTTGTTTATTCCAATATGTTGGTTTTGATTTGTATTGTTGTTTCTTTTTTAGATTTTTTTTCCTTTTAAATTTTTTAATATTTTTAATTTTTTTTTTTAAATTACTAGAACTTCACTAATAATGTGGGCATCTTATAAGGTCAACATTAATCAAGACAAATATGTATATGGGAAAAGACGACTTTTATTAGCGTGCATTAATGTGTGCAGCACATGTGCCAAACCTGATCTCCTATCATTATAAAGACCGAAATGTAAACTATATATCTAGTTTTCGAAGACCAAAGTTTTCTGAAATAAACTAACATTCCCTGATCCAACACCGTTACACCCAACTTTATTAATTTCAAAGCTTGTATAAATTAAAGAACATTAGCTTATTTGGTAGGGAGTAATAATATATTTACAATTTTTTTTTACAATTTTTATATAATCACCCGTTAAATTGAAGATATTTAAGAAAAATTATGTTATTTTTATAAGTTGTTTTTATAAAATATTCCTCATTTAACATATGATTGTATAAAAATTGTAAAAGGAATTGTAATTATATCATTTTCCTTTAGTAGATACTAAGTGTGATGCTTTGAAATCAAAACGAAAACATATATATATATATATATATATATATCCATGATAATGCTCAATTGAGATCCTCTTCATCAATTTCTTAATTGAATTGGATGATCTGATGTAAAAATAAATATATACGATATTAAATGCTCATTTTGGATTATCTCTGTCTAAAGATTTTATATGAGTAGCATTAAGTTCTATCAACTAATAGTCTATTAATATAATTGTAACTCTCTTTATAGCTAGAATTGGACCATCAGACTTGTTCAAGAAATTGGAAAAAATTACTAAAGAGTAATGTTAGATATAGTTTTAAGATATGTAAATCCATCACGCTCTCTTTGAAAAAATATAAGGTCTACTATCAAAATAATAATTTTTTCATTTCAATTTTATATTTATTTACTTTTCTTCAAAAAAATTAAACAGTACTTATACATTTTATAACGATAAATTTATCATCACTAAATATTTATCAACAAGGAGCTTATTAGGGTTTTACCTTTCTGTACTTTGGGTCGTGATTGGCTATGTGCTATTTATGTAGCTGTTATAAGGGTTTTTTTTTTTTTAACTTTTTGATTTTTGCTCATCTCATCTTTGACCGCGAACCATTTAAGGAAGCTTTACACTACATTACTGACATGTGTGTGTTTAAATATAAAAATAAAAATGATAAATCACATATTAATTAAACGGAGGTGTATAGTGTAAAATTTTCATGTAAAATTTCTATTTAATTTAAGGAAATTGACTTTTAAACAATGTATTTTGAGACCACAAATTATGAACTGAGGACTACTTTTAAGAAATGCTATATCTATCTAGAGGTCATATAAAAGTAAGTTTATATGTTGACGTGACTTAAAATATTATGTTAGATCTATTTTATAACTAAATATACTTTACAATTTAATGTAGTATATTAAATCACGTCATTTTATAAATTTTTTCTATCAAATTTTTGGTTAGACCAATTATTTCTCATTTCAATTAGCTTGACGAAGAAGACTTCGACATCTTGCTGTCATGCAATGCAAGTACACTTTAATCAAATACAATTTATAAAAGTAAACCTAGAAAATATCGATATGTATAGTTTTTTAATAAGATGAGATGAGATGTTTTGTTAAAAGTTGAATAAAATATTGTTTAATATTATTTTTGTTTTGAAATTTGAAAAAGTTGAATTGTTTATTATATTTTGTATAAGAGTTTGAAAAAATTATAATAATTATATGAGATGAGATAGTTTGACTTTGTGTAACCAAACCAAACCAATTATTTTTAATAAATTTTGTAAATGTTGTCGGCTACACACTCAAAATATGTTTGTAAAGTTAAAATTTTGTGAAAGATTTTGGAAAAACAAAACCTTAAAATCATTACAAGACTGTTCACTTGGATATGGATTCGGGTATCCGGCTATACTCGGACTCAAATTCAGGCATGTAATGTTGATAGGGTACTCTCTCATATTAACCCGGGTCATAAGTAAGATCAGTACCCGGAAGAATCTGTATTCTTGAGACTCAAAAATCCGAATACCCAAGTTGTAATAGGTAGGCCAAAGTTTGCAAAAAAAATCAACTTTTTTTTTTAATTTTTTTTTTAAAAAATCCTGCTACTCACTACTCAGGTTATAGTCTTGTTGGGCATAACTATTTTTAAAAGTAAACCTGAGTTTTAGGTATTTGGTTTTAAACTTCAACTCGTCTCATCATTATAATTTTTTTAAAATTTTACACAAAATATAATAAATAATTTAACTTTTTCAAATATCAAAATAATAATATTATTAAAAAATAATATTCTAATAATATTTTATTTAATTTTTATTTAAAATCATCTCGTCTTATCTCATTATTCAAACTTTACCTTACATGAAATCAAGCTAATCAAAACTAGCATCATCATAGAGAAGGAAATAAAACTAAGGTGCAGGCCCATAACCTACTATCTTATAGTCCACGTCACATACTGATTGAAATAAAATGGAAGGCTAATGAATTTAAACGGGCCCATGGCCCAACAACATATGAACTCAAGCCGAGTCAACTGAGGCCCAGTAATTTGTTCTTGAACTGTGACATACTCATCGGTGGTTTCTTGCACACTGTTTTATTTTTGTTTTCCTGGGCAATGTTACTCTGCCGCTTAGTATTTACTACTGGGCGTGCCGCTCAGTCTTTTTTTTTTTTTACTTTTTTCTTTTCATATTTTTTTAATATGTTTAAATTTTTTTAAAAAATAAAAAAAATACACCAGTACACTTAAAAACACTTCCTTAATCACTAAGTAAAAGAAAATTTGCCAAGCAGTCAAAAAGAGCGGTCAAGTTGGGGCGGCATACTAGTGTTTTTCTTTATTGTTTAAGTTTTCTTTGTTTTTTTTTTTTCCTAATTTGTAAAACCAACGCTTCTTCTTTTTTTTTTTTTTAATATTTCAAGTTTTTATTACTGACTTATACTTTTAAAGGTTATATATATATTTTACATTATTTAATTTTTCATATTATGTGATATGCTAAATAAGTAAAATTGCTAGACAGAGGGATCAGTTTTATCATTCTTAACGCTAGAAGAAAATAAAAATCTCAATTTAAAAATACAGGAAGCAAGAAGGAAAGGCAGATCAAGAGCCATGTTCAAAATCTCATAAGTTTCTTTTAATTATGGAAAATGATATTTAAACCGATAAAAATTATTGATAAAAGTGACCGATTGAATTTTTTATTTTTTATTTTTTATTTTTTATTTAAAAATTAAAGAAGTGACTATTAATGAATTGATATTTTTTTATTTCTTAAAAATGTTTACAAATATATAAAAAATGATTGAAATAAAAGGAAAAAAAATATTTTAAAAATACATTTGCACTTATCAGTCAAATTTCATCGATTCATCGTTGATGTCAATAGAATTACCCTTTAATTATATATGTGCCTTTGGCGGAGCTAGGAAATTCTCTTTGAGACAACGAAGAGTAGTGCCCAATCCCTCCTCTAGAGTGATAAAGACGAAAAATTTTAAAAATTGTGAGAGAGCGAATGCTGCTAATCTGTTAAAACTTTCTATCTCGTGAATCAGGTATAGAAAACTTCATAAAATGAAAATAAATTTAAAAAACAGCATACGAAAGCACAAGCACTTATAGATTTAATTCACTATAAATTGTAAGTTTACAAATTTATGTAAATGGGCCTAGGCCTTTGTCTCTTCTCTTTGTGCCAAGCCGATCATAATCTAAAATTTCCAACTCCTTCATCCAATTCATTACCTTATGAATATTTAGTACAAAGAGTCCATTTGGATACTAAAAATATTTTAGAATATCTATAAATAATTGTAAAATAGTTTGTAAATAGTATTAAAATAGTATGGTAATAGTAGTGAATTAGTCTGAGAATATCCAAGAATAATTGTGTTCCCAAACGTATCCTATACTTCCAACTTCAACTCACTAACTCTTGATCATAACTCTACACTTTAACCTATTCCATAACATCACCAAATATCAACCATATACAATATAACCCAATTAATTAACACCAAAACATATCAATTATTCACAATACAAACACACACACACACATACATATATATATATATATATATATATATATATTTAAAGCTAAAACCATTATTCCAAAATATGTCCATACACAAAATTTAGCAAACCACTACCACACAACACATATCAACCTAAGCTTCATTCATTTTCTTATTTCAATTAAATAAACACAATTCAAGATCCCCAATTTTAACAAGAGAAAATTACAACCTTGCTAACCTTAGCACTTAAAAGCCATGTAATACATGAAAGTAGCTTCTGCCCTAAACTATAAAACGTTGCCTGTCCAACCTGTGCGCTATATTGTTTCATGCATAGAGAGTAACAAGGGTAAAACCCTAGCAGACATAAGGTGAAAATTACAAAGTATTATACTATGGACAGATAAAACTAAAGAAGTATTATTTCCAAATGTGTGTAAAAATGAATAATGAAAATTACAAAGTATTTATATTATGGACAGATAAATAAAACTAGTGTATTAACAATACATCTGACATGCATAAAATATACTTGATACCCCCTTCAAGATGGAGAGTAAATAGAGTCAACTCCCATCTTGAAAATCAAGCGATGAAACTGTTGATAGCACAAAGGTTTAGTGAGAACATCAGCAAGTTGGTGTTGAGAAGCAAGATGAAAAGTCTTTATAATTCCAACCTGAATTTTGTCATGGATGAAGTGGCAATGCAGCTGAATGTGTTTTGTCCTTTCATGAAAAACTGAGTTGGCAGCAATATGCAAAGTAACCTGACTATCACAAAACAATTGAGCACTGTGAGGATGAGTTAAACCAAAATCAAATAAGAGAGTAAGAAGCCAAACAATTTCATAAGTGGTAGAAGCCATTGAATGATATTTAGCTTCAGCTGAAGACCGAGAGACAATAACCTATTTCTTTGATTTCCAAGACACCAAAGAATTCCCAAAAAAAAATACAATATCCACTTGTAAACCGACGACTATCAGGGCAAGAAGCCCAATCTGAATCTGCAAAAGCTTATTGTTAGGGAACTTGCAATAGGAAATAAAATACCATGACCAGGAGTACTCTTCGCATATTGTAAAATGCAATAAGCTGCTATTAAATGAGGTTGTCTGGGTTGTGCCATATACTGACTAAGTCTATGCACTGAGTAAGACAGATCAGGTGTTGTAAGTGTAAGGTAGAGAAGCATACCAATAAGCCTACAAAAAACAGTAGGATCTAGTAGCAATTCAGCATCATCTTTGCTCAACTTCACATTCTGCTCCATAGGAAAAGAAACAGGTTTAGATGCAAGAAAACCAACATCTTGGAGAATCTCAAGTGCATACTTCTTTTTATATAAACAAATGCCATGTGAAGATCTAGCCACTTCCAACCCAAGAAAATATTTGAGCCAACCAAGATCCTTAAGCTTGAACTTATCATCAAGTAAGGATTTCAAGTGCTCCATAGACTACACATCATTACTAGCAATCAAAATATCGTCTACATAGACAAGAAGGACAATGAAGGAAGAACCACAAGTCTTGGTAAAAAGAGAGTAATCAGCTTTGGATTAAGTAAAACCCAAGTTAAGAAGAGTAGTGGAAAACTTAGAAAACCATTGAAGTGAATCATGTTTCAAACCATAGAGGGATTTATTCAACTTGCAAACTTTAGACCCCCTTTAATGTGAAAACCAGGAGGCAATTTCATATACACTTCTTCTAATAAATCTCCATGAAAGAAGACATTATTGACATCAAGTTGAATAAGATGCCAATTTAGTACAATAGTAATAGCCAATAAGGTTATAACAGTAGTCATTTTAGCTACTAGTGAAAAAGTTTTAGATAATCAAAACCTTCCTTTTGAGTGTAGCCCTTAGCAACAAATTTTGCTTTGTATCGTTCTATTGAACTGTCAGCACAATACTTAATTTTGTAAACCCATTTACAGCCGATAGGTTTTTTTTCAAGAGGTAAAGAAGTAACAGTCCATATATTATTATTTTTCAAGGTTTTAATCTCAACAGTCATAGCATCTCTCTAGTGAGAGTGTTTGATTGCTTAATGATAGAATTCAGGTTCAATATCAGCAGTAATCGATAAAGCAAAATACTTATGATTGGGAGATAAACAATCATAGGAAAGAAAATTAGATATGTCATACTTGATATTTGATGGAAGAGGAGAGGAAAGACCTGTTGTAGAATCTGATACAAAGTGTGCAGAAGAAGAATTGCAATAGAAATTATGCAAATAACTAGGGGCTCTTCTCATTCTGGTTTATCTCTGAGGGATGATTGGAGAAGAAAATGTATTATCAAAAGTGGTAGAAGACTGAGGTATGTCAGTAGTCATAGAAGAAGTATCAGGACAAGTGACAGGATCTGTTGAAGGCACAGTAAAAAAATCTAAAGTTAAAGATTGATGAGTGATAGGAATGCATGTAGTTGAAGAAGAGACGTGTTAAGAGGAAGAGAATTCTGGGATTTGAAGGGAAAAACATGTTCATGAAAGATAACATGTCTAGATACAAAACACTGATTTGTATTAAGGTCAATGAGTTTATAACCCCTGATACCAAATGGATATCCAAGCAAAATACAGGCACGAGCTTTTGGATCAAATTTAGTGCGAGATCTTTGTAAGGTAGAAGCAAAACACAAGCATCCAAAAGTCCTTAGGTGATAATAGGAAGGAGAAGAATGAAATAAAAGCTCAAAGGGAGACTTGTGCTTTAAGAGAAGAGTAGGTAACCTATTAATAATGTAAGTGGCTGTTAAAACAGCATCACCCCAAAATTTAATAGGCAAATGAGACTGAAACAGCAAGGCTCGTGCTATATTAAGAATGTGTTGATGTTTTTATTCCACCACAGAATTCTATTGATGAGTCTCAACACAACTGTGTTAATGAATGACACCTTTAGAATTTAGAAAAGTGAAAAGAAAAAATTATGAACCATGGTCAGTACATATATATATATATATATATATATATATTGGTATGAAATTGTGTTTTGACTAACTTGAAGAAAGTGTTAATAAGCAGTGTCACTTCAAATTTATATTTAAAAAGATAAATCCAAGTGGCACGAGTAGAATTATCAACAATAGTAAAAAAAAAAAAAATCTGTAACCTTCAACAGTAGAAATATAAAAAGGTCCACAAACATCATAGTGAATAAGGTCAAAAGGAGAAATAGAAAAATGATTATTATTGGGAAAATGTAGTTTTTTCTATTTGGCCAGAGGACAAATCATACATGGAGTACTAGGTACAACCTGTTTAGGAACAAGTTTATTGAGAAACATCATCCTCAAAACAAAGGGATGACCAATTCTATTATGTCAAATCTCAAATAAAGAGTACTTGGAAGATACAGAACAAACATATGAAAAAGGATTAGAAACTGTAATATATAGAACAGGAAAAGAATGAAGCTTAGTATAAGAAGAAAAGCTTGGTTGTTGCAGTACGTAAAGTCTTCCTTGTTGTCTACCCACTCCAATCAACCTCCAGTGAATCAAGTCTTGAATGAAACACATATCAGAAGAAAATAGATAACAGTAAGTGAGTTACTTAGTGAGCTTGCTGATAGAAATCAATTTGAAAGTAAATGAAGAAACACAAAGAACATCATAAAGAACAAGATGCTTAGAAATATGAATAGTGCCTATATGTGTAACAGACACAGATTTGCCATTAGGAAGCTTAAAGAAGTATTAACAATAGAGATAATGGAAGAAAGAAAATCTATGGAAGGAACCATATGATCTGTAGCTCCCGTGTCAAGAATCCAACAATCAAGACTAAATAAACCAGATTTAAGAGATGAAACTGTCGAGTGGATTTTATTGCACAAGTGATTAGGCAAAAAAATACAAGAAAATGAAGAAGTCGAAGCTACTGCATTAACAGCATGAGTAGGGTCAACAAAGATGTTTTGAGAGTGAAGCATGGATAAGAGTTGTTGGTATTGAGCCTCAGTTAAAGAAAAAGGAGATGCAGCCGAGGAATTGTTGTCACTATGGACAACTTGATTGGAAATAGATTATTGCCTCGGTTTTGGCTTGTATCCTGGTGGAAAACTATGTAATTTATAGCACTTCTTAATAACATGACCAGGATTTCCACAATGCTTATACACTGGTAATTCCTTCTTGGAGAAGGATTTAGCAGATCTAGAATCATCACTCTTGGTAACGAAAGCATGTGAGTCAATAGAGGGAAGAGAGACAACAAATGTCTCTATTGCTCTTCTTGCAAAACAAGAGAAAACACCTTATTTAGATAAGGCAGAGGCCCCATCAGCAAGACTTGAGCTCTCGTAGAGGAAAAAGATTCATTCAAACCCATCAAAAATTGTAGAATGTGCTCTTGTTGAATATAAGAATTCAATGTATGCACAAGTCCACAAGAGCAAGCCGGAACAGGTTTGTAATTTACCAACTCATCCAACGGGCTTTCAGGCGAGTAAAATAAGTGCTCATCGAAAGCTTTCCTTGAGAAAGAGTAGAAATAGATTTCTGTAACTTGGAAATCCTAGGACTGTTCTTTTGAGAGAATCGTTCTTTTAGATCTAACTAGATTTCATGTGGAGTCGAAATATACAAAATACTAGTAGATATATTGGACGAAATAGAGTTAAGAAGCCAAGATATCACCATATTATTGCAGCGTAGCCATGGAGAGAGAGCAGAGGATCGTTTTGGATTTGAAGGTTTGATGATGGAACCATCGACAAACCCTAACTTGTTCTTGGCTGAGAGAGCCATAGTCATAGATCAAGACCATGTGTGATAGTTGTCTCCGATTAGAGGCTGAGTGACCAAGATGAAACTAGGATTGTCACTTGGATGGACAAAAGAAGGACTCGTAGCATCATCGGAAAGAGAAGGTTGAGTTGGCGCCATGGAAGAAAGTGACTGATACCATAACAAGGGTGAAACCCAAGCAGACAAAAGGTTCGCGATAGTTTAGGAAAATTGAAGAAGTATTATTTACGAAGGTGTGTAAAAATGAATAATCAAAATTACATAAATAAAACTAGTGTATTAACAATACATCTGACACATGTAAACTATACTTGATAGAAAGTGCTGTGAGCTGAAAAGAGATAAATGAATAAAGAGGCAGATGGTTTACGATGATCTTGGCTTCCACCAGTTGCTGGGCTTCGATGATTGGTGAAATAGTTAGCCGTGCATGGAGGTTGCTTCATGATGCTAGAAATCGAAGAGTTGCTGCTACAGTGATGGTTGTTGAACTGCTTTAGGTTGCTGGAAAACATGGGCTAATTTCACTGGTAATTGTTGGTTTCATTAGTCTAGAAACGTGAGGTAATAAAAGGATTAATGATGGCTGGTCTGCTGTAGAGTTTGAGGGCTTCAATACAATCTTCACGGTGAAAGAGAAAGATGAAAAAATAGAGGCTGAACTAGTCTGGTTGTGCATGGTGGTTGCTTTTGGTGCTGGGATGCTTGTACGTGAGGCAGAACAAGGGTTATTTTCCTGCTATTGACGTGAGTTGGTTTAGAGCTAGAGTTGTTCCATGCTTGCTCCTAGAAAATTGAAAGATTGAGATAGGTAGAGGGAGGGAGGGAGGGAGAGAGAGAGAGAGAGAGAGAGAGAGAGCACTATGCATGAGGGAGGATGAGGGAAGGAACTAATTACTGGTTTTAACTGCTGCTGATGTGAGCATGTGAGCCTTGGCTGGTGGAGTTCTTGAGCTGCAGCACGGTGGTGGAAGATGTGCTGTTGTGGCTTGAGGAACTAGAAGAATCAAACAGAGGCTGGAGAGGTAAAGGAAAAATTAGAAATTTAAGCAAAACCGAGAGGCAAATCGTCGACTTGGATTTGCTCTTGTCCGATTCAGTTGATAAATTGAGATGATGAAGATTGGAGGTGAGATGATTTGTTACAGCTGAATTAGGATACCATTGGCAACCCGAAAAAGACTGTGAGCTAGTATAATGTGCAGACAGGGAACGGGGTGGATCAAATTGATAAGCCTGATCGAAATGATGGAAGCACTGAAGGGCTATATGGCCAACTTTGTTGCAGACCTGACAAGTGGGTTTGTTGGGCTAATGAGGAGTGAGTGAAGAGGATTGAGGAGAGGGAGCAGATATGGAAGGTGAGGAGACGAGAAGAATAGGAGGTGGAGGAGGAGAAGAGCCATCTATAAAACGATAGAATTCTTGGCCATGAAGATAAGGGATGATCTGTGCACACCAGAGTAGGTAGTTATCGGAACCAAGCTTTACAGAGACAATGTGGGAGAAATTACTGGGTAGTTGGAAAGGATTGGGACTGGATATTTCTTTTTCAGAAAATGGAGTTTCGGTAGCCATTTGAGAGGATCGGTAAGGAGAAGAGAAAAAAAGAAAAAGAAAAAAAGGAAGATGACACTAGTCAATTTTTTAGCTCTGATACCATGTAGAAGACAGAGAAGGCAAAGATGAATTTCAATATATTCTTCATTCAATAAAAGTCTGAATACAAGTGTGTATATATATATAAGGCAATCCTAACAAACTTGCCTAGGAATATTCTCGAGCATTTGTTGTGCACTACACAAATGAATACAATGCAGAGTTTGTTACAAAAGCTGTCGGCCACAATACAACACTGTACACTGAATCAGCAGCCATACCCAGAGGGTAGGCACCAACCTAAACTAGGTGATTCCAGAAGGATCTGTTTGTGAAGAATCTGACGTCGTGGTGGTCCTTCTTGAATTAGCTGAGGTGGATGAGTCATTGGCAGGAGCAGCTTCGTTGGTAGCAGTGGAGGATAGCTCAAAAATCTGGAACAGGGGTATCATACTGCAAAGGCAGAACCATTGCACCTTCAACCAAATGTCGTTACTTGGAAAAAAAAAAACAATTAATAATTCCCAATGGGCCAGTTGCTATTGTTGATTTAGTATGGCAATTAAATTTAATATTACTTTCTATACACGTTAAACATGACATGAGTCATGTTAAGGCGTGTTTTCGAACCACCAGCTCCAAACCGTGCCAAGTGCTTGTAAAATAAAAGAATGGGTTGGTTGGGTGTATCCTTGACGCCTTCGATGCTAAAGTCAAAATATATTTTCACTACAGAAAATAAAGAAAGAGCTAAGAGTTTGTTAAGAGTGATTAACTCATTTCATTACCAGCGTTTTTGCTACTTATGCCCCCTCACGTTGGGGTTTTGTCTTCTCACATTGCCATACTGTCACATTTAATGTGGTAGTCCCTTTCGGCAACAGGATCTTTTGTTGGGATTCCATACTTGCACTTCATGCCGGCGTATTTAATGTTGTGTGACTTTTTTACATGTACTTGAGCTGAAATGCGTTGACGCTTACTTTGGCCTAGGCTTCCTCCCCACAATATTGGGTCAGATTAGGTACACCTGGTCCCCAGGCCCAAAAGCACTACAAACATAGGCCCAGTCCTATGAGGGGGGAACCATCCCTTCTAGTTATCTCGCCAATTCCTACCATGTGAGCAGTGGTAATTATCATTTTTGTCCCCATGATGTCTCCATACCCCCACGACAGTTTTCTGCAACACCTTGTGCTCCTATGCCTAAGGTAACATGCGATAATTCATTTTCCACGTTCAATCGTGGGCGGGAGTCATGGGCCTCACGCTTGGCACCCCACTTTTTCTTACAATTGTCACTACCCATCGGAAGTTGTCCAATCGGTTCAGTAGACCTACTTATATCTTAGGCCCAGGCCATCAATCCTTCCCTTTCCGCATCATTTGTTCTTCCCTTCCCATTGGTCTTGTGTTCCCCCTTCCCACTTCTTACCCAATAACTGAAAGGGATGTTTCCCCCCTCATAAGACTGGGCCTATGTCCGTATTGCTTTTGGGCCCAGGGACCGGGTGTTACCTAATCCAGCCCAATATCATGGGGAGAGGCCTAGGCCAAAGTAAGTGTCGGCGCATTCCAACCCGAGTAACATGCAAAAAGGCCATGCCACATTAAATGTGTCGGCATGGAGTGCAAGCATGGAATCCCGTTAGAAGATCCAATTGCCGACAAGGGACTGTCGCATTAAATGCGGCAGTATGACAATCTGAGCAAACAATACCCCAATGTGATGGGGCATAAGTAGCAAAACAACCAGTAAAGAAATGGGTTAATCACCCTGAACAAACTCTTAGCTCTTTCTCTCTTTTCTCCAGTGACAATATATTTTGAATTTGGCATCGAATGTGTCATGGACAAACCCGACCACCCCATTCTCTTCTTTTACAGGCACTCAGCGTGGTTCAGAGTTGGTGGTTACAAAACACGCCTTAACAAGTCACTTGTTCCAACAACATTGGCACTATTTAGAATATTAAAGCATTTGGTTGAATAGTTTTGAACTTTGTGATTGACCTATGGAGAAAGCTTAATTTGAGGGAATTTAAGGAAAAAAATTCATTAAAATAAAACACAATAGTTTTAGAGTATGTGCAAAAGATCTTTGGGAAATTTAATAACTAGAAAAGAAAAAATATTCACTAGTTATTCTTTTAAGTCTTGGATATTCTTAGAGAAATTCATATATTTAAGTAATATATTATTTTTATCTATCTATTTCTCTTAAGACTATAAGTTTTCTCTATTAAAAATACTTCATGAAATATTGATTAAAATAGAAAAAATAAAAGAAGATGAAAAGATCTTGAATTTCAATTTGTCCAAAATTTAAAACAATATAATAGTAAAGAAAAAAAAAATTAATTTACTTGTTTTTTCAAACAAAGATATCACTAAACAAATTTGGTGGTAAGAATCAAAGTTTTAAAATCCGTTTTATTTCGGTTGGAATGACCAAAACTTCCGGTATCTAATCAATAACCGGAGCATTAAACCATTATACTGTGTTTCAACCATAATACCAGACTATTTCAGAATTTTTCGTATATTTAGGAAATTTTCGGTCATTTCGACATGAAAGAAAATATTTTTATTTAGACAGCATTTGGTTACTTGACCGAACTCAGCTCAAATCACTTATAACATCCAAATATCCAACTCTTAAATCACTAAACTCATTTCAACTAAAAACCTCTTTACACGTGAGACTCACAACCTTTTTCAATTTTCCATAAATACATCTAAATTCATCTCAACATCTAAACAAAACACATCTAAACTCATTTTAGGTGGCCCCCACAGAACTCACTCCACCATCTCAACTAACTACTATTTATAGAGAACTCAACTCAGCTCAACATCCAAACACAGCCTAATTTGCCAACAAACACTTACCCGATTAGGTATGAAGGGCAAAATTGAAATTTCAAAACATTATAATATGTTTCATATGCCACACAGAGAGGGATGGAGAGTTGTTTTATAATGATGTGGAGAGTTTAGGCCCGGTTTGGATACATAGTTCAAATGAGATGAGATGAGATGTTTTGAATAATGATGAGATTTTTTGAGTTAAAATGAGATGAGATAGTTTGCAAAAAAGTGTATGTTTGGATAGTGAGATGAGATGAGATGGTTTTGACTTTTTGGAATTCGATAAAAGAAAATACTAAAACCACAACTGGGTATTCCAAACTGTGATCCCGATTGTTTTTTTTTTTTTTTTTACTTAATGACTAAGTATGTATTTTTTATTGATGTTGTGAATTAAAAAAAAATTATTTAAAAATGCATAAAAAAGCAAAAAAAAAAAAAAAAAAAGGGAACTCACTGGGCGGGATCCTAGTCGGGATCCCTCGTGTGTGGGTGTAGGATTCTTTTTATTATTTATGTCCGAAAGTAATGAGATGAGTTTAAAAATTTAGAGATGAAATAGAGATGTGAAATTAGACAAAACTATCTCATCCGTACAGACTAGTTTCATCTCATCTAGCAAACCAAACCGGGCTTAGGCTAGGTTTTGATTAAAAATATATATATATTTCAACTCATCTCATCTCATTTAATCATTACAACTTTTTTCAAATTTCCACACGAAATAAATAAATAATCCAACTGTTTCAATTTTCAAAATAATAATAATATTAAAAATAATATTCTAACAATATTTTATTCAATTGTCAACTTTCATCTCAACTCATTATCCAAACATCCCTAGTTACTTTTTCGATGTGGACACTCTTCCGGCTTTCTCTATGTGCCCGAGATCTCTTCTTTTTCTTGTTCTTCTTCTTCTTCTCCTCTCTCTCTCTTTCTCTCTCTGTGTAAAATAATGGAAAGTTCGGAAATGGAAATGATGATGCTCGATTTTATGGCCTTGAAATGATCCATTGCATATTGTAAAGAATTTTACTACCATGAAAATAGAACAAGATGATGATGATGGAAACCTATTTTCTAGTACTCATGTATCAAATTTGCTTTTGAGTTTTGTTTTCTGCATGTCTTGTTGCTAGTTTAATATAATGTGATTTTTTTTCCAACAATTAGAATGGAGAAATTGGTACTTGGGTTCGAACATTATCCCACCACTTGCCAAAGACTTTTTCAAAGACTGTGGCCATGGAAAAGTTCCTACAATTCTAAGATTTCGTTCCTTGTGAAATTAGAGCAAAATAGAAATTGCATCCAACATGATATAATCAGTTTTTGCATCCAACATGCCCTAAATCGACCATAAATGTATGCCCTAAATACTTAGTATGCAGAAGAGAATGTAGAATAAATAAAAAAACATACAGGTTAATGGCTAAAATCCAATGGGTTCCGGATCGGAGATCGGTTCGTTCCAAAGTACTCGACGGAGAGGGGAGAAAGAGCAGAAGGTGCAGGGGAGAGAAGAGAGAGGGAAAAGGGGAGGGGAGAGGAAAATAAGAGAATCAAAAAGGGAGAGGAGAATTGAGAGGGGGAGAGCATATGGAAATGAATAGAGGTGATTCAATAAGCTAGGATTTATTGTAAGAAGAATAAATCTCATATCTGTTGAGATTCTATTGGCTGGTGTAAAAATAGGTATGATACCCGACCGGTTCTAAGTTTTTCTCTTATTGAAATGGAATTCAAAACTTTGGTGAGAATACCTTGTAATTTATTTCTTTTCCCAATACATGACTTATCCAACATTCTTCAATTGTCACCCCCACCAAGGTTGTGATCACCCCAAGCTTGCTAGCTAGCACCCCCATAAATTTATCACTATCACCCTAGTCAGCCCATTGTCCCCTTGCCAGACCCATCTCGCCTCACATTATTGCTAAAGACTTTTCCTCCTCATCTTGGATTGATGCCACAAGTGGAAGGCACAACAAAGTCTACTATTTTGTTTGGTTCCTAGCGAAAGGCATCACTCTTCTCGATTAAAATTATGGAATCAAGATATCATCTTCATTTTAGTAGTTTCTGGTGAAAGGATCTTAAAGTTTGATTTTCTAGGGTTTATACACATACATATTGGTTGTTGAGCAGTTATTTAACTTTATTTCCTATGGTCATTGAGTGATTAAACTTTGATTTTCTAGTTTTTATACCTGTGAGGGGATAAAGATATTGGCCTTGGGCCCAGTAGGGGGACAAAGGGGCAGGGAGGCACACGGAGAATGCTAAAAGCAAGGGCTAGGTGAGGTGACAGTAGGGGACATCAGAGGACGTGGGGCTGTCAGGAAGTAGTGGGCTGTCAGGGGGTCAGGGGGGACTGGTGGGTGCAGGGGCATGTCAAGGGGGCATGGTCAGAAGTCGTGGCTTTACCTACAGGGGCGCAAGTGAGAAAAGGCAATCAGGATAAATACATGGGAGGTTCTTCTTCTCGGGGGTCTGGATCTTCTTCTTCTTCTTCAGTGCTTCTTCTTCCTCTTCGATGGCTCTTTCAAACAAGGGAGCTCTAGCGAATGCATTTTCTCCAGTAAATTCATATACGGCATCACTATTGTATAGTGAGATATGAGAGACCATGAGAGACTGTAAACAAGAATATTATAGTGGATTTCTCCTCCCCAAACGCCCATGGACGTAGGCATTATGCCGAACCACGTAAATCCATGTGTTCATCTCTTTTATTTCTTTGCACTTATGTTTTCCATTCACCGTCATGGATGTAGGCACCGCCATCACCGTACAACTGCACCGAAACACTACTGGGGGCTTCAAACAATACTGAACGAGGCCCAAGTCGCCCTAGTGGGCCGGGAATGACTCTTTCTCCCCTGCTAGCCCGTTGAGCAATTTTTACCGCATTAACAGTGGCATCGTTTGTGGGATCTGATTTTCTCTCTTAGCCGGAGGTGAGAGAATGATGATTTTTCTGCACATTGAACAAATCACTGGGCAAACAGATAACACCCTCCCAGATGAGTATTCTCAATTTTCTTAACTTTTACATTTACGAAAAATGGGCGGACAATGAATAGCACACCGGCCGAGTCACCCATCTTCCAACTCTGGGAGTTTGATTTATGCACAGCACCCGAGACACTGTACACAGTGTGGGGGCACCCAGAGACGGGAACAGTACACGGTGGCATTGTGCACTTAAGCACATCTAATGTGCATGCATGCACAGTAGACCAACACGTCCCTCCCATGCATGGAATAAACAGTGCCATGCACAGGGTACGTAACGGCTAGGTGCACACCATGCACCCAGTGACATTGCGGCCCACCGTGGCATGGCGGGAGGTGGCGCTGGCATCTACCAAACAGGCCGTCGGTGCCGTCTGTGGTGGTCACCGACCACCCCACTCCCACAACGTGGTTCCACACGAACCACGCCCGCAGCACCCCCAATGGTGCCACGGCCCAGACGTGGCACAACCCAGATGCGGCGTCGATGGCCATAATGATGACCGACGGTGCCTTCTGATTGTTCTGGGCCGATCGCTGACCACCCTCTCCCTACCCCGAAATGGTTCCTCGTGAGCAACATCTGTCGGGCTCGTTGGCCTTTGCACGACCCAACTGTGTTGCTTGCGAAGGGGACACCGGCAGAGACTCTCGTGGTCCGTCGGTGCTGTCTGGTTGCACAAGTGGTGTCCCCAACACCCACGGCTTGCACACGGTGGCCAACGGCCGTGCCCCCATGCGCACGCTGCCGTGCACATGACAAGGTGTTCGTGCCCTCCAACTGCGAGCATGGTTACCCTGTCGGCGATCACCGTGTGAATTGCCAACACTCTCTGGCTCAACCATTACGGCCGCCGTCCACATTGGTCAATTGTGGCCATTGAATGTCTGCCCCCGTGTGCACCTCGCTCTGCACACGGGATAACAACCATGACGCGATGGAAAAAGGACGTCGACGACCACCTTTGGGCCAGCCGGCGTCGTCTATCTACGTCGGTTGGTCCCTGACCACCACGGCTCACGCATGAGTACTGTCATTCCTCATACACTCCACAACCTCGACCCACCCGACTCAGCGACACTTTCGTAGGACTCAGAACGGTGGTGCCACTCGACTCGACCACTCAGCACGGGTTCGGGAAGACTCCTCAACTCGGTCCTCCTCACCTTTTGCTTGACAAACACCCCACGAGGTCCTCCCCCCTCGGCTCGACACATCCCGCACGGGCCCCCTTCTGTTCATGGTTCTCCCCCCTCGGCTTGGAACATCCCGCACGGGCCCCCTTCTGCTCATGGTTCTCCACCTCAGCTCGATGCCCACCTACATGGGGTCCTCCCCTACTCAGAGTTCCCCATGGCAGCACACCCGTTCGGGAGCCCTTTAGCTTGGCAACCCACTTGCACGGGAGCAACTCAGCTCCGGACGACCACCAATTCAGAGACCACCAACTCAGACAACCACATCCTCTACTCGGAAGACACTGCTCGGGAAACAGTTGCGTGCACAGCTCGGAAGACATAACTAGGGAAGACTCCTCCACTCGGCTCGACCACTCAGCACGGGTTTCGGAAGACTCCTCCACTCGACACGGGTTCGGGAAGGGAAGACTCAGCAACACAGCAGCAGGGCCCTCCACCATTCAACTCGGCAATCGAGCTCCACCTCGGATAGCCCTCACGTGCATGGACTTCTCACAGCTCGGGAACCCTGAAAGCGTGCCCCTCGTCCAGTCGCCATGCACTGCTTGGACAGGCCACTCGCCAACTCGGATCGGGCATGCGTAGAGGTCAAACCAGCTCAACATTCTTGCATGTACTGGACCGAGCACCTCCTCCAATTGCCATGCATTGCTCGGTTACCGCGTAGGACTCGGTAATTCGTCAGCTTGGACGACACCCCAGGGCTCGGCACAATTCGGTTCAGACCAGCGAAAAGACTTGGCATGCTTCCAAAAAAATAAATAAATAAAAAGAGAGAGAGAGAAAAAGAGTGGCAAAGCAACAGACAACTGCAGACAAATTTCGGCCAAGCAAGGACTGACTACAAAAACTAGAAACTTCTCGATATTATCTCACAAAATTTGTGTGAATTTATTTCTACTAACGAGACTACTTCTTATAGTGCAGAAACACCAGTCATGTGGCCCTGTGCTTTGGCAAAGCAATTTGGCAAGGACTAGCGCCTCTGTCTAACAAAGTTGAGTCCCTACACATACAAGAAGACGAGTCCCTACACTCACAACAAATCTGAGTCCTCACACTCGCAAGAAGACGGGTCCCTTGACTCGATAAGCCGAGTCCTTACAGTCGCAAGAAGATGAGTCCCTCAACTCGCTGCAGGTTAAGGTCCCAAGTCCCCGGAGTTGGCACCGACTCCTCGTCCAACAAAGCCGAATCCTTACACTCGCAAGAAGAGGGGTCCCTTGACTCGATAAGCCGAGTCCTTACACTTGCAAGAAGACGAGTCCCTTGACTCGATAAAAGTCGAGTACACTCACAAGAAGACGGGCCCTTTGACTCGATAAGTGGAGTCCTTATACTCGCAAGAAGATGAGTCCCTTGACTCAATAAGTTGAGTCCTTACACTCGCAAGAAGACGGGTCCCTTGACTCGATAAAAGTCAAGTACACTTGCAAGAAGATGGATCCCTTGACTCGATAAGCTGAGTCCTTACACTCGCAAGAAGACGAGTCCCTTGACTGGCTGCGGGGAAGGTCCCAAGTCCCTGGACTTGGCACCGATCCCTCGTCCAACAAAGCCGAGTCCTTACACTCGCAAGAAGATGGGTCCATTGACTCGATAAAAGTCGAGTACACTGGCAAGAAGTCGGGCCCTTTGACTCGATAAGTCGAGTCCTTACACTCGCAAGAAGATGAGTCCCTTGACTTGATAAGCCCAGTCCTTACACTCGCAAGAAGACGGGTCCCTTGACTCGAGTCACAACCACCTTGCACGGGTAACCTTCGGGAATGAGCCAAAGGGCTCGGCAACCACCTAAGGTGGACCCAGGGGGTCAACGGGCCCTTTGATCACTTTGCATGGGTTAACTCACACAAACTCCAATGCTAACAACAAGATAAAGGCCTCAAACAAACGTACACTATACGAATAAGCAACAAACATCCGAGTTACGTGCTCGCACCATACGCTATCGAGCCCATCTCCCACATTAGTCGAGCTTCGCGCTCGCACCATACGCGGTCGAGCCCATCTCCCGCCCTAAACCCACACAAGCTGCCTACCCACACTTTATTTGATCGAGCTCATATCTGAAAACCAACTTCGAAAATAATTACTGTTTACGCCACAAGAACAAATGAATGGGGACCTCCGGAATTTACTTCCCTACATATCCAGGCAGATCAAGTCAGCAACATTTTACCTTTGAAGATTCTCAAGGTCTTCTTTTGGAAACAAATAGCCTTTAAGAATCGCGGGGTACTGTAGGGGGATAAAGATATTGGCCTTGGGCCTAGTAGGGGACAAGGGGCAGGGAGGCACGCGGAGAATGCTAAAGGCAAGGGCTAGGTAACAGTAGGGGACAGTAGAGGACGTGGGGCTATCAGGAAGTAGTGGGCTATCAGGGGGGTTAGGGGGGACTGGTGGGTGCAGGGGCATGTCAAGGGGGCGCGGTCAAAAGGCGTGGCCTTACCTGCAAGGGCGCACGCGGGAAAAGGCAATCAGGATAAATACAAGGGAGGTTCTTCTTCTCGAGGGTCTGGATCTTCTTCTTCTTCAGTGCTTCTTCTTCCTTTTCGACTGCTCTTTCAAACAAGGGAGCTCCAACTAATGCCTCTTCTCCAGTAAATTCATATACGGCATCACCATTATATAGTGAGATATGAGGGACCATGAGAGACTGTAAACAATAATATTATGGTGGATTTCTCCTCCCCAAACGCCCGTGGACGTAGGTATTATGCCGAACTACGTAAATCCATGTGTTCATCTCTTTTATTTCTCTGCACTTATGTTTTCCATTTACCGTCATGGACGTACGCACCGCCGCCGTTATACAGCCGCACCGGATCACTGCCGGGGGCTTCAAACAACACCGAACAAGGCCCAAGTCACTCCAGTGGATCGAGAATGACTCTTCTCCCCTTCTGGCCTGTTGTGCGATTTTTACCGCATCAACAATACCTACTACCCAAAATGTCCTATTTTTATGTTAATTTTAGCTTAGGAAGGTGCAGTGTATATGGAAACTCATGTTTCGGTCTTATTCAAAATGTGGTGTCAAACAAAAATTTTTGTAAGATCAAATTGCTTAACACTCATTTTCCTTTAATTGTATTCATATGTAAATTACAAACCATGCTCACTACCAAAGAGCAGAGTAAATCTTAACTTGTATTGCTCATTAAACGGCCAGCTTGCATGTATATAACTCGTGTATAGTTTTGGTCTTCCAAACAAATATTGAGAATTATGATCTCACCAAGTGACTATTGCATGGTTCCTGGCAGTGCATAAATGAGTTCTTGTCTATCCCTTCTTCCAGTATTATGACCAGTTCACATGATTCCGATTCAAGTACTTCTTAGGCTACAATTAAAGTACTTTAAATTGACCATTTTGGATTCCATCCAATCGAGGATTTCTGACAAGTCAAATAGATTTGATAAACGGTTTTACAACTATTTAAAAAATCATTTAGACTTTTGGATAGATTGATCTTGAGATGGAACAAAGAATTTATAGTAAAATTACATTGTAGGTAGTAGCTCAACGAAAGAACAAGAGGGCAAATGATAAATGCATAAAGACTGAACAAGCCAATTTTAAAAGAAAGGAGAAGAAATATAAGGGAAGCTTTGGTTGTCATGATTCCTTTTATCGTAATTTTTAATGGAATTATTATATATTCGAGCAATAATAATTTGTCTCTTGATGGTAAATTAATATAATTTTTTTTATTGGTATCGGATGTTCGAGAATAGCATCTCAACTAATCCCGGGAGTGCACACTGCACAGACCTTCGATAAAAAGTTTTTCGTAAGTACACCTTAGGTAATTCAAACATAGAATGCTATGTTGAATTTGAACCCTTTTTGGGGCACAAATTGTCTAATTAGGCCATTTTGAACACTATTTGTGGTGTGCAATTTTGAAAGGAAAATGATAAACCTATAATTAGTTTACAATTATTTTTCCACTCTATTTAAAATGAAAGGTACGTATCACTACAAGAAAAATAGACTTTTGTGACTATTTAATTGCAACGAAAAGATCATTTATGACCAAAACAGACTCATTTTGACTGTAAATAGTCATTTCGTTGGAATTAACTGGCCACAAATAAGCAGTTTTCTTATAGTGTATTTATGTAAAATTTAAATTATTTTTTAATGAAGTGTCACAATTACATTGATTGATTTTAAATGAGTTGTAAAAAAAATTATAAATGTATTATTACCCATTTTGAAATATTGACCAAAGTGCATGTGGCCCAGTTGCAACATATTGTTGGTTAATTTTGAACAGTAATACGTTGGAATGTTAATTGAAATGTTTGGACAACAACAATATTGGTTAATCTAGATGTTGGTATTGGAATGTTGAACACCTATATAACAATTGAAATGGGTAAGCGCAATTAAACACCTATATATATATATATATACAAGCGTTATACCAAAATGCTCCATTACAGGAACCCATCAATTGCAGCAACTCTCCTCATATGCCCCTCATTCTAACATCTTGCAGTATGAATGACAAGTTTGATAAATCATATATTGACTGTATAACATAGAGATATCGGTTTTCCCTACAATATCTCCACTCTCAAGAATTTTCTCGATACTATTTTGCATTGAAAGCAACTCTTGATGGACCCTATGCAATGCAATTAAAAGTAAGATTGCTAGGCAATCCATGTAAAATAAGTTGAAAATGGGCGCCCTATATTCCTTGACATGAACTAGGAGGGAACCGCCATAAATATAGTTTTAAATATATATAATAAGTTGTAACGATTGTAATATAGTTTTATTTGGGGTCTAGGCTCCCTTTTATCTCGAGCAACTAACATAGTTTTTAGTGCTTCACTACAAGAAAAACAACCATTTATGAGGGATTATTTGTGACGATAACTATTATTTGTTATAAAATCAGACTCATTTTGACAGAAAATAATCATTTTCGCTGAAAATAACTGGTTATAAAAAATAATTTTCTTATAGCACTTACATAGCACATGCAATGATGGAGGTTTGATAATAATGCAAAATTAATTAGTTTTACGTTGTTATCAAATCTCCTTTGACATGTTTTCCATGTAAGAAGAATTTGAGTAAATAAGGTAAGGGCGTAAAAATCCATACCAACATTTTTGAGTGTGTGTACGGACATGTTTATACTTTCAGAAATTAAAATTTCTGTTATAAAAAAGACCAAGTAGTGAATAGATTGCATTTATAAATGGTTGTCTTTGTAAGGACAAATTTGCATTTCCATGCAAGTTTTGATTGACTCGTGTTTATTACGAGTAAAAGAATCTGTTATATTATTATTATATATCTTTCTTAAAATAAAAAATAAAAATTGATAAACAAGTCAAGTCGACTGATGGGTTGTGAATAGTAGTGAGATGGGTTGTGAATAGTGGTGAAATTTGTGAGTTAAAGTTGATGAATAATAATAAATAGTAATGAGATGAGTTGAAATAGGTTACGAATACAAACCGGACGTGCTCGAGCTCGTTTTCTTATCAAGTTTCAAGTCAGGTCTAGATATGAGAGGGATGTTAACAGAGACAATCACGGTTCTGTTCACATGTGAGGTTGCATGGTGAGATTTGTGTCATGGAAGTAGACTTGAAAGGTGACAACATTATTTTTGTTTTGAGTAGGTAAAACCAAAACAAATGGGTAGCGAATAAACGACCAAAATGAATTAAATAATTTGAGTGTTGAGATAAGATGAGATGAAATAAGAAATTTGTGAATAGTAAGAAAATAATTTGTGAATAATAATGAAATAATTTGAGTTAAGATGCTTTATGAGGTTTTGAGAAAAAAGAGAAAAAAAAAAATCGAATAAAAAAATTATAAAGTTAAAATATTGTTACAATATAATTTTTTAATATTATTTCTGATTTTAAGATTTGAAAATGTTGAATTATTATTATTTTTTATTTGGAAGTTTAAAAAAGTTGTAATAATTAGTTGAAAATTCTGAAAATGAAAAATGTTTGTGTTGGAATGGTGTTTAGATATTAAGATGAGATGAGCTGAGACCACCTCAACATCCAAACAGGGTCTGTTGAGATCTTTGTCTTAGATCACTAGTAGCGGACTCAACAAAATTTGATCAAAATTTAATCAAGAAATTCACTTTTACAAATTTAGTTAGTTACTTTTTAACAACATTAAATAACAAACTATTCAAATTTATCACTATTATATTAAAATATTAATTTTGATGTTTTAATTTATTTTAATTCTAATTGTAACTTGAATATTTATTTGTTATTAAAAAATTACAAATTAATTTTCTAATGTTCATATTATTTCAAGGGATAAAATTTTCTAATGGTTATTTATTTATTTTTTTGACAATGGTTATATTTTTTCATCTGATATATTTTTCATTCGTCATATTTTTCCAATAGTCATATCTCTAAAACGAATATGAGTCGTTTTCTTTTTCTTTGTATCTAAGTTAGTTGCGGTAGAAGCCCATAAACCTTATTTTGTCCAAAGACGATATAGTTCTAGAAGGCTTAGGTTTTTTTTCCCTTCAAAAAATAACAACAGTTACTTTGAAGATTTTTGCATACGGTGACAACTAATTTTATGGATGAATATTTAAAAATTAGAGACACTATTGCATTAAGAAGTCTAAAAATACTTGTCAAAATAGTTGTTTCAATTTTTTTTAAAGAGTATTTAAGGAAACTCAACAATGATGACATTGTTAGATTACTCGCAGTTGCTGAGATTAGTTTACGGAGGAAGGTTCATGAAATTCGAAATTGTTACCAGAGGAAGAACTCGAGACCGTGAGGGAGAGCACACCCCAGTGTTTACAACTCTAAATTTATGAGTGCGAAGAGAAAATTGCAGAGAAGTAGACAGAGACAACTTCGACGAACAAGATGGAGCTAGTAAGAAGATCAGATCGTGGGAGACGACCACGATGTGGGACTTGGGCGGAATGGTTCGACTGCTGGTAAGTAGTTGAGATCATGGGATTTGTGTGAAATGAGATCGTGCTTTTGAGAAAGAAGATGACTTTTTGGAGTTGTAGATTGAGCGAAACAAATAGCACGGGGGAAAGAGGAATTTTTTATGTCAAAATAATATTTAGTCAGTAAAAATTATTAAAGTTAAAAATACTGTAGATTTGTTAAGTATATTACAGTAAGTTTTTATGCAACTTAATTAAATTTTAGTTAAAATATAACTTTGTTAAGTTCACTATTAGTGCTAGGGGTGATAAACGGTCGGTTCAGACTAGACCGAGACTAAGACAGGTCAGTCTCGATCCATGTTTTAGAGGATCAAAAAATTTTTCCATACTAGATCGGACCGAACTGGGCCAAATGAAAAAAAAATTATTTATATTATTTATATAATAATTGTACAATTTATTATGTAGTTTTCATCTAACCTATCACCATTAATATAAAACTTTAAATATGTTATTAACACTTGTTAATATTCTATCAATTAACTAATATATAATATTAATTAGCTAATTATATAGTAATTATATAAATTAATAATGTAATTTTTATCTAATTTATTATTTTTGACCATATAAAATATTTTTTTATTGAATTAATTATATAATCTATATTAATAAGTGATTTAATTTTAATTTAATATTTTAACTAAATTTTTATTATTAATTGATTTAAAAAAATAAATCAATAAAAACTAAAAAAATAATTAGGCTTGACCGGACCGATTGATTCTGAAAAAATGATGAACCAAAATGTTCAATTTATCATTAAACTATATCGACTGATTTGCACCCTTAACTAGTGCTCTTATTACAACCAAGGAAGTGGACATTACTTTTTTGGTTAAGTGGGTGCTTTGCATCACATCAACCAAATGGGCCTATTAGCTCAGTTGGTTAGAGCGTCGTGCTAATAACGCGAAGGTCGCAGGTTCGAGACCTGCATGGGCCAGGCACATAGTTTTGAATTTGTCTATAAAAATAAGGGTATTAATGTAAAAACGAATGTTTTTCAAAAACAAAACCAAAAGAGCGCGGCTGTAGAATTCAAGCATTCAGCGTTTGCTGCGCTCTCTCTCTCTCTCTCTGTCCGTGTCTGTCACTCTAAACTTCGCTCTTTTTCTTTTCGTAGTCTGAGATTCCGAAGTGGCTGTAGATATCTCAAAGCCAAGATCCAAGTTTTTCCCCAGCGTAAGTACTAATTTTTATGCATATTTATATCTGTACCTATATGTAACTGTGCTATATTCCTTCAGTTTTAGATTGAAGAAACCGAGAGATCTACTGTTAGGTATCGAAATGATATGCTTGTAATTCTTTTCTCTGCCAAATCTTAATAATGTGATTAAACTCTTCGCTATTTGTTTAATTTTTTCTTTTTCTTTGAGGGGGAAATAGGGAGAGAATATTTCATGCGATCATTGTTGTTGAAAAATAAAGGGGAAAAAACTAATAGCGTTGTTATGGGGGAATGAAAAGCTTTTAGAGGAGTTTAGGGTTTAGTCGGGTGGGCAAGAATTTGGGTATTCGGTATTCCATTGAATAGGAGATGAGGGTTTTGAGAGGAAGAACAACGATTTCTGGTTGTTGTTGTTTTTTTTTTTTTTTTTTTTTTGGTTCTTTGAGTATGTCTTTTGATTTAGGTACATAACGCTAGAGATTTTGAGGGATCCTTACAAAAAGAAACGAAAAGGAAGAAAAAAGGAGCCAATCTTTTTACAATAGTCCTGCTCTTTTTTTTTTTTCCCCTTTTTTTATTTTCATCAAAGCCTCTACTATTTTTATTCAGGCATTCAATCAGCCACAGAACACTATAACGAACCAGACTAGAAAAACGATGGCTGCCAAGGTACACTAAACAGTTTCTCAAATCTTGGTAAATTCATGTTCCCTCTCGATGAAACACTTACGAACATTTCTTCTGGAGGATGTTAGGGAAAGTATGCTGCAGATTTGAATCGTGAAATTGAAACTAGTCACACTTGCAAGACTGGTACATTTTCATTAGATACTGTTGTCTCTGTGTGTGTGTGGGTGCGATCTTGAAGTGAAGCTTTTGAAATACCGCATAGAAGCTCATTAAGAGCTTCATTTTTCTCCCTTTTGATACAGGCGGCGTCAGAAATTTTAAGGTTTACACGGAAAGTGAAGCGGTTAAAGTTGTTGCAGATAGCATGTAAGTGTAGTCGTGTTATCTGGGAAAGTTTTTTGCATGTTATTATGAATAGAACTTTTTGATTACCTATTACAAAAAAAATTGTGAAAACTTTCACTTCTTTGTATTAATAAGTAGATGAATCAGCTGTTCATGTCATTTTTCCT
The DNA here is from genome assembly GCF_004785595.1 of Juglans microcarpa x Juglans regia. Classification (NCBI taxonomy): domain Eukaryota; kingdom Viridiplantae; phylum Streptophyta; class Magnoliopsida; order Fagales; family Juglandaceae; genus Juglans; species Juglans microcarpa x Juglans regia. The sequence goes on from NC_054604.1 coordinate 10,137,574, forward strand.
TAGGAAAGAGTGCTTGTGCAATTATTAATTTATTAGTTCCTCAATAGCTGCGTCATTGGCCATTGTGCAAATAAAAAAATTGCTGTGATGTTTAAAGTGAAGAGAGAAATGAAAACAAAATGATGCATTATTATGCTATATTTTGCTTTGGTTTCTATAAAACAAGACAGTTACCTTTAAGAACACATTAGCTGGGACATAGGACGTACTAGGACAACCTGTCTATGTGCATTTGGGATAGGCTTAGGGTTTATAGTTTTAGAAGAAAAAATCAGGGTGGATAAATCATTAAATAACGGTTTAAAAAAAGACTTGATTTTGATGTGTGGAGTTGGAAACTGGCGAAGCGAAGACTTTTATGGTAGCAAAAAAGGTACGGTTTAAACGATGTTCAGAGGGATGATTGCAATCTGAAAGGTTGGAAAGTTTTAGGATTTCATGGTTTCAAAAGGGCATAAGAAATGGGATTTGGTTGGACTTGTAAAGAAGGATGTAAAGAGAATTTTGTTGCCATTCAGGGGCTGATATGAATAATACCCGTGTGCAGTACTAGTTGCACTCAATGGCCAATGTGCCTCAATACCCAGCTATTCCCTATTTCAATAATTAAAGGCACACTATGCTCTATATATATTGGCTACTGTTGTAGAGATAATTTGGTTTTCCCACTCTAGGTTAAGTCTATGTTTTTTACTTAGCCTTTACGTGAACAAGCTGGGGGTGATGGGGGAAATTTTATTTTCTTCATTTTTATTTCCTTACTCTTTTGTTTTCTCAGTGGAAAGAAGTCTGCAGCTGTTAACAAAAGGGCTAATTCGACTACTGCTCAGGTATTACTACTCCATTCCTTTCCATAATACTTGGGTGATTTTTATTGTGATTGGTGCAAAGTTTGCCTTTTTCAGTGTTTAATGAAGTTTATCACTGAAAAAGGCAAAACAAGTTGTGGTTGGTGCAAGGCATATATAAATTGGACAATGCCAAAACGTTTTTGAGTATTGAATTTTAATTTATCTTTTTTTTTTTTCATGAAGAGTGCTTTGAATAACATGGAGAAGTGCAAAGGAAAACTTATCAGTACCGGTAAGGATTAACTAAAATAAATTTGTCAACAGGCCTTGGGTTTTGCTTTGAGAAGTTTTTTAAGAATTTTAGATTGGCCTTTCTCCAGAAAAAACAGTGGTCAGAAGAAAGGCATTGGCTGACGTTAGCAATGTCAAGAGAAACTCTCCGAGCAATGCAATGTGTGATGGCCCCAAACTGATGTATGTTGTCATTTTAACTTTATCACGCTCTTTATTTTCTATTACTTTTCTTTTATATTGGGGGGCTATAAAAGAGTTTTTTATTTTACATTTTCTTATAAATTAGGAGTTAAGAATCATTGTATCATGCAAGTCTGGATTATTTTCTGCCCCTTGAAATAATTTCTGATACTCATAATCTTTTCTTATGAAGAAAAGATGATAAACGAGATCATTTTTAGCCCTTTTGGCCCTGGGAGTGGTGCCTCTAAACCTACGTGCTCTATTTTATTTCAGGAAAGGTATAAGCAAGACAGCTACGTCTTTGCAACGGTATGCACTCTGAACCATGAGTATCAGCGCCATTATCAATCATTTTCTTCTACATGCTTGTCAAAATGATGCCTTTCTACTTTCAGGAGTCAAATACTCTTGCAGCTTTGATTTTGAAAGTGGTTTTTGTAATACAAGTGCTTGTTTGGGATTGCTGTAGGTAATAGGGCTTTTAATTATAGAGTTTTGTTAGAAATTTCTACTATTGAAAAGCTTTTTGGTAAATATATGCTTTAAGCGCTTTTAGTTACGGTGGTTTTCAAAATTATCTGCATGAGCTTTTCAACACGAGCTTTAATTTGGTGCTTTTTTAAAAAAGTGGATTTTCAGCTCTTTTTGGTGCTTGAAGCACTTTTTATAAAAATTTACCATACATACCCTTTTTTTAGAAAGCTTTTAACTGTTAAAAGTACCTTTAAAGCTCCCAAACTCAAAACAAACAGGCAATAAAAATGTTGCCCATTCTTGTTTGTTGGTTGTTTTCATATCCTAAGCGGTTGTTGCCTTCCTTTGCTTGAATTTCTTGTTTGACAAACTTTTCAAAGAAAACATGTCTTTATGTGTATTCGTAACATTCCCCATATCCATTTAAGAAAGAGACAAGTTTTTGTTGTTGTTGTGCTAGTTGTGGTTAGTGCAAACCGCAACTTTGATTCTTTCCACTAACATATGTTTACTAGATGAATTGTGGATACCTATCTCTCTCGCACTGACCTTCTCTATCTCTCAACTCTCTTCATTTCGCATAAAAGAAGAACTTTGATAGTCATCTAATGAACCCCATATTTGATATGGAAAATTAAATGAATAGAATCAATATTTGTGTTTTCTTTATTTTCTTTTTTGGTTGGACAGTTTTTGGCTTTCAAAATCTTCATTGTTTCTTTCAGAAATTCATATTAAAGGAGTTGATTTATCATTCCTTTTGTTTTCAGGACATGTTCCAAGAATGAATTCTCATACATGGGCTAGGATATAAATTTTCTGTATTTTTCCTTATATCTTAAATAACATCTACTATGTTCTGTCTAGGGTTTCACTGCGTCCAGCCGGAAAGATTTTGAATGTCTCATCAAGGAAATCCATTATGGTATAAAACCAGAACCGATATAAATGTATATATTTTCCTACTGCTTGTTGGCTTTCTTTTGAGTTCCATTGCATTGCTCTTCTGTTTCTGTTGTTTTTTAGTGTAATTCACTTTTTTTTATAGGTAACAAAATTTTATTTTTTTGACTAGGTTAGTATAAAAAATCCTAAATGATTGTAATTTATCTTGAAGTAGCTCTACTTAATTGATGTTTCCAACTTCTGTCTTAATTTTGTTTGTAATGCATAACACAACAAAAGATGAATGGAATGGTCAGTTTAAAATCTTGCGTTTGTTAATCATCTCTAAAATGGTATTGAAATTGTTTTAAAACTACGCCAAGTGTTCTTCAAAGATTGTAAGTATATTGGAATGATAGACATAGTGAAGGTAAATGATATAATAATGTCGGATTAGCGCAGCTGATCATGAGTTATTTAAATAATAAGTTACTAGAAAAATTTATTTAAGTAATAAGCAATGAATCTGAGTCAAGAAAAAAACAGCGCATTTCATAATTGGGAAGGAGAAAGTATCAACCACCAATGAAATGATGTATGGTAGTGTTTGGAATTGTCAGATTGTGGGGTTGAGCTTCAGATTCTAAGACCTATTATATATTTTTAAAGATGAGCAGGTTCTTGAAATCAATGTGATAGATAGGGTAAAATCAGTTTTTTTCCTGTTTCTAACAGAACGTGTAGGTAAATTTAAGAATAATGTATCTGATGGTGTAAAAAAATCCATTTTTTCCTTTGTTAATCAATCTTAATGTGTGTCAGCATCAGAGGTTTGTTGTCAGGGCTAGCAAACATCAATATCCATCATCCTGTCTTATATAAGTTTTTCCCGGCTAGAAATATTGAAATCTTTATTGTTCAAATATAGGGAAAAGTGCAGGAAAGCACAAGTCAAGGTGTTGGTAACTTGCATACTTCCAAGAGAGGTTATTTGGTTTCCTACATAAGTTTTCAGATCGTTATTTCTATGATTCAGTATTACAATAGGTAGATACTTGCTTGAGAAATATTGTTTTCTAAAGATTTGAATGCCTCTTCAGATGGTTATAGGAACAAGACCATGAGTCAAAGCCATGATTCAGTTCGTACAAATGGCAGGTATGAGAAACCCTGTTCTTTTTTTTTTTTTTTTTTCCTGTTAGAACAAGCACTCTGATTTCGAGCCAGGGTTCTGTAATACTAATGATAGTTTTTGAAACTCTTGTGTAGCTAATTTCTTATACAACTTAAAAGTTTGTAGACTCCTCCTACATAATATTTTTTGTTTTTACCAGGACTACAAGGAATTCTCTTTTATCAAATAGGTACGTGAATTTCCAAAATAATGTGGTCTATCCAACATAAATAAAATATGCATGTGCCATTGGTGCAATTTTTCTTTTTATTTAATATTATCCCACTCTGCTTGAAGGAACTCTTTGCCAGTGCTAAAAAGGGGGAACCAGGCAGATGCAAGTATCCCAAAGGTTGCCATAATACATAGTTTTTTTTGAATTTTAGTTGGAGAGCTTGATCGTGGAGATTTCTTTTCCTGCCTTTCCTAATGAGTTTTTTCCTTCTCCAGTTCTGGTTTTTTTGGTGGCAGGATTTTTATTCTTTTTTCCCCTTTCTTTTCCGTTACTTCTTGATATCTTTTTCTATTTTGCTTGAAGGAAAATGCTGAAATTTCTGACATGGGCAAGGAAAAAAGTGGATATCTCGGTAAACTATGGCGACTTTTTCAGTCTTTCACATGTGCAAGGGCAAAGAGCTGTACTATCCAATGTGTTTTCACTTTATTTATGTTAAGTGCTATAGTTAGCAAGAACCAGTAGAAATAATGCAGTATACTATATGATAGTACGTAACGTGCGCACTCTTAAATAAATCAATGTTAATTTTAATAAATTATTCTTAATTGGGCCTGCTGTGTTCGTTTCTGCATTATGCTCAGCATATGCTGCATTGATTATGTTTCTCAATCGTTGATGATTTTGTTGCTCGGTTCAGTTGGTAAAACTGGCAGGAAAGTAGCACCCCTAGTAAGAAATGCTAGGAGTCATCTTTGGAAGAATCGAGTGAGTGATGGCTTCATAATAATGTGAGTAATGATGAAATTTGCCTGTTTTATTTTCTATCCAGTCCATTGAACTTAAAATTCGTGCTAGTTGTTCATTCAATTCCTCTTCTGTGTAAATGATATGGCTGTATACTTTCCAGTATGTAAGGCTTGCACATGGCATGGGGTTGAATTTTAGTCTAATACTGTCAACTAAAGCACATATCAATTAAGTTGTGTTCATCTTTTGACAGTATACAAGCATATGTAGTGTTTACTTAATTTTAAAGCTGTTCAATATTCTAATGTGTATGATCCATTGCAAGGGTTTCTTGAGAATCAGGTATTTTAGTACATCATTATCTGCTCACAAAACATTGCAGACACAAAATGATTCACATTATACAAGCAACATAATGCACATTTTTGAGAGTGGACCACTCATTTCTCCCCCACCAAGCTAACTTGATATAATTTATCAAATTTAGTAGTCTCATTTGTCTCGCGTTAAAATTGAGGTAGATTTATTTAACACCACTGGTTGGATTATTACTTTTTCTTTTTCTCTTTTCATTAGTTTTATGGAATGGCAAACTATATAAGACTGAGATTTCTATATATTAATTTTATGTTTTTGTGTATGATTACTAATCAAAGAAAAAATTTTCATGAATGATTACAGGGGTCAAACTAATGTAGAGGCCCGAGCATTACAAAGAAAAAATACCAGGGTATGGGACATGTTTTATGTGTTTTGTGCTTGCTATGTTTAATTGTTCATGTTGTTGTGATACTTCTACTCTATTGTTGTTGAGCTTGCTACAATTTCCTTCAAGAGAGTAGTAGAGTCCTGATGGAAGGACCATTCTAAAACTTGACCATAACCATTAGGCGTTAGTTCTAATCTTTTTAAACTATAGGTACTAGTTTTGAAAAAGTGCAAATCTTAGGGACCAGAACAGTAATTTTCCCTAGTCTAAAAGTGAAGTCCTAGTTAATTGCGTTTTCTTTCATCAAATTATTATTCTAGGAGGCAATAAGAATATTTTATGATCATCTTATTGCATGACACGTGCTCAGGATCAACCATAGGTTTCAGAATTAAATAATTCATTTCCATGATATAAGGCTACTCACTAGTGTATAAAATTGGCTTATATTGAGTTGTTTAATGCGTATGTATGCAGTCACAATTCCTTTCAGATAGTCAAGGATCTTATGACTGTTATTTAACCTGCCATCCGCTTGGTTCCCATGCTCATACTTGAAGCTTAGGCTTAGGCATTATTGTTCTTCATCAAGGTAGTTTATGACCATCGTTATCCTAATATTCTTTGATTTGTAAATGTGTGCCTAATTGAAGTAAATCTCATACTTTTAAAATTACTTTATGATAACAAATAATTCACAAAATACAATAAAAAAGGGTTTTAGAAATCAAGATTTTATGTATTTAGCCTATGAACTCAATTTATTAGAATATTATGCAAAACTACAACATGAAAATCAAGTAACCAACTAATTATGTAAAATTTGGGAAATTCTAGTTACATACCCCCGTCCTATGCAGTACAGAAGTTTAAGACCCTGTATTTTTTTTAAAGAAATAACCCTTGTGGTATGAGTTAATTACAAAAAGGACCCTCCATAAATTTTCTGTGCAGTTAATTGAAAACAAAAAAAATGGTAGTCACTCGTAAAAGAAAAATCTTTGATAGCATAGTCAAATTAAAGTACAGGGTTGAATTGAAAATATACTAGAAAGGCCAAGATAAAAAAAAATGCAAGAATTGTAGGTATTGACCTCTATGCTAACACAATCAAATACCAATTCATCTAGAAAGCCAACTTGGAATATTTTATCAAGTTTAAAGCATATACATAACATATGAAAACATGTAGCGCCATGGTACATAATTGATCTTCAGTATCAACTAAATACCTAAGAATATTTGTTTACATCATTTTATTGGTCTTGAAATGATATTTTTATTTTTTAAATTACAAAAGCACACTTTTTTGCTCTTTAAGCTCACACAAAAAGCCCAAAAAGTGTGCTTAAAGCTGGCTTTTGTAAATGTGCTTCATTTTGCTTCAGCCTTAGCACTCTGTGCTTAAGAGTACTTACATCAACACTGTTTTTGACTGGTTAGCTGGAAGTACTTTCAAAGTTAAATGTGTTTCTCTGGTGTATTTTTCACATAATTAAGCAGCTACAATGCTTCATCATATTAATGAAATTAGGTTGTTCATGAAGCCTAGTTTTGTTTCTCAAATATAATCGATTTGCAATCAGCATATTGACACAATTCTGTATCTATTGAGTTTTAGCGATCCGATTACCTTTTAATTTCATTAATGATATAGCCAATTGTGAAGACCACCCTCAAGGCTACCCACGCTCAAAGGACTTTGAAATCCAATAACATTTCAAATGTTAACAAACGGACATCTGTAGCTGCAATCTCGTCCAAGAAAAGGGAGGAAGCAGTGACATCATCTCTTCCAGCAAATATTGCATTAGTGGATCCACAAGAAGCCACAGAAGGGCAGCTTCCATCTGATGCTGATGGCAATCCACGGGTTGTACCAGATATCATTGCTACTAGAAAATCGGCTCGGAGGAGATCTTATACATCTTCCTTAATGGCAAGATCAAAGGTTGAGGCACACTATACTCTGGTAATGGATTGGCCCTGTTCTTGTGAATTTCAATTGCAATAGTTATTATGTTGCAGTTAATAGAGAAGTGTGGTGAAGCAATGAAGTTGGAAGAGCTACCAAGTATTGATGACATTTGCAATCAACTGGAAGTGGCTGAATATGTTGATGAGATCTATCAGTACTATTGGGTTACAGAGGTGATGTTTAATATTATTGTCTCCATTCCCATATTTTTACACCATTCTGTTGTTTCTGTTTTATTCTGGCCAGGGTTAACAATTTTTAACTTGTGTTTCTCAAATATCTAGTTCTATCTTATTATTTGAATTTAGCATTCTGGCATTGCTCTCTAAACCAATTTAGTTTGATGTTATTGCCTAATGCTAAATTGACTTTTGACTGCAGGCACAGAATCAATCTTTGGCAAATTATATGTCAGTTCAGACAGACATTACAGCTCATATGCGTGGTATTCTGATAAACTGGTTAATTGAGGTATATATCTTTTCTTCCCATGCATTCTGGTAAAATCTTTTTTTTTTTTCTTGCTCTCTCTCTCTCTCTTCTTTTCCCTTTCTGGTTGGATATAAGGCAATCTGATCATCCAGTCGATCAGAAAAGCATTCTGATTAAGGTTTTTTCCGATATTGGTTATCCATGCATTCATTTTACTGAGCTCATTTTCTTTGCTGCATTTTTTGCAACTCCTGTTACAGGTACACTTCAAATTTGATTTAATGCAAGAAACTCTATATCTTATGGTGACCTTGTTAGATGGATTTCTTTCACAAGCTACCATAAAGAAGAATGAACTGCAGTTGGTTGGTCTTACTGCACTCTTGCTGGCATCAAAATATGAAGACTTTTGGCATCCCAGGGTAAAGATCAATATGTACAAATCACATGCTTGCAAATTTTGTTTCAATGCTACTGGTGTTTTCCAGAGTACATGGTTATCTGAGTTTTATTCTCCCTATAATACAGGTCAAGGACTTAATTAGTATATCAGCTGAATCGTATAGAAGAGATGAAATGCTTGCAATGGTATGCCTGCCCCCACTTCTAAGCTTTGCTTTTGGGTTCATTTTTCTGTTCTTTTGATTGCTGCCACCTGAAAGCAGCAGGGTGGATGGTTTGGGGGTGGATGGTTTGGAATGTACTTATTCATTCCAGGCCCAATCGTTTAAGTTATGAGGTAGAGGACCCAGTCAGTGCCATTCCAAAGCTAACCACTGTAAGGCTTTCCAACACTCCAGCCCTCCCCTGCACACGTCCTAACTCCTTGGAGCAAACAGTTTTGACACATGGTCCAATAAACAATAAATCAGACTTTGATATCAAGTAACAGCTCCTAACCCAAAAGTTTAAGCTATTGAGAGGCTTAAGCATATAAAACCCATACCAAATTTCACACCTAATGAGGTGCACACCAGACAATAAGTGACTTGTGGACAATATATTCTAATGACCTTGCTTGCATTTGCTTTTTCCCTGGGATGTGTTAAACTGTTTATCTGTGACCGTTTAGGAGCCTGTGAAAGAAGAAGAATCCTTATAACTGTTTAAATTTCGTACTTTCTACACAAACCTTTGGTCTATAACGTCTCAAAATTTGATTTCCATGGTTAGTGTACTTGCATGATGCTAACGATACACATTGGCTTTGCCATACAGGAGAGGCTTATTCTTAAGAAATTGAAGTTTCGTCTTAATGTGGCTACTCCTTATGTGTTTATGTTGAGATTTCTCAAGGCTGCTCAGTCAGACACAAAGGTATGTGGTAACTTACAAGGAAAATGATAGTATGACTATCAAATATGCCCACCGAATGTGCCCACTCATATATATATATATATATATTTTAATGGTCAAGGAAGTGACTATTAGTGAATTTATATATAAATATATATATATTTTCTTAATGGTTAAGGATGTTTAAAAAATGCTTAAAGAAAAAGAAAAGAAAAATAAAAAAAACTCATTTGTACCAGTGTACACATTTGGTAGGCATCCTAGCATTGTCCAACTTACAATAGCCATGCTATTAATTGTTAGTTGGTAGAGGCAGACTATATTCAATGCAGACCAGATATGATTTTGTAATCATCAATTGCTGATTATCTTTGCTCCCTTGTGGAAATTGCTCCCAGGTTGAACGCTTGGCGTTCTACCTCATTGAACTTTGCTTAGTTCAATATGAAGCTTTAAAGTTCAAGCCCTCTTTGCTATGTGCATCAGCTATCTATGTTGCAAGGTGTACCCTGAACATGACTCCAGCTTGGACCCCCCTGCTTTGCAGACATGCACGCTATGAAGAATCCCAACTCAGGTACTTTTCAAGATTCAGTTTCTTCATGACTTTTAGCTTCCCGGAGTATCTAAATCATTTTTCAATTCGGTCACCATAGGGATTGTGCCGAGATGATCCTAAGATTCCATAAAGATGCTGGAACAGGACAGTTGAGAGTCACATACGAAAAATATCTGAAGCCTGATCTCAGTGGTGTTGCAGCAATAACAACTTTAGATAGGCTTCCCCTTTGATTACACTTGGTGTGGATAGCCTCTGTAGTTGGCATCATAATGGAAAGTGTGCAGGTGAGATTTCAGTTTTATTTGGATCTTTTGTATGATGCCATGCTGTGTTTCTTCTGCACTTCTAAAAACCACTCTTTTTCTTTTTCTTTTTCTTTTTTTTCTCTTTCTCGAAACCTTGCAGGAAATACCTACTAAAATTGTATCTTTGGGGGATTGTCGCTCGATAGTAATTCTACAAAATTGAGGAATTACACCTCGGCCGGTTGTTAATCTTGGACATTCTCCATATTAAATGTTGGAGTCGCCTTGATTTGCCAGCTGCTGCCTGATATATTTGTATTTTGTGGTGTGATGATAGTAAAAGTGACGATGTGATCTCACATGTCAAGATGCTTATAACTTCCGTATGTTGTGCCCTAGTATTATAGCCACATTTCAAACAATATCATACTTTTCCGTGCCATTCGAAGTTGAAAGTGGATCTCTCATCCTTTCACACCTCAAGCAATAAGCATTAGTTACGTTTCATGTCCTTCTCAAGTGCTTCACTTTCATTCCCTTGAGAATGTTTGTAAAAGTACAAACAAGATAGTTAATAAAATAATACTAAAAAAGATATTAGAACCTTAGGAACCTCGATTCTAGGACAGCCTCATAGAGAATGGTAGACAATCAACCAACACTGCTTGTTTTTATCACTACCGATTAGATAATAGAAACATGAAACCCTTTTTTCCAGAGGATGCAAGGGCCTGCCTTGAACACACTTGCATATGCTCAAAGAGCACTTTTTCCTTCCTCCTGATGTTACCACCAATCATTATGGAGCCCCTTCCACATAACAAATGCGGCTCCATAATTATCAATCAAATGGGCAATATTCATGAATTACTACAACACCAAGAAAAGTTTTGAAAGCAGGAGAGAAGATATTTCAACAATCTCATCAAGGTTTGGATGACTGGGCTGAAACAGGAGAAAATGCTGCCTCTTCAGTATTTGAGAAAAATAAAGGTGATATGATATAAATTTAAGCTAGTCAGTTGATCCAGATTCCAGCCATTTTCTTTGGTAATGTTCCTGACTTAGACGTGGGAATTTCCTTGGTTCCTAGATTGCTCACTCTAGTTAATCGAAAACAAAGTTGAGGAAAGAACAACTGGAGGTGATGAAAGTGATCAGTGCAGATAGCATGGAAGACTCATCTCATCACTTTATGCTGAACCCTAAAAATTAAGATGATGAGCAAAATATAGGAAGACAGGTTGTGTAAAGGCGAAAAATGGTACAGCAGGGGAGCCAGGGTAGTGTAATCTTAATGCAAGAAACAGGAAAATGCAATAGTAGATAGAAGCCAATCAGAATAAATGAAGAACTAGATTCACTAAAAACAGTAAATCAATAGTTTGTATACATACATATATGAACCCTGTTAGCTCAACATATATAATTTATATTCATTCATTCATTCCCAAGCTTCTCTTCCTCCACCAACATACCTGCCTATCTAAATATACACCCTAGTCCTTCAACAAAAACCATTATTTTCTATTGATCAATATAATATATCATACAAAATACATATATATGTTGAATTCTGATGTATTATGAAGTGATTGGTGTATGGAGTTGCTCACTATCTATGAACAAGTAATCAAACCATCTTGTGAAAGCAAGTACCCTTCCCGCTTCAATGTCTCCCTTACTGCCCGATAAAACTCCACCCATGAAGATGAATAAACATCCACCGGCGCGAACAAAAATGTCGGATTGGGGCTTGCGGGGCATGCACCCACCAAATCCAATACTGAAGCTGCCGGCTTCAGCGTCTGCGGGAAATTAAACGCTAAATTGTCGACTTTGTGTTCGTAAATTTTGCCATTTCGGTCCAATTTATACCTAGACGTGCCCTGAAATTCTCCTTTGGCCTCCCATGGAACCCGAGGGACACCCTTCAAGTTCCACCTTATCAAAATCAGATTCTCTGAAGGTTGCCAAATCCGATATACCTCAAGCGAAATGTCTCGGAACAGGATTTTACCATGAAATCTCAATGCCCAGAAGATCAATTTGTAGTTTTCAATACCAGTAAATGTATTCAACGGGTCTGAAAATGTAATATCATCCCTGAAAACATTAAAAGAAATCAACCAAAAATAGCAACTGTTTCAGAAACCAAGCATTTACCCTAGAAAATATAACAAACCCAGAAGATTGAAACAAAGAATATGAAATACCCAGACGAGAAAATCACCTGTAAATATCATAATTGAGGTCCTTGGTGAATAGCAGAGGGACGTCTTCTCGGAGCGTCCGCACAGCAAGGCCAAGGTTGACATAGAAGTCGTCCTTTTGGTGCTTATCCTGCTCACCGGGGGAGTGTTATCCTGAGCCACGTCCTGGAGTGGAGGAGGGGATTGGAGGCTGGTGAAGGAAGCAGTAGAAGTGAGGGAGAGAGGAGGCAGAAAGTGAGAATGAGAATTGGGATTTGAGTTGGGGAAGAATGATGGGTGAATGAATGATTTTTCTCTCGATTTGTGATGGAGAAGAAGAGAGGGAGAAAGGTTGAGTAGAAGAAAAGCCATGGCCTTTATTGTTCTTCAAGTTGGGTCTATCAAGTACTTAGCTTTTCATTTGTGGGGGTGAGAGAGAGAGAGAGAGAGAGAGAGAGAGAGATTTGTGTGTCGTGGAAACAAAATGAGGTTTGTGATTTTGATATTTGAGTGGCTTTGATTTGAACAAGCCATTAAAATGGACCAAAGCAATAACTCTGTTAATTTTGCACATTCGACCCTACATTTGCGACATATTAATTCTTGATGTTGTGTTCTTTGTCATCAATATCATCATTATCAAAACATCATCTGCCATCCAAATTTCAAAATTTAAATTAAGATAAAAAAAAATACATACAAGAAGCAAAGTTTATAGTATTTATAAAACGAATTTTAAAGATTATTAAAATGATTTATTAAAATTATGAGACTTCAATCCATAAGTTTTCAACAAACACGTGAGGGGTGTTTTTTTTTTTTTGGTTCTTCTACTCCCATTGAAAAAGAAAAATTCATCATATGTGTTTGTGGTAAGCGACGTTAGTTTCCGATGAATTGTGGTTTGGATGAGAGTTGGAGGGCGGCCCGGCGAGAACTTTCCACATTTGAAGGTCATGTTTGAAACTTTAACGAACTCACAAAAAGAGAGGGAGCTTTGGAATTTTGACTTGGAATAGTAGCATTATTATTATCATTATCTATTCTTTGTTATTTATTTCTTTTTTCTTTTGGTAAAATGACTTGCTGCTTTGCAAACAAGTCTATGCTGGTCACCTATAATTTAACTTTAATTAATATGCAGTGAGATTCTTATGTTAATTATCAAATAAAAGTACGACACCTTTTAACTTTCTAATAAATGATATAATCCACACATATCGGCACTAGACTACACATTAAAATTAAAAAAAAAAATTAAATTTAGGAAAATACTTTAACCACAAAGCGGGATTACAGAAAAGTAAATTTACAAACGGATGCGGCTTGATGTGATGCGTCATATTGTAAAACAATTTTTATTAATAGATCTCATTAAGTCATATTAATTTGTAAATTTATTTTTGTATAATCTTTTTATATATATAGTAGTTCTTTTAAATTTATCTATCTCATCAGTCATTTTACACCGCATCCTGACCAAAGGTGGTCTAACTACAAAAGTACCTCATTATTTCGCCATAAGGATCAAATGTAGTTGCAGAATAGCATTAAAGCTGATGAGATTACAAAAATCAACTTGTTTCATATGTTTCTTTTAATTTGTTGCAACGATATTATCCCTTTTCAAGTATTAAAAGGACTTGTCATTAGCAGCTTAGCCCTATATATTGTCCAATATTCTCCCATATTTCTGTCTGCCTCCATTTTGTGCCATTTTATTCTCTTATTATCTCCTTAATTTATTGGATAAATGAGTATGAGATGCTGAGTGTTTTGAAAAATGAATAGTTTAAATAGAAAATGTGAGACTTTTCTTTCAAAGTTTGGGACGTTTAAACGTCAGATATTGCACGCTGTTGGCTGGGGATTTTAATAGCTCCAGTATTGGAAGATTGAGATAAATATGTTTTATAAGCGAATGTTCTGTTCAAACTTTAATTACAGGCTCCACGATACATATATATACCAAAACCATTCAACTCTGAATATCTAGGCCGCTAGCTGATCATTGTGAAGAATCAAAATCAAACTTCGTAATAGTTATAATTGATAAGAGAAGGGTGGCAAATTGTGTTTGCGAGTCGTGTTGTATTAAGTTATAGAAATTCAACTATATGAATCAAACCGAATACGACATGTTAATCTAAACTTTGCAATAGTTATTCAATGCGTAGAACTTGGGCCTTTCTGTTTGAATAGGATCTATAATTCAAACCAATAATAAAAATAATAAACTATCTCAAACTTGTAATGCAAATTGATACTTTTCAGAGGATGGAGGAATACCCATTGTCGGTTTTAATTTCCAAATTTGTATGAGGGTTCTTCAGGCAATATTGGATATATAAGGTGCTCACTGCTCACGATTCAAAGAAATGATAGCAAAATGAGTGGGGAAAAGGGCGGCCCCTTTTGTCTTGGGAGCGTTCAAAGAGGATATTCTTTTGGGCCTTCTCCAAGAATATTTTCAGAAGAAAGAGAATACATTCCTTCTCAGATGCTCCCATTTCAGCGTCTGTCAACTCTCTCTCTCTCTCTCTCCGCGCTATATATATAATATATATAGAAAAATACATTAGATATAAAGAAATTACATAATAATAAATTTATAAATTGATGTAGTTTGATGTGATATATCAAATTGTAAATTTACTTTTATTGTAAAATAAATCTAACGGATCCCATGAAATCACATCCGTTTATGGGTTTACTTTGTGTATGTAGCAATTCTCATATATATATATATATATAGAAAAATTCTTTTCATTAGCCACTATTCACCTCCCCACACCCTATGAAAAAAACTATATATGTGGGGTGTGTGAGTGAGTAGTGACTTATGCATGTTAAAACTAAGAGAAGAGAAGCAAATTGTATTGAACCTGTTTATATTTCGGTGTATAGAGTTACAAATAAATAGACTTACAAGAAACAAGTACGAAAACATATACATATGGTAAGTGAGCTAATTGGGCTAATTCCTAGATGAAAGGAAATTGTTGATTTTCTGGAGACTAAATATATGAAAGGAGAAATAGCTGAGGTAGCCTAGAAACACACATTTGGTAGCACGAGGAGAAAATTTGCCGTGGTGAGCACGAAGAGCTTGAGCATAACAAAAACACTCAAACACACGAAGGTGATCATAGTTGGGCATTTTATCAAAAAGTGTTTCAAAATGAGATTTATTTTTTAGAAGACGACTGAGAGTACAATTGATGAGATATGCAGCAGTGAGAACACAATTACCTCAAAATTTTAAAGGTAGGTGTGCTTGAAATATGAGACTGCGAGCAACATTTAGAAGATGTTGGTATTTACGCTCTGTAACGCCATTTTGTTGAGGAGTTTCAACACAGGTACATTCATGAATGCTATCGTGATCCCAAAGATAATTTTGAAATTGACGAAAGAGAAATTCTTGTCCATTATCAGTTTGAATAATTTTAATAGTGGTGTTAAATTGATTTTGGACAAGAGCAAAAACATGCGTTAAATGAGTATAAATTTTGGATTTAAAATGCATGAGATATATCCAAGTAGTGCGAGAAAAATCATCAACAATTGTGAGAAAGTAATGAGCCCCGCATAGAGAATAAGTATGATAGCTACCCCAAATATCACAAAAAATATGATTTAAAGGAGAAATAATTTCATTAGTAGAAAGAGAAAAGACAATCTGGTGTGCTTAGAACGAGTACAAATGTCGCAATCAGAAATAATACAAGGAGAATTAAAAAGACTACAAATAGTTTAACTGGAAGGATGACCTAGACGTTAATGCCATAAGGTCTTATTAACGGTGGGTTGTGTAGCGAATGCAAGAGGAGGATCAGGTCGGTACACATAGAGTCTATTGCAAAGATCACTCGCTCCAATCGGTCTCATCAATTGTGGGTCTTAAAATAGACAAGTGTTAGAAGAAAATAAGATGACACAAGAAGTTTGAAGGGTGAGTTGGGAAATAGATAAAAGATTAAAGGAGAAAGTGGGGACATAATAGACATTGGATAGTGTAAGAAAAGGGGAGAGAATACAAGTCCCAATGCCTTCGACATGGACATCGTCTCCAGTGGGGAGCCGAACACAGTGACTAGAGTCTAGAGTGCTCAAATTGTCGAAGCAATCTCGCTGGTGACAAATGTGATGGCTTGCACCATTGTCCACCATCCAATGGTGGTCTCAATTGAAGAGAGGAGCAGAGAAGGGGGTGGGGAGAAAATATTACCAACAAAATGAGTGGACGAAATCAAAAGAGAATAAGTTGCAGGTACGAGCAAGGAGAGCAATTTTTGATAGAGCTCCGATGAGAGACTAGGGACGGGACTTGACGCCTAGGTGGTGGTGGTAGCTTGGTTCGTAGTCGGTGGGGGTTGGCCAAGAATCGAAGGCCGTGGCTTGGAGCGTGGTTCCCGACCAAGTGGGTAACACATGACGGTCCATCATCGTTTGCGAGTATGACCCTCCTTCTCGCAGATCGTGCACTTAAAGACTGATTTTGGACATCCAGAGGTGCAAATAGCTTCAGATGGGGTGGTGCGAAGGTGGAGCAACCATTGTTGTTCTTCTTGGAAGAGAATAGAGAAGACCTTGTTGATGGAAGGGAGAGGATCTATGGCCAAGACCTATGTGCGGAGAGGTGCAAAAGAGTCGTTGAGGCCAAGAAGAAATTGGAAGACTCTCTCATCTTCAGCTTGCTGTTGCATATCCTTGAGGTCGGTGCTACTTTGAAGATGTCCAAGTTCATCCCAAATTTGTTTAATTTGGTTATAATAGTCATAGATTGAGTTTGTGGTTTTTTGCAAGGAAGAGAGGGCTCATTTGAGGTGATAGATTCTGGCGTTATTGCCATGGTAGAGGTGAGAAGATAAGTTGACCCATACAACACGAGGGTCGGTATGGTACTCAAGAGAATTTGCGATGGATGGTCAGATGGAGTTAAGGATCTAGGTAAGAACCATGTCTTTGGTTTGGTTCCATTGAGGGTAGTCGGGTGAAGTGGGATCAGGAGGGTTGAGGGTGCTATCAACGAAACTTAATTTATTTTTTTACATTCAGTGCCTGTGTCATGGCTTTCTGCCATTTGGGAAATTGTCACCAATAAGGAGACCATTGACAAGGATGAGGCTTGGAGAATCTGGTAGGTGAAGGAGATAGGGTGAGGAGAAGGGTGGGTTGGATTTGGTGGCCATATGGGTATGGTTTAGGGATCGATTAGGCTGATACTATGTTAAAACTAAGAGAAGAGAAGAGAACTGTATTGAATCTATTTATATTTCTGTGTATAGAGTTACAAATTAATAGACTTACAAGATACTTACAAGAGACATGTATGGAAACATATACATATGGTAAGTGAGCTAATTGGGCTAATTCCTAGAATAAAGGAAATTGTTGATTTTCTGGAGACTAAATATATGGGAAGAGAAATAGATGTCAATAATGCATAGCATCCCTCACTCTCTCTCTCTCTCTCTCTCACACACACACACACACTCACACACACATATATATACACTAATTATGGTGCAATGTG